>NC_141877.1:631376053-631679083 GCF_056163025.1 Triticum urartu | reverse complement strand
CCTTGCTATCCGCCAGATATAAATCAGACGGCCTATAATGCAGGATGGCAGGCACACCATCATCAACAACTCCGTTTTTTATAAGAGTAGAGATAAAACATATTAAATGTAGCATACCATGTTCATAACCACACCATGTTTATCACCATTATATATATTCACACATCTGTCGGTTTGAAACACTGTGATAAATTCTTCAAATATCCTAATTTGCTTTTTATAATGAAGTATATATGATCTCTATTCGTCTTTTACACCCACACAACCCTCTTATCTTTGTAGCTAGCGCTAACTTTCTCTTGTGAGCAGCGTCGAGTGTTTTTTCCTATTCCTGTGTTCAGTTTAGAAGTAAATAGTTACTCTGCTGAGATATTCCTGTGTTAAGAGTTTGTTCTGAATATTGTCTATGTAATGCCAGGCCTTGTGTTTGATTGCAAAGTTGAGCTTGGAATGTTGTGGCATGCGTCATCACGAGCTGTTCACCGTGCCTCCTGAGAATAATGCTTCGTATTGTTTTGCATGTCGATCTAATGCCAGTGATTTGCTTGTTAAGAAGATCATCCTCTTCTATTGTTTCTGTGCTTAAGAAGTTCATCGTCTGATGTTTCATTCATAGCCTATACGACAAGTCGGGTAGGTTAGACGTGAAACCATGTGATCTTCCGACCAACTCATGGTATTAGGTCGTGATTGGATCGTCGTTTTCCAACCAAACCGCTTGTAAAACTGACGCTTGTAAATTAAAGCAGATGATCTCGGGCGAAGGCGCTTGGTTGGTCGATTTCGACTAGTAAAATATTGGAAGTACTTGACACACGATAAAAACGTTGAACGACACTCGGACGATTGCTAATCTAGCCATTAGCTGCTGTTTCAGCCTTGCCCATGGATGGCATGATACGCACGTCGTGCATGTATCGTCTGGTAATGTCGTCCATATAGTAGTGCTCGTAAAATATACACTGGTCTCTCAAATTACACGCGTAACCCGCTGGTTTTACTTACAGACCTCGGGCCCTTGGTTTCATTACGCCTGTATTTTATGCGTTGTTTCCGATGACGAGTAAATTACACTTGTATGTTAATACAGGTTTGAAATAAACCAGAGCTCCTAAGCGCGGCCTTACCGTTTCATGCCGTCTCAGTTTCTCGAAGGTGCTCATAGGTGTCCGAATCCTGGCTTCCTGAATGAGTAGCGGGCACTGTATCAGACCACCCGTAGGGCCCGCGAGGCCCTCTTTGTTGTCCTTCGAGTTGTTGCGCTCGCCGTGGCGCCGAGCATTGTTAACATCGTCAACGAACATGAGGATTCAGGAGATGACTTTATTTTGACTGGATGACACTAGGGACCCACTAGGGCCATAGCCGTACGTATGCAAGTGCCTCCTTATTATGTACAACTATATTTTTTTGCTTTCTCCTGGTTTCATGACATCACGGTCCCACACCATTGTCAACCTATGTAGTCAATATAAACGAGAGAATTGCACAAGGTGCGGCCGACAGCTGGGACCAAGCAGCTCAAGCAGTATTTGTGTTTTTGAGGCGTGAGCACTTCAAAGTTTTTCTTGGTGATGATTTCGTTGTTGTTCAGAGGAGAGCAGGGTATTAACTGGGCGGGCTGTGGCCCGTCTAGCCCAGGCCAGATATCCAGCCCACATACTAATTTTTTCAAGATGAAAATGGCTAGCCCAGCTATACGTCTTTTTCAGGAATACCCAGGCAAGGTCAACTTGTTATTCTCCGCCCCGTTGGGCTGCAAATCTTTTCTAGGAGGGATGCATTAGGCTTAACAGGGAAATGGGCTTTAAAAATAATAAACGGGATGTAATTATAAAAACTAGGCAGTAACTATAAAAAAATGCACCAAACACGAAATTAGTTTATAAAATATTATTTATGGATTTTGAAAATCTTAAATTTTCATTGTTGTGCGCACAATGTTTCGTTGGATTTTTATGCAATGCAAATTTATATTTAATCTGACTAGAAATTTCGTGATAAAAATATTTCGGAGCCCATCAAAATGTGGGAAATTTTATTGAATTCTGTCGTCAACGGTTGGTTGAAATTATTAATCATTGTCCTAGCTAGAAAATGGGCTGTACTTTTAACAAACTGTAAATAGGTTGTTGTAAATTCCATTAGAATTCCAAAATGGGATGTACATTCTTACAAAACGCAAATGGGCTATAAGTTCTCTGCCACACACTTGTGGGCCTACTAAGTGACGCGTCCCCTAAAAAAATAAGTTGACGCGTATGCAAGGCTTTGCCAACTTATTATAGTCAACACACGGTTCTAGCAGTAGTGGTCGTTGGATGTCTATCCAACGGATGTCGTGCTTCTTCTTCAATCTAGGATATTCTTAGCTTCGGCCGCCCAAAAAATGATTCCTCCCCCTGACATCTGGGGCGCACCATTTCGGAGGCTGACCTGTTGGCCTACTAAGTTGGAGCATACCAAGGGCTTTGTCAACTTAGTCAATAATGAACATTTCTAGCTTTAGTGATCGTACGATGTCCATCCAATGGCCGTAGTGCTTCTTCAACCTCTGGTCTTCTTGGTCCAGCCGCCCAAAGCAGCGCCGGTCGTGTCGCCTGCTCCTGCCTCCCGTGGCCGGCTGTGCTGCCGCGGAGGCCTCACCGCCCCCATACTACTCCCACCGCTGGCCAGGCCATCCCTCCACTCACCCACACCCCCTGTTATTCTGCGGCGACGGCAGCCTCACACCGCAGCCGAACCAGTGAACCCTCGAACTCCTCTCCGCGTGGGCTTCCACTGTTGCGTCTTCCGCGGCTCCGCGTCGTCCCCTTCCCAGGCCTTGTCGTCGTCTAGACCACCGCCCTGGTGCTCTCGGCACGGCGTGGTCAACGTGGTCAATGACCGACTTCCATCGGAAGAGTACTGTACGTGGAGAGGCTGACAGCTGGGTCCAGGCGGCCGCAAGGAAGTGCCTCCTTATTACGCGCAAAATAATTATTCCTCCACCTTACAGTAGGGACCCACCGGACAGGCCACCTTATTTCGTGAAAAAAATGTTTCCCCCCTGACTGCTTGGACCCACTGGACGGGCCAGCATATTTCGTGAAAAAAACGTTCCCCCCGCTGTCAACTCGGACCCGCCGGAAGTGCCTCCTTATTACGCACAAAAAAATGAATACTCCCCCTACTAGCTGGGATCCACCATGGTGGGAGGCTGACTTGTGGGCCTACTAAGTTGACTGGGACGGGGGCCTTTGTCAACTTTAGTCAATATGAACGATTCTAGCTCCAGTGACCGTACGATGTCCATCCAACGGCCGTAGTGCTTCTTCAACCTCTGGTCTTCTTGCTCCAGCCGCCCAAAGCAGCGCCGATCGTGCCGCATGCTCCTGCCTCCCGTGGTCGGCTGTGCTGCCGCGGAGGCCTCACCGCCCCCTACTATTCCCACCACTGGCCAGGCCCTGCGGCGACGGCAGCCTCACACCACAACCGAACCAGTGAACCCTCGTACTCCTCTCCGCGCGGGCTTCCACTGTTGCGTCTTCCTCGGCTCCCAGTCGTCCCCTTCCTAGGCCTCGCCGTCGTCCACCGCCCTGGTGCTCTCGGTGCGGCGTGGTCAACGTGGTCAAGGAACGACTTCCATCGGACATGGACTGTACGTGGAGAGGCTGACAGCTGGGTCCACGGCCGCAGCAAGGAAGTGCCTCCTTATTACGTGCAAAATAATTATTCCTCCACCTGACAGCGGGGACCCATCGGACGGGCCACCGTATTTCGTGAAAACAACGTTTCCCCCATGACTGCTGGGACCCACCAGCTACACCTTCGCATGCTATGAAGTGCATCCGGGCAAAAAAACGATTCGCCCCCCTGACTGCTGGGACCCACCAGCTACATCTTCGCATGCAAGGAAGTGCCTGACAGTCAGGACCCACCTGGTCGAAGCGTACGTAGCGTTGTCATTTTGGTCGCGAACGTGTACGTACATATATATACTGGTCGATGTAGAGGCGCGCACGTGTCGTAGTAGAGGCGCGCACGTAGCATGTACACGTACGTACAGCGGTCAGGGTGCAAGAAAGAAAATACGGTCACGTATGTGTACATATGGGCGGGGTCTCGAACGCCTACTCGCGCATACGTACGGCGAGGGCTCGTGTACATGGCTGGGTCGGGACGGAGAAACAACGTCGTCGTCGTGTTCATGGGGAGGCAACGGAATGCGTCGTGTTCATGGGGAGGCAATGGAATGCGTCGTGTTCATCGGGAGGGCTTGGACGGAACAGGCGATGGAAACGAGGCCTGGCGTACCGTAGAAGGGAGGAAACGGCCTTGTGTTCTTTCGGCCACGTTCGAAACGGGATCCTGTTGATCGGGAGGGGTCTGGCGTACCGCAAAACGGAGAAAACGGACCTCCTACGGTCGAAACGGGGGTCCTGTTGATCGGGAGGGGTGTGCCGTACCGCAAAACGGACGAAACGGACTTGTGTTGGAGCGCTACGGTCGAAACGGAGGTCCTGTTCATCGGGAGGGGTGTGGCGTACCGCAAAACAGGACTCCACGGGATACTGTTGATCTCCACCGTCGACCCCCTCCAGCCTCCACGAGCTACTGTTCATCCACCGTTTACCTCCTCCAGCCTCCACCTGCGACTGTTCATCCACAGGCTCCTGTTCATCCAGCCTCCACCGCGCGCTACTCCACCGGCTACTGTTCAACCAGCCCTCTCCACGGGCTCCTATTCAACCACCCCTCCACAGGCTACTGTTCATCCTGCCCTCCACCGTCTACTGTTCATCCTGCCCTCCACGGGGTGGTCCTGTTCATCCAGCCCTCCACGGGGTCCTGTTCATCCAGCCCCAACCGGCTCGATCGATCGGGGTCCTGTTCATCCAAAGGCATCACCACGGGGTCATGTTCATCCACCCCCACCAGGAACTGTTCATCCACCCCACCCCACCCCCCCCCCCCCCACAACGCTCACTGTTCATCCAGAGCCAGCATCGATCGGCTTCAGTTAGCAAAACTAGCGAAGGAATCGCTCGATCGGCTTCAGTTAACAGCCATTGATCGATCACTCGGGTTCAGTAATGCGTAGCCTGCAGTGCAATCGCTCGGGTTCAGTTAGAGCCCAACGCCTCACTCGGGTTCAGTTAGAGCCAACGCCTCACACACACGCGCGTACGTGTACGAGAGAAACACGCATCGCTCGGCCCCCGACCTCCCACCGTAACCGGGAACTTCCCGAAATTTTCCTCCCCCTCGCTTCTACCACGGTTTTCTCCGTCATGGACGGCCCAAAGAATGTCATGCAGCTGCGTCTCCGGCCCGCCCAGGACGAAAAGCCCATTTTCTGTCATGATTTTTTCGCATAGAAGTAGGAGCCCACCACATCTATGATGATACCGGGTTTTGTCACAATTATCGTCATAGAAGTGTCATATGTATGACAAAAAAATTCGTTCGGCCCAAAATGTCACGGATGTGTCTTTTTTTGTAGTGGATGCTCGAGCCAGCACCTTGTCTAGTGCCCTCAAAGGAAGATGAAGGGGGGAATAAAGAGGGCGAAAGCGGGCCTCCATCGCTACCTATTCCTATCGAGGGAATGAGCGCCTCTGCGAGGAAGGATAACCAAGGGGAAGAATCTGACATTCTCTTTCCCCGAGGAAGGAAGAGGACTACCTCTGAAGATCCGGAAACTAAGGTTTCCAAACGGGAGAAGAAATCTCCGCCAGAGGGTCCTGCCTCGGAGCATATTCTTGTCGCACAATGTCCGCGCGGCGATCAGCCCTCTACCGAGTTGTAAGTAATCAAAAAGTACTTGATAGTGAAGATATCCTACCTTACATCCGAAGACAATAACTGATGCTTGTAAATTGTAATCCGGATCGCAGCCCTTCTCGACAGAGTTCATCTTCGGGGGATCTTCTTCCGGGGATGATGGAGAGCGAAACGCCTCCCCCGGACTCCCCAGCTCAAGAAGCGGGCGACCTTGAAGTGTCGTTGTGAAGGGTATCTCCGGATCCAATATCGCCAGAGGATAACCCTTTGGTTGCCCGGCATCCCCAGTATCCGGCTCCTGAGGAGAGCGACAGCAAGGGTCCGTACTGTGTGTGGTCGGACGCGCTGAAGGATCTTCTAGAGAAAGTTGTCGTCTCGGAAGCGCATCGTACGCTAATGGGTATGGTAATTGAAAGGACTTCATCTGCCAAAAGCGGTTTGCACGAAGCTTTTATGAGTTTGCCGAAAGGCTTCGAGGTACGTAAAATAATGTATGCCTTTTAATAGTACCGCATACGTTAGGTATGCCCATGCAGATAGTAGCCCCTAAGACTCTGGTTGTCGTCGAGAACGGCGGCAAACAGAGGATCATAGTCCCAGGTAATAACCAGACCGCCTTTATGTGCAGGTGGTTGAAGCTCCGGTGGCTAGCCGGACTGATGGGTTTGCCAAACTAAAGCGGCAGCTAGATGCGGCAGATGCCGACATCGTGCTTGTCAACAAGCGGCTTGACAAGGCACAGGGTAGGTGATTTTTCTGGTGATTGTCACGTAATAAGAGCAGCATGATGCCAGTAACTTTAATATGTTGTGACTGCAGATGGAGCTGCCATCGTGGAGACCCTTCGGGCGGAGCTTGCCCGAGCCAAGGAGCAAGCAAGGAGTAGCAATACGGCCACTTTGAAGGCGGTCGGAGAGTTAAGGGCCGAACAGGCCGCGCATTGCGAGAGCAAGGGAAAATAGCCAAGATGGATGTAGAGTTAAAAGATGCTGCTAACCATTACCAGCTTCTTGAAGAAGAAAACCGGGCGAAGGCGACGGACCTGGAAAAGGCCCGGGTGGCTGCCAAGTAAGCCCGCTCCCAAATTAGAGCGACGAAGGAGGAGCTGCATCAAGCTGCAGATATTGTATCCGGGAAGCCCTTCTTGTTGCGGACTAAGTTCGGGGACCCGAAGTATGCACCTCTGGACTAGCTATGGAGTTCTGCGGATGCCTACGTGGATTTGGCTGCAAGTGTGGCTGATGCGGCCGAATACTTCAAGGATCGGAAAGATCACGAAGTGGAAAAACTGTTTTGGCCACAGCTTCATGCTCCAGCCCGTCCGCTGCTGTTGAATGAGCAAATGGCCGAGTGGGCCGAGCTCCATAGATTATCCGGACTTGCCATGAGGTCCATTGTGGATCATCTGTGGCCTAGAGGGCCAAGGCCGAATAGCTACTTTAGCTTAGTGCAACAATTCCTTGGTGCTGTGCCACACATCGATGTTGTAAAGAGGTCGGCGTGCATAGAAGGCTCGCGGATGGCCCTTCCCCGTGTCAAAACATACTGGGCGGAGATGGATGCCATCACTGTTGCGGCACAGGGTTCAGCTATAGGCCGAGTGGCTGCCGAGCACTACTTTAAAGAAGTTCTTGAAGGCGCTCGTTCGATAGAGGCTCAGTGCTCGAAGAATATTATGTTTGAGTGACATGTATTCCCATTGTAAAAACAATGTTTTATTGAATTTATCAAGGCTGTATTTATACTTTTGCCCGAAAGTGTTATGATGCCTCATGTGCGGCCGTTTATGTATATATGTATATAACCTGAAAGATGGCAGTCGTCGGCTTCAGCCCCCACGCATATAATGCGGGGGTGTTCATAGAAGACGCATGTTCACACTTGATCCAATGTCTTGGTCCATTAAGGAGGTGATAGCGCAGCGAACTAGGCAATCGGACTATAATGATTTAACACTTTCACTTAGCCAGAGGAGTTTGATAGTGGGGCTACTATATAGCCCCTGGTGGCTCCGCGCTCATCCGGATTCAGGGCGCGTACATGCTTGGCCGGGAAACGGCCCTTCGTTAAGGCGGAGGAATCCTGAAGATTCCGCTAGGTCATCGAGTGGTTGACCAGTCTCGCGCTATATCATGACAGTCAACTTTCGGCTTTCTCTACTGAGGTGCTCGTCCGGATGAACCAGGGCACAATCGCAGTAGTTCTCCTAGTGCCGCCTTAGCTGATAGAGCGGAACGTAAGGCAGCAAAACACAGAAGCCGGGCAAACCCAACATTTGACCAAAGACATGATTCAGAGCTGATGCATATAAGGCCAAACTCGCGACGCCGAACACTCCCTAAGGTATTCGGTCTTTATGATGTAAACCGGGCCTAAACAGTGCCCTTTGTAATAATCCCCTGGTGTCCAGGTATGTGCAATATTCTGATGTGGCCACATGCCAATACGTCGGCATCCTTCTCAATTGTACTGAGAATCCGAGGGATGTGTATCAACAAGAGACAGTAAAAAAGGTTTACGCAGGGTCTTAATCTAAAAAGAATCCTTGGAACGGGTCCCTGCTGCACGTCTGCGCCTGTGTCTCCATTGTGCCGTGTCCTGGACGGGTGTAGCACGATGGTCATCTGTAAAAGAGAGGAACTTAGTTGAAAAGTTGTCGTGCAAGAAGGTAGGTTATACTAAATAAACTATATACAGTTCAAGATGAGTAAAGTTGAGCCTAATTGCCACTTGTTTGTGCGCATTGAGCCCCTTGTATTGTAATAGGGGTATAGCCATCAAACCTGTATCAAGTACATATAGCTACGCCGGACTCGTCTAACCGCGTCCGTGGTCTTAACGACCTAGCAGATGCATTAGTTGGTGAGGCCGTTTAGTGTGCGGCTGCCAAGGCAGCCACACGGTCTTCCGCGCGCAAGGAGCGCTCAATATTTCCATTTACTAAAATGATGCCACGTGGACCGGGCATCTTAAGCATGAGAGAAGCGTAATGCGGTATTGCGTTAAAGCGAGCGAAAGCTTCGCGTCCGAGTAGTGCTTGATAGCCACTTTGCAACAGAGCGATATGGAACGTTAAATTTTCACTGCGGAAGTTATCGAGAAAGCCGAATATAACCTCTAGTAGCAGGGAGCCCGTGCAATGGGCCTCTGGGCCTGGCGTTACTCCTTTAAAGGTAGTATTGCTGCAGCTAATTTTTGTTGGGTCTATCCCCATTTTGCAGACTGTGTCCTGATATATCAGGTTTAGACTGCTGCCGCCGTCCATCAGGACTCGTGTGAAGTGGTATCCGTCAATAATTGGGTCTAATACCAAGGCAGCCCATCCTGCATGCCGGATACTTGCCGAGTAATCCCGATGGTCGAAGGTGATCGGTTGGGACGACTAGTGGCAGAACTCCGCGGTGATAGGCCCTGGGGCATGTGTCTCTAGGAGTGCTGCTTTGTTTCTCCCATTTGTCACGTGTAACACGTTTACTATTTTGACTTCTGGTGGGAATTTCTTCTGTTCCCCCGTGCTTTGCTTGCGAGGCTCGTCCTCGTCTTCGCTTGGTGTATCCTGCCCCTTATGTTCGGCGTTGAGCTTGCCGGACTGCTTGAAGACCCAACATTCTCTATGGGTATGATTTGCAGGCTTATCGGGGGTGCTGTGGATCTGACATATTTGGTCCAGAATCTTGTTTAGGCTGGAGTTCGTCTCTGTTGCCTTTGGAGGGCAGCTTTTGCTAACCTGGCCGAGAGCTTCTGAATCCGGCGTTTACCGTCGTGCTCTTCGGGCTATCTTCTTTATTCCGGCGCTTGTTTTTGCTGCGTCGTGATTTCCCATTTATGTCCCTAACTTCGGATGTACTTGGGTCGCTGGTGCTGCATCGGGCTAACCAGTTGTCCTCACCCGCGCAAAAGCGGGTCATGAGGCTTGTTAATGCTGCCATTGTTCTCGACTTTTCTTGGCCGAGGTGTCTGGCAAGCCATTCGTCTCGAACGCTGTGCTTGAAAGCTGCTAAGGCTTCGGCGTCCGGACAGTCGACTATTTGGTTCTTTTTAGTGAGGAACCTATTCCAAAGCTTTCGGGCTGACTCTCCGGGCTGTTGAGTTATATGACTTAAATCGTCTGCATCCGGTGGTCGGACATAGGTCCCTTGAAAATTTGCCCGAAAGGCGTCTTCGAGATCTTCCCAGCTTCCAATGGAGTTTTCGAGGAGGCTTTTAAGCCAGTGCCGAGCTGGCCCTTTGAGATTGAGGGGTAAGTACTTGATGGCGTGGAGATCGTCTCCTCGAGCCATATGGATATGGAGGATGTAGTCCTCAATCTAGACCCCAGGGTCTGTCGTTCCGTCATACGCCTCTATGTTTACGGGTTTGAATCCCTCTGGAAATTCATGGTCCAGCACCTCATCGGTGAAACATAGGGGGTGTGCGGCACCCCTGTATTTGGGTGTACCATTGTGTTGGGATGTTTGTTGTGTTGCATTGCATGCTGGAGCGCGCTTGTGTGGCCCGTAGATGGATCTGGTTGCGACGTCCTTTTGATGTGAGCCTTCACGCGGATCGCGTACTGGCTTATGTGCGGCGTTGTTTGCCGCTCTATGTTGGCCACGAGGTCGTCTATCCGATCGGATGGCCGTTTTGATTTTTGGTTGCAGGGGATCTAAGGCCTCCTCATTGAATTCAGGTAGCAACTTTCGCTTCGGGTAGCTTTTGGTGTGGCGATTACCGCCGTACTTCGCTGCAGTGTTGAGTACTTCACTCCATCTAATTTTGAGTGTGTCTTGTGCAGCCCTGAGCCTTTGCTTCTGCTTTTTTAGACTCCTCGCAGTGGCAACCAGCCTTTGATGGGCATTCTGTTGCTCCGGGTGCCTGTCCGGTGTGATGTCGTCTGGACTGTTATCTTCGATGGGGTCGGGTTGTTCGGTTTGATTCTTCGTGTTGTCGTGGTCGGGCGATGGTTCACCCTGCTCTATCGCTGGGTCTATATGATCGTTGTTTCTGCCGAGGCGGGATTTGGAGCGGCGCTTACGCCGCCGCTTTGACTGCTTCTCGAGGGAACAACCCTTCACTGCGTCCTTCCGTTCCTCGTCTTCGTTTTCTTTGGGTGTGTCCACCATGTATACATCATATGATGAAGTGGGCGTCCAGTGCCCTGTGGGCAGTGGTTCCTGTTCGTCTCCTGCATCGTCGTCCATACCGTCGATGTCTTCGGAGTCGAAGTCGAGCATGTCAGTCAGATTGTCGACAGTGGCTACTAAGTGGGTGGTGGGTGGGCGGCGAATTCCTTTGTCATCCGCATCCCCATCCTGTCGAACATAGTTTGGCCAGGACTCTCTTCACAGGGAGAGAGACCTTAATGAGTTAGTATGTCGCCGAAGGGCGAGTTCTGAAAGATATCCGCGGAGGTGAACTCCATGATTGGCGCCCAGTCGGATTCGATAGGCACGGGCGCAGGCGGTTCGGAGTCCGTGGCCGGGGAAGAATCCAGCAGTTTGGCGTCACGGCTCTCGTGAAGGGTAAGGTCGATACTCGACTCGATCGCCGATGAGAGTGTGGCCTCCGTGGCGGGGTCTATCCACCCGTCACTGGATGGCGCAATTGGCTCCGATTTGAGGGTCGGAGCGGTCGCCGGTGCGATCTCCCGAACATTGTCCGATGGTAGAGCTAATCATGCTCATCGTGATCGTGCGGCGCACTCGGCAAGGGCTCGAATCTGTCGAAGATCAAGTCTCCGTGGATGTCGGTTGTGTAGTTTAAGTTTCCAAATCTGACCTAATAGCTAGGGGTGTAGCTCTCGATCTGCTCCGAATGGCCAAGCGAGTTGGCCTGTAGTGCGGAGCCGCCGAATATAGAGATCTGTCCGAGGAGAAAAGTCTCACCCTGGACTGCATCGCTATCGATGATTGAAGGAGCCATCAAGCCTAATGGTGACGACACAGAGGAACTCTCAATGAAAGCACCAATGTCGGTGTCAAAACCGGCGGATCTCGGGTAGGGGGTCCCGAACTGTGCGTCTAAGGTGGATGGTAACAGGAGGCAGGGGGCACGATGTTTTACCCAGGTTCGGGCCCTCTTGATGGAGGTAAAACCCTACGTCCTGCTTGATTATTCTTGATAATATGAGTAGTACAAGAGTTGATCTACCACGAGATCAGAGAGGCTAAACCCTAGAAGCTAGCCTATGGTATGACTGTATGTTGTCCTACGGACTTAAACCCTCCGGTTTATATAGACACCGGAGGAGGCTAGGGTTACACAAGGTCGGTTACAAAGGAGGAGACATGTATATCCGTATTGCCTAGCTTGCCTTCCACGCCAAGTAGAGTCCCATCCGGACACGGGATGAAGTCTTCAATCTCGTATCTTCATAGTCCAACAGTCCGGGCAAAGGTTATAGTCCAGCTGTCCGGAGACCCCCTAATCCAGGACTCCCTCGGATACATTGGAGACGTATCACTTCTCATTAGGTTGTTTCTCTCGGAATTGCTCGATCAGAACCCGACACTGTCGAGTGGTATGCTTAGGATAAATAAGATTGCCTTCTTCATCCTTCTTGGTGTGAATGTGACATGGAAAATCCATCACATCATTACTAGCTGCATCTTTTACTTTCTTAGGGGTCCAAGGCCCCTTAGGTTTCCCTTTAAACTTTCCTTGAATCACTGCCGCAGTTTCACCAGGTCCTGCAGGTTCAGCTTTACGCTTTTGTTTCCAATTGGAATTGCCTCCACCGGCGTCTTGACCGACTGGTTTGCTCTTCCCACTGCGGAGTCGATCCTCCTATTCTCCATTAGCATACCGAGTGGCTATTTCGATCATCCGAGTCAGAGACATATCCCCTGTCCGACCGAATTTCAGGACCAGCTCTTGATTTTTAACACCTTCTTTGAAGGCGCAAACTGCTTGGTGGTGGGATACATTTTCCACTGTGTGATGCAAAGTGGTCCACCTCTGAATGTAATCTCTCAGAGTCTCACTCGGTTTTTGCATGCAATGCTACAATTCCGTTAACCCCGCTGGCCGCTTGCAAGTACCCTCAAAAAATTTAACAAACACTCGGGCAAGTTCTTCCCAACTGAATATACTGCTTGGCGCTAATTGAGCCAACCATGCTCTAGCTGAACCTTCTAACATCAGAGGAAGATGCTTCATGGCTACTTCATCATTGCCGCCACAGATCTGTACAGCCACTTGGTAATCTTCAAGCCAAGTGTCAGGCTTAGACTCGCCAGTGAACTTGCTGACTTCAATCGCCAACCTGAAGTTGGGAGGAATCATTGTGGCTCTGATGGCTCTGCTGAAACACTCTGGGCCTGAAACATGAACTCTGCTGCCAGTCGGGTGATCTTTGTCAAGGCCCTCCATGTGTGCTTTGTTCCTGTCAACTCGACCTTGAACAAGAATAGATCTCGCATCAAAGCCTGGCTCCCTTGGGTCGGCCGGTATTCTTCTCTCACCACTGCGAGGGAGTCTGTCATCATATTGCCGAGGCACATGTGATCCACTCCTCGAAGGAGGTGGGCACTCGACGACGGTCATCACGACCGAGTTGGTGATCATACTGCTCGTGGTTTCTGTACTGATCTTGCCGGTATCCACGTCCCTCACGCCGCAAGGGCGATCTTGGGTTGTGGGTCGACTGAACTGTATCTGCCATCATAGATCTGCTATGAATCCTATTCCGCGACTGAGACACTCCTGTGTTCTTCTCTCCTGTTGCTTGGAGTAAGGCCCAGATCTGCATCAAACCCCTGCCAGCCTCCGACTGGGAAGGCTGGATTGACTCGGCTATACGGGCTGCAGCTGCGAGATTTTGAATCGGAGTGCGGTATACCCGAGGTTGAGGCGGAAAAAGTTGTCGTCGAATGGACTCAGGGATCCGTTGTCGTGCACGCTCATCGAGAGCATGCTGAAGGTTCTCCAGTCGAGTGCGCTCAGCCAAGTTGGCCAGGCGCGCCTCCTCCAAGGCCCGGGCCTCGGAGGTTTCCCCAATGATGGGTGTGTGAAGTGCATCCATGTTGTGGCGGCGAAGCTCTTCCCTCTGCTGCGAAGAAAGAGGCTCGGGGCGGTATTCCTTGTGAGCGCGTGACAGATCGCCGCCACCATCGCCGCCGTCATCGCGGCGGAAGCCAAGAGGACTATGTGGTTCGTCGACCATCAAGACTTCAGCCGCAGGATCACTGCTATCGCATTCGGATGCAGTCTTGATGGAACCAGTCGAATAGGCCGTAGAGAGTTTCTTTGGGCTCGATTGCCGCGACTTGTGGGGTGGCCGACCGGCGGGCCACCGCGTGTTTCACCCACCGCTGAAGCCGCGACTGACCGGATCACTTGCGCCAGCGAACAGCGAGGAGCGAAGACACCACGGGAGCCGACCGATACTGGGTCGACGGCTCCCAGAGAAGGACGCCGCAAGCGCACGCGCGAAAGTGCGTCGCCCCGCGGACGAGGAGCGCCTCGACGTCAAGGGGAGCTTCCTGAAGCCAGGCGGAGTCGTTGACAACGAAGACGAGCGCGCCGAGACGGATCTCGCGGCCCTCAGTCAATCCTCCACCGGAAACCATGATGATGTGAATCGGAAAAATCGCAACTTCACCAAAAAAAATCGCTAAGACACCTACCCCAAGGTGGGCGCCAACTGTCGTGGTTCTAAGACTGACAGTAGAATGGGGCTAGGTATGAGGAGGCAAGATCTCAGCTATGGTGAAGTTGTACACACAAGATTTATGAGTACAGGCCCTTCACGGTGGAAGTAATAGCCCTACGTCTCGGTGCCCGGAGGCGGTCGACTGGATTATATGTGTGTGGTGTTACAGGGGGTGCGAACCCTTGTCCCTGAGGAGGGGGTGGCTTATATAGAGTTCGCCAGACCCCTCCCGCCCTCAGTTACAAAGGGTTTAAGGTACATAAAGATGGGGCGTTTCTGGTAACGCTAGTAATAAAGTGACATAAATGACCACTAAGTCAACAGAATAAACGCCCGACCGTTGCTTCTCAGAGTGGCTTTCGATCTTCTGTCTATCGAGTGATCATTGCCATGGTCGAGTGACATTGAGTCTTCCGAGTGGAACGTTTCTGGTCGAGTGGATGATGGTATCCCTTGAATACTTCTGACTTTAGGGTGATTTCCTAGGGGAGGGTGTCTAGGTCAGGCCTATGACCTTACCCTAGGTACATAGCTTTATCAGTACCTACTACACCAATGGTTGAAGAACCACTCAAAATCTATCACACTCCTGAAGCTTTTTACTTGGATCATCTTCGATCCCTTTGTGCTCGTGCTGAAACCCCAACTAGCTTAGTTGAGGGAAAATCTTTAGATGAGCATGCTTGTTATGTGCGACACCGCTTATCTCAAAAAGGGAAACTTTTACTAGATCAAATTCATCGTTTGCAATGCTATGCTTGGAATTTATGTGAAATATATGATTTTACTTGTTGTTCTGAAGACCCTAAGAAACACCTTACCTACCAATGTGAGTTTAGTGATAATGGAATCGTATCTTCGTATGCTAAGGGTGTTTATAATTACTATGATGTTCAACAAATTGAAGAATTTGTTGCTTTTAAGGGTGCTTATGAAATTGCTTCTTTGATTGGAAAGTATGATGCTACTCTTTACAAATCTGAAAATTTTGACATACTTAAATATCGTTATGATAATTATGCTTCTAATGCCTATGTTAAACCATATATTGAGGACTCCTCCCCTGTCCAAGAAGAGACTAATATTTTGCAGGAGTCTATGGAAGAAGGAATTGATGAAACTTGGGGCTCATTGGATGAAAAAGATGATGAGGAGAGCGAAGAACAAAATGAGGAAGAGCGGATTAGCTACCCGTGCCCACCTTCTAATGAGAGTAACTCTTCAACTCATACATTGTTTAATTTCCCTTCATGCTTACCGAAGGATGATTGCTATGATGATTGTTATGATCTCGTTGATTCTTTTGAAATATCCCTTTTTGATGATGCTTGCTATGCTTGTGGCCAAGATGCCAATATGAATTATTCTTATGGAGATGAACTTGCTATAGTTCCTTATGTTAAACATGAAATTGTTGCTATTGCACCCACGCATGATAGTCCTATTATCTTTTTGAATTCTCCCGACTACACTATATCGGAGAAGTTTGCCCTTATTAAGGATTATATTGATGGGTTGCGTTTTACTACTACACATGATGATTTTAATAGATATAATATGCATGTGCTTTCTGATCCTACTTGCAATTATTATGAGAGAGGAACTACATCTCCGCCTCTCCATGCTTCCAATAAGATAAAATTGCAAGAAAATGTTTATACTATGCATTGGCCTTTACTATGCGTGCATGAATTGTTCTTTTATAACATGCCGATGCATACGAAGAGAGTTAGACTTCATTGTTGCATGATATATGTTACTTTGTGCTCACTATTAAATCACAAATCATTGTTAATTAAAATTGGCTTTGATATACCTTGGGATCCGGGTGGATTCATTACTTGAGCATTATATGCCTAGCTTAATGGCTTTAAAGAAAGCGTTGCCAGGGAGACAACCCGGAATTTTTAGAGAGTCATTTTATTTCTTTTGTGTGCTTTTGTAAAGTTTAAAAATAAAAATAATGTGCTAAGATTTGCCTTTAGGATGTTTACATTGCTTGTTGGTTTGTACGGTGCAAAACAGAAACTTTGGCTGTAGTGCGCGATTTTACATTTTTTTACTGGATCGTCAAACGGTTCTGAAACGTTTTGAAGTGTCTTTCTATACAAATTTTTTATTTTTCCTAATTTTTTCAGAATTTTTGGAGTACCATAAGTATGGTGAATGTTCAGATTACTACAGACTGTCCTGTTTAAGATAGATTCTGTTTTGATGCATTGTTTGCTTGTTTTTGATGAAACTATCGATTTATATCAGTGGATTAAGCCATGGAAAAGTTATATTACAGTAGCTACAATGCAAAAACAAAATATCAATTGGTTTTCAATAGTAATTAGAGTGGTGATTTGCTTTATTATACTAACGGATCTTACCAAGCTTTCTGTTGAGTTTTGTGTGGATGAAGTGATCAAAGATCGAGGAGGTCTCGATATGAGGAGAAGGAGGAGAGGCAAGAGCTTAAGCTTGGGGATGCCCAAGGCACCCCAAGTAAATATTTAAGGAGACTCAAGCATCTAAGATTGGGGGTGCCCCAGAAGGCATCCCACCTTTCTTCAACAAGTATTGGTATGTTTTCGGATTCGTTTCGTTCATGTGATATGTGCAAATCTTGGAGCGTCTTTTACATTTAGTTCTCACTTTTATTTTGTGCACCATGCTGGTATGATATAGTCCTTGGTTTATTTATAGAATGCTCATTGCACTTCACTTATATTTTTTGAGTATGGATTTATAGAATGCTTCATGTGCTTCACTTATATCATTTGAAGTTTGGATTGCCTGTTTCTCTTTACTTAGAAAACCGCCATTTGTAGAATGCTCTTTTGCTTCACTTATATTTGTTAGAGCGTGGGCATATCTTTTGTAGAAATAATAAAACTCTCTTGCTTCACTTATATCTATTTAGAGAGATGACAGGAATTGGTCATTCACATGGTTAGTCATTAAATCCTACATAAAACTCCCTTTCTCACATTGGTCATTCCTTGCAATCGTTTTGCGATATAAAGATGGTGATATTCGAGTCATGCTAGTGGGTAGTTGTGGATTGTAGAAATACTTGTGTTGAAGTTTGTGATTCCCATAGCATGCACGTATGGTGAACCGTTATGTAACGAAGTTGGAGCATGAGGTATTTATTGATTGCCTTCCTTATGAGTGGCGGTCGGGGACGAGCGATGGTATTTTCCTACCAATATACCCCCCTAGGAGCATGCGCGTAGTACTTTGTTTCGATGACTAATATATTTTTGCAATAAGTATGTGAGTTCTTTATGACTAATGTTGAGTCCATGGATTATACGCACTCTCACCCTTCCATCATTGCTAGCCTCTTCGGTACCGTGCATTGCCCTTTCTCACCTTGAGAGTCGGTGCAAATTTCGCGGGTGCATCCAAACCCCGTGATATGATATGCTCTATCAGACATAAGCCTCCTTATATCTTCCTCAAAGCAACCACCATACCTACCTATCATGGCATTTCCATAGCCATTCCGAGATATATTGCCATGCAACTTCCATCATCTTCATATACATGACTTGAGCATCATTGTCATATTGCTTTGCATGATCATAAGATAGCTAGCATGATGTTTTCATGGCTTGTCCTTTTCTGATGTCATTGCTACACTAGATCATTGCACATCCCGGTACATCGCCGGAGGCATTCATATAGAGTCATATCTTTGTTCTAGTATCGAGTTGTAATATTGAGTTGTAAGTAAATAAAAGTGTGATGATCATCATTATTAGAACATTGTCCCATGTGAGGTTATCAAAATAAAAGTGGCCAAAGAAGCCCCAAAAGAGAGAGAGAGAGAGAGAGGCCAAAGAAGCCTACAAAAAAGAGAAAAAAAGAGAGAAAAGAAAGAAAAGAGAGAAGGGACAATGTTACTATCCTTTTACCACACTTGTGCTTCAGAGTAGCACCATCTTCTTCATATAGAGAGCCTCTTGAGTTATCACTTTCATATACTAGTGGGAATTTTCATTATAGAACTTGGCTTGTATATTCCAATGATGGGCTTCCTCAAATGCCCTAGGTCTTCATGAGCAAGCAAGTTGGATGCACACCCACTTAGTTTCAGTTTGAGCTTTCATACATTTATAGCTTGATACGTCTCCAACGTATCTATATTTTTTGATTGCTCCATGCTATATTATCTACTGTTTTGGACATTATTGGGCTTTATTATCCACTTTTATATTATTTTTGGGACTAACCTATTAACCGGAGGCCCATCCCAGAATTGTTGTTTTTTGCCTGTTTTAGGGTTTCGAAGAAAAGGAATATCAAACAGAGTCCAAACGGAATAAAACCTTCGGGAACGTGATTTTCTCAACGAACAAGACCCAGGAGACTTGGACCCTATGTCAAGACATGAAAGAGGAGGCCACGAGGTAGGGGGCGCACCTGCCTACCCCAGGCGCGCCCTCCACCCTCGCGGGCCCCCTGTTGCTCCACCGACGTACTCCTTCCTCCTATATATACCTACGTACCCCCAAACGATCAGATACGGAGCCAAAACCCTAATTCCACCGCCGCAACTTTCTATATCCACGAGATCCCATCTTGGGGCCTATTCCGGAGCTCCGCCGGAGGGGGTATCGATCACGGAGGGCTTCTACATCAACACCATAGCCCCTCCGATGAAGTGTGAGTAGTTTACCTCAGACCTACGGGTCCATAGTTAGTAGCTATATGGATTCTTCTCTCTTTTTGGATCTCAATATGTAATCTTATTTTTGAGGTGTGTTTGTTGAGACCGATGAATTGTGGGTTTATGATCAAGTCTATCTATGAACAATATTTGAATCTTCTCTGAACTCTTTTATGTATGATTGGTTATCTTTGCAAGTCTCTTCGAATTATCAGTTTGGTTTGGCCTACTAGATTGATCTTTCTTGCAATGGGAGAAGTGCTTAGCTTTGGGTTCAATCTTGCAGTGTCCTTTCCCTGTGACAGTAGGGGCATCAAGGCACGTATTGTATTGTTGCCATCGAGGATAACAAGATGGGGTTTTCTTCATATGGCATGAGTCTATCCCTCTACATCATGTCATCTTGCTTAAGGCGTTACTCTGTTTTTAACTTAATACTCTAGATGCATGCTGGATAGCGGTCGATGAGTGGAGTAATAGTAGTAGATGCAGGCAGGAGTTGGTCTACTTGTCTCGGACGTGATGCCTATATACATCATCATACCTAGATATTCTCATAACTATGCTCAATTCTGTAAATTGCTCAACAGTAATTTGTTCACCCACCATAGAATACGTATGCTCTCGAGAGAAGCCACTAGTGAAAACTATGGCCCCCGGGTCTATCTTCATCATATTAATCTCCTACTACTTAGTTATTTCCTTTGCTATTTACTTTGCCTTTATTTTACTTTGCATCTTTATCATAAAAATGCCAAAAATATTATCTTATCATATCTATCAGATCTCACTCTCGTAAGTGGCCTTATAGGGATTGACAACCCCTATTTGCGTTGGTTGCAAGGATTTATTTGTTTTGTGCAAGTACGAGGGACTCGCACGTAGCCTCCTACTGGATTGATACCTTCGTTCTCAAAAACTGAGGGAAATACTTACGCTACTTTGCTGCATCATCCCTTCCTCTTCGGGGAAAACCAACGCAGTGCTCAAGAGGTAGCAAGAAGGATTTTCGGCGCTGTTGCCGGGGTGGTCTACGCAAAAGTCAACATACCAAGTACCCATCACATACCCTTATCTCCCGCATTACATTATTTGCCATTTGCCTCTCGTTTTCCTCTCCCCCACTTCACCCTTGCCGTTGTATTCGCCCTCTCTCTCTATCCTCCCTCTCTCTCTCTCTATTTGCCTCTATTTGCCCGCTTGCTTTTTGATTGCTTGTGTGTTAGTTTGCTTGCTTGTCACGATGGCTCTACCTAAATTTGGTGACCTTCACCTTAAAAGGTTAGAAGAGATCGAAAGCAATGTCAGGAGTTTCATGGTCTTGCAATTTGAACATAATAGTTTCTTCAGAAACGAGCTTAAAAATAGAAAAGTTTTATGAGTTATATGAATAAAGAGCTTGATGATATGTCTAAAGAATTCAATGGTTTAAAATCCCAAATTGCTCATCTTGAGAAATTAACTGCTGAAATTTCGGATAGGTAGGCTACCTTAGTTAATAAGATGGCCGCTAAACCGGATTGCTATGAAAATAAAGATGAAGATCTAAAAGTTATTGGTGTGTCCCCTATTAAATCTTTGTTTTGCAATATGAATCTTGATAATTATGGGACTGAATATGATCCACCTTTACCTAGAAGGCGTTCCAAGAATTCGGAATTTGTTGATCTTGATGCTAAAATTGATAAAAGTGGGATTGAAGAAATTAAAACCCTAGATGTTGCTAAACCCACTATTATGGATTTCAAGGAATTTAACTATGAAAATTGCTCTTTGATTGATTGTATTCCCTTGTTGCAATCCGTGCTAAATTCTCCTCATGCTTATAGTCAAAATAAAGCGTCTACTAAACATATCATTGATGCCTTGATGCAATCTTATGAAGAAAAACTTGAATTGGAAGTTTCTATCCCTATAAAACTTTATGATGAGTGGGAACCAACTATTAAAATTAAAATTAAAGATCATGAATGCTATGCTTTATGTGATTTGGGTGCTAGTGATTTGTTAGGTTTCCATGATTTTTATGATTGTTCTCTAAACTTGCACCTTGCGGATTCCACTATTAAGAAACCTATGGGAAGAATTAATGATGTTCTTATTGTTGCAAATAGGAATTATGTACCCATAGATTTTATTGTTCTTGACATAGATTGCAATCCTTCATGTCCTATTATTCTTGGTAGACCTTTCCTTAGAACGATTGGTGCAATTATTGATATGAAGGAAGGAAATATTAGATTCCAATTTCCATTAAGGAAAGGCAAGGAACACTTTCCTATAAAGAAAATTAAATTACCTTATGAATCTATTATGAGAGCCACTTATGGATTGCCTACCAAAGATGGCAATACCTAGATCTATTCTTGCTTGTTATGCCTAGCTAGGGGCGTTAAACGATAGCGCTTGTTGGGAGGCAACCCAATTTTATTTTTATTCCTTGCTTTTTGCTCCTGTTTAGTAATAAATAATTTATCTAGCCTCTATTTTGGTTGTGTTTTTTGTGTTTAATTAGTGTTTGTGCCAAGTAGAACCGTTGGGAAGACTTGGGGAAAGTCTTGTTCAACTTGCTGTAAAAAACAGAAACTTTAGCGCTCACGAGAACTGCTGTCATTTTTATTTGGAAAGTGATATTTAGTTAATTATTTTTGCATATGATTAATATATAAATTCCCCACGTCCAGAAATTTATTTTATAATTTTTGGGGTTCCAGATCTTGCGCTAGCTACAGATTACTACAGACTGTTCTGTTTTTGACAGATTCTGTTTTTCGTGTGTTGTTTGCTTATTTTGATGAATCTATGGCTAGTAAAATAGTTTATAAACCATAGAGAAGTTGGAATACAGTAGGTATAACACCAATATAAATAAAGAATGAGTTCATTACAGTACCTTGAAGTGGTCTTTTATTTCGCTAACGGAGCTCACGAGATTTTCTACGTTAAGTTTTGTGTTGTGAAGTTTTCAAGTTTTGGGTAAATATTTGATGGATTATGGAACAAGGAGTGGCAAGAGCCTAATCTTGGGTATGCCCATGGCACCCCCAAGATAATCTAAGGACACCTAAAAGCCAAAGCTTGGGGATGCCCCGGAAGAAATCCCCTCTTTCGTCTACTTCTATCGGTAACTTTACTTGGAGCTATATTTTTATTCGCCACATGATATGTGTTTTGCTTGGAGTGTCTTGTATTATTTGAGTCTTTGCTTTTTAGTTGACCACAATAATCCTTGCTGTACACACCTTTTGATAGAGCCATACATGATTTGGAATTTGTTAGAATACTCTATGTGCTTCGCTTATATCTTTTGAGTTATATAGTTTTGCTCTAGTACTTCACTTATATCTTTTAGAGCACGGTGGTGACTTTTTTTATAGAAACTATTGATCTCTCATGCTTCACTTAGATTATTTTGAGAGTCTTAATAGCATGGTAATTTGCTTAAAATACTATTATGCTAGGTATTCAAAGTTAGTAAAATTTTCTTAAGAGTGTTTTGAATACTAAGAGAAGTTTGATGCTTGATGATTGTTTTGAGATATGGAGGTAATAATATCAAAGTCGTGCTAGTTGAGTAGTTGTGAAATTGATAAATACTTGTGTTGAAGTTTGCAGGTCCCATACCATGCACGTATGGTAAACGTTATGTAACAAATTTGAAACATGAGGTGTTATTTGATTGTCTTCTTTATGAGTGGCGGTCGGGGACGAGCGATGGTCTTTTCCTACCAATCTATCCCCCTAGGAGCATGCGCGTAGTACCGAGGTTTTTGATGACTTGTAGATTTTTGCAATAAGTATGTGAGTTCTTTATGACTAATGTTGAGTCCATGGATTATACGCACTCTCACCCTTCAATCCTTGCTAGCCTCTTCGGTAACGTGCATTGCCCTTTCTCACATTGAGAGTTGGCGCAAACTTCGCGGGTGCATCCAAACCCCGTGATATGATACGCTCTTTCACACATAAACCTCCTTATATCTTCCTCAAAACAGCCACCATACCTACCTATTATGGCATTTCCATAGTCATTCCGAGATATATTGACATGCAACTTTACACCATTCCGTTCATCATGACACATTCATCATTGTCATATTGCTTAGCATGATCATGTAGTTGACATAGTATTTGTGGCAAAGCCACCGTTCATAATTCTTTCATACATGTCACTCTTGGTCCATTGCATATCCCGGTACACCGCCGGAGGAATTCATATAGAGTCATACTTTGTTCTAGTATCGAGTTGTAATCATTGAGTTGTAAATAAATAGAAGTGTGATGATCATCATTAATAGAGCATTGTCCCAAAAAGAAAAAAAAGAAGGGCCAAATAAAAAAATAAAAGGGACAATGCTACTATCCTTTTTTTCCACACTTGTGCTTCAAAGTAGCACTGTAATCTTCATGATAGAGAGTCTCTTGTTTTGTCACTTTCATTTACTAGTGGGAATTTTTCATTATAGAACTTGGCTTGTATATTCCAACAATGGGCCTCCTCAAGTGCCCTAGGTCTTCGTGAGCAAGCAAGTTGGATGCACGCCCACTTAGTTTCTTTTGTTGAGCTTTCATACATTTATAGCTCTAGTGCATCCGTTGCATGGCAATTCCGTTCACCAAGAAGCGACAAAAGTAAGATCACTATATTAAATCCTGATGAACCATTTATGCCGAGATACATATGGAGCAACACATCGGTTAAATTAAATATAGCAATATAGTACACTTGGCACCGGGTAAACCCCAGATTAAACAATGTGGTAGATAGTTTTTTAACTGAATGACTTGCTAGTGAGCTGCTAGAAATGACTTGTTAGGCTTTGTGAGATTTTTCTCTATATACCGAAGTATATGACATTCCTCTCATAGCAAACAACCGATTTTCCCTTGAAAGCAAACAACCGATCCTTCTCTTCTTACCTTAAAAAAACAATTCACCCTCTCACTGATCGCACGATGCAACGGTCACACTCACATCTCAATTCCCTAGCGTGCTCTGCCCACCACGGCTTCTCCTTGTCGCCTCCCCTCGACGCCGCGTCATTTAGCTCGCACCTTGATCTCAGTGCCACGCCCCCTCCTCTCCCCTCCACGACATCCCAGGCCGATTCCCGGCGCCAAGGACAGCACACCATCGTAGCCGAGGGTGACCACCACGATGACACAACCTGCTGCTCACTGCAACGCTGCACCTTCTCCAACAACATATTCCTCTGGTGTCTGTAGATGATGGATGCTGATTTGTAATTGCCAAAGAAACAACCGGTGTAGCTTCCTGTTTGACAGCATAGTAGTCAGAGAAATAACCTTGCATACCTAGTTCACATGGTCATGATATCATGATTAAAATGGATTTCTTTTTCTATGATAATAAAATTAACCATAGTGGACTCTACAGTTTAGAAAGAAGTGGTTAATTTGGCGCAAGATAGATAACATAATTCTGAAAAAATAGATAGGATCAGTGGTCACGACATTCCCGGATGCACAGTTCCTCCGCTCCTTCCCCGCCACAATCCAGAGCCCTTTGTCATGCGTCGCTGTCACCTAGAGCCCTCCTCCATGCTCCACTCCTTAGCAAAATCAAAGAAGGCAAAACAAACCACACATATAAATTTTGTTGTGAAGTTGCTTGTACGCGTGAACATAATAAAAAGGGGTACCATAAACCAAGGTTGGAAAAGGCGCTAGGCGGTAGGCGGGCGGTGACCCTCTGCCTAGCGCCTTGCCTGCCTAGGCGTAGCCTAGGTGGCCCAAGGCATTTCGTATGGTAGTAGGTTAGGAGGATAATTATTTGGGTAGATTTTGTACCATAGCAGGTTAGAAAGACAATGTGGTGATAAAAAGGATAGACTTTGTCCCATAGTAGGTTAGAAAGACAATGTGGTGATAAAAATAACATACATCAGGCAATGTGAAGAACTAAATATAGTCTATTCAATGGGGCAGCACGCCCATAGAAATATCAAATATTCAAATAGATTAGAGGCAAACATCACACAAACCCAATTGGCATAGCATTATAAATTATGAGTTCAACAGGTCACGCATCAAAATGAAGTTCTTTAATTCCTAGAATCTTATTGGGAAGACTTCTCTCACAAGTCAAAAAGGGAAATTCCACATGGACGCACACACAAACGGTTCGACTCAATGACATAAAGATATAATATATAAAAATTACTTAAGAAAAGACACATGTTCATTTGGGTCTCCTCAATTATCAATAGCCATTCTCCTCATCTGAATGCATCTCCTCCTCATCATCAAACTCCTCTTCTTTAGAATCAAATTCTTCTTCTTCATAAAGTTGTCTTGGTCTCGCACTTCTACATGGCTCAAGAAGTTCATCGCCTCCCATTGCTTCTCCAATGCCATTCCCTGGCATCCCTGTACTATTTTTTTGACTAACTACTGCAAGGCACAGCCCCACAGTCTTTTATTCCAAAGAAAACAAGAGTCCAATACAAGTTAACTATATACAAAAAGAAACTAAAAAGGAAGCCCAGGGAGGGCAAACTTACCTATACCTACCTATACAAAGGGAAACTCAATGTAACCCATCCAACCAGCTTAGAAGGAGGGGTCTGACATGAGCCTTAACTCTATGGGAAAGCAAAGTCAAATCATGTACAAATTTACAACGCCAAGCACTAAACGTAGGTCGTTCCCCTTTGAATGTCCTTCCATTCTGAAGAATCCAAATGTTCCAAGCTGCCGTGAACACCACCTCGAAAAAGAAGCTTTTAGCAAATCTTTGCCTGGCCAAAGAAATGCATTGATGCACAGTAGAGCCACCAGACCAATCAATCTGCAAATAGGTCCAGCTTCTTGTACTGAAGTTGCAAGAGAAGAACAAGTGTTGACGATCCTCATATATATGCTGGTGGCACAAAACACAAAGGTTATCAGCATCCCCAGCCCGCCAGTGCCTCCTCACCAGCAGGTCCTTAGTGTTGAGTCCGTCAAAGAATAATAGCCAAGCAAAAACCTTGATTTTCAGCGTGCATCGACTGCTCCTCAACGGGACGAGTTTGTTCAGTGGTTGTACAACCTTTCTATACCCGCAGATCAAAACTGGCTCCTCCTTGGGGATTTTAATTTCATCCGTTCGTTGGATAATAGGAATAGATCTGGGGGTGATGTTAATGACATTTTTTGTTCAATGAGATCATCGGCCACCTAGGTTTGCTTGAGTTACCTCTGAAAGGCAAAGCCTACACCTGATCTAACATGCAGGAACAGCCTCTCATGGAGCAACTGGACTGGTTTTTTACTACTGCTGACTGGATATATGCCTATCCGAATACAGTAGTTCTTCCATTGGCTAAAACCTCCTCTGATCATGTGCCTTGTGTAGTGTCAATTGATACCACTATTCCAAAGTCGAAGATCTTCCGCTTTGAGAATTTTTGGGTGGAAATGCCAGGTTTTTTTGATTGTGTTAGGACCTCTTGGGAGGAGCCCGTTGCTGTGGGTTTATCTGCACCTGCCACTTTGTCTGTTAAGTTCAAGAGGTTGAGATTTGCACTCAAGAAGTGGAGCACTAATCTTTCCTCCTTAAAGAAATTGGCCACTAAATGTTCTGAGGTGGTTCTGTACTTTGACACCCTTGAGGAACTCAGACCCCTCACCAGACCAGAGTTTAACTTCAGAAAAATCGTCAAGCTTCAGTATGAACGCCTTCTGAAACTGCATCATATATACTGGAAGCAGAGGTGCACTATTAGATATATCATGGTGGGGGATGAAAATTCCAAGTTCTTTCATGCTATGGCCTCGGAGAGGCTTAGACGTAACTCAATCTCCTCGCTGCAGAGAGAGGATGGTTCATCTGTCAGTGATCATGACCAAATGGCAGGAATTTTATGGAACTCCTTCAAGTCTAGAATGGGCCAAGCGCAGGGTATCTCCATGGGTTTTGATCTCGCTTCTCTTATTGATCCAGTCTTGGGGATTGATGTTTTGGATGCTCCCTTTTCTGATCAGGAGATTTCTGCGGTGCTAAAAGATCTGCCTACTGATCGGGCACCTGGGCCTGACGGTTTTAATGGTATGTTTGTCAAAAGGTGTTGGACTATTATTGAGAAAGATTTTAGACAGTTAGTTAAAGACTTTTATGAGGGGAGGATCAGCTTGCAGAACATCAATTCCTTCTTCATCACCCTCATTCCGAAAATGTTGGCGCCAATGGGTCCTAATGATTTCCGGCCTATTTCCTAACCAACACCTGTCTCAAATTCCTAACTAAATTGCTGGCTAATTGATTACAGAAGGTAATCCTCAAGTGCATACACAAGAACCAATATGGATTTCTGAAGCATCGTTCTATTTAGGATTGCTTGGCATGGGCTTTCTAGTACATCTATCAGTGCAAGCAATCAAAGAAGCCAATCATCCTCTTAAAGTTGGATTTTGCTAAGGCCTTTGATACTGTTGAACATGAGGCCATTCTGGCTCTTCTTGTTGCAAAAGGTTTTCCTCCTAAATGGATTGGTTGGGTCAAGGAAATTTTGTCCTCTGGTGATTCTCAGGTTCTACTAAATGGCATCCCTAGCAATCACTTTAAATGTAAGCGTGGGGTTAGGCAAGGGGACCCTTTTTCTCCATTGCTCTTTGTTTTGGCAGCAGACTTGTTACAGTCTGTTGTCAACAAGATGTTGCTTGATGGTATTCTCTCTCTGCCGATTGAATGCAATGACAAGGATTTTCCAATAATCCAATACGCTGATGATACAATCTTGCTAATTCCTATGGATGAGGCCCGGTTAGTGGCCCTCAGGGACATGTTACATGTTTTTTGCAGAATCCACTGGTCTGAGAGTTAATTGTGCTAAATCCATGATGGTACCTATTAATGTCCCTGAAGCTGATGCTCTTCGGCTTTCTCAGGTCTTTCAGTGTACTCTAGGATCTTTGCCCTTCACTTATCTTGATCTCCCTTTGGGAACGACCAAGCCCACGATCCTTGATCTGATGCCTTTGGTGGATTCACTTGAGAGGCGCCTGACTGCAACTTCAGCTATGTTAAACCAAGGTTGCAGGCTCCAGTTGCTGAGATCTGTTCTTTCTTCCATGCCTATATATTTCCTCTGTTCCCTATCTATTCCACCTGGCATCATCAAGCAATTAGAACAGATCATGCGCCAATGTCTTTGGAGAGGGAACTCTGATACACCTAGGAAATCCCTTGCTGCGTGGGATATGGTTTGTAGACCTAAAGAAAAAGGGGGATTGGGGGTTATCAATTTGCAGCTTCAGAACCAAGGGCTTCTCATTAAACACCTACATAAATTCTACAATAAAGCTGATATACCTTGGGTATCCTTGTTATGGGATTCATACTATGATGGAGTTGTCCCTCATGCCACTGTCCTATGTGGATCCTTTTGATGGAAAGATATTTTCAAGTTAGCTGATAATTACAGAGCTGTTGCCTCTATTTCAGTTAATAAAGGGGACTTGGTTCTGTTCTGGTCTGATGCTTGGAATTTGGGTGTTTCTTCGATGCCTTTGAGACAAAGACTGCCTCAGTTGTTCTCTTTTGCTTTGGATGATAAGATTTCAGTGGCAGATTTCCTTGACAGTCAGGATAGGGCCTCCTTTTTCAGCTGCCTATTTCCCAACAGGCTGCTCTTGAAATAGATTCACTTACCTCCTAGGTGAACAATTTGGCTAGGGATCCATTGGAAAATGATGTTTGGTCTTGGGTGGGACCCACAGGAGCTTACACGTCAAGGAGCTACTATACCATCATGCATTCTCATATGCCCACCATTCATCCCTGTACTATTCATCTCCTCCTCATCTTTATCCATATAGATGACTTCTGCATAATCTTCTCCGCCCTCAAAAAGAAAACCTTGAGCTTCAGTAGTTTCAACGGATAAGAGGACATCGGTGATCTTCTTCTCCTTGATCATTTGTTTCTTGGCCATCATTCTCGAGTTGAATTGTATGAACACAAGAGAGTTTAGACGTTCTGTAGTTAGCCTATTTCTTTTCTTCATATGTATCTACAACAGGAAAAAACATAAGGATTAAGAACAGGGAATGTTTTGACATGTGACGGACTAATCAAGATAGATGTGAGATTAGAGAGTCAGGAGACTAACATTTTCGAAGGTACTCCAATTCCTTTCACAGACTGAAGAACTTGATGTCAATGAGAGGATTCTCACAGCCATCCTTTGTAGAGCTGGTGCTTCAGTTCCATAGAGCCTCCACCAAGATGCTATGAATTAAAGCACATAATCAAGTTAACAATGTATTGCATAAATTCTGAATATATATTGAATAAATTAGACTTCACAAAATCAGAATGCATACCTGCATTATAATCAAAATTTTGACAACTCCTCGCAAGCTTCTTTGCAAATGATCCTTCTTTAATTCAAAATTGACAGCTTGATCTTGTTTGTCATCATCACCATAATAAAAGGTCTCCACAAAGCTAATGAACCCTTCGGCATTAAACTACAATTAGGTAAAAATTGTGAGTCTTCTTAATCTCATACCTGAAGCTACAAGGCCGTTGTTATCATCAACCATTGCTGTTGTATGTGTGTATATTGGTATTCAACCTCAATTCCTCACAATTTGTAAATCAAGCACATACCAGTAGCAGCCTCTTGATCGTCTTTGTCACTGTCTGCTCCCACGAGGTCATCACGAGGCAGCCGCTGCTCCTTCCCATCATCATCCATCGTCTCCATCTTTCTCGGGCCCACGGGCTCGAGCAGGATGCCAACGACGGCCAGAGGGGCGGCGACGCGCATGCCAGCAGGGGGAAGGAAGAACAGGGGCGGTGGTGCTCCCTCCTGGAGGAGGGAGGAGCAGGGGCGGTGGCATGTGCGCCGGGAGGAGGCCGGGAGGGCATGGGCGGCCGGGAGCGAGGGAGGAGGTGGGGGCGAGGCGGCACCGGGATCCAGGGAGGTTGGGGGTCGGGCGGCGCCGGGAGTGAGGGAGAAGGTGGGGGCGGGGCGAGCCAGGATCTGGGGAGGAGATGGGGCGGCCGCCGGGGAGGGGGTCGGGGGCTTTTTTTGAGGGATATGGAGGAATCGCTAGGTCAGGAGGAACGGCGGGGAATCGCTAGATTTTTTTCGCGGGAGGGTTGCGAGTTAACGGATGTGGGAGGATGACGAAAAAAACCGGAGGTGGGAGGATGATGAAAAAAACCAACGAAATTAAACCGCGTAGACTATTCACCAAGTCGTCCATTAGGAGTAGAGATACACCTACAAAATACTTCTAGTTTTATACTTGTTCTAGGTAAAGCGAACGTCAAGCGTGCGTAGAGTTGTATCGGTGGTCGATAAAACTTGAGGGAATATTTGTTCTACCTTTAGCTCCTCGTTAGGTTCGACACTCTTACTTATCGAAAGAGGCTACAATTAATCCCATATACTTGTGGGTTATTAATATAGCACACCACTTAGAGTGCATTACGGATCCAGGTACACGATGCCCTGCCCACGGACTCGACCTTGGATTGGTGGTTGAGGGAACGAAAGAACTATCACAAGGCGAACAAGAGGGGCTTCGACACCCTAGTAATAGCAGTAATTTGGGCCTTGTGGAAGCATAGAAATGCGCGAGTCTTCCACGGGGTGGAGCAACAGAAGCGACCCATGGAGCTTGTTGTAAACATTCTAAGCGAGGTTGCAGATTGGCGACAGACGGCGGGTCGTGTTGGAGGTTTACAACGTTTCGTGAGAAGTTAGCTTAGAAGTTTAGGGTCGGTGTTGGTGTTGGTGTTATGTGGACACCCGTGTGTACGCATATGGGCTACACTTCTTGTAAATATGATCTATTTTCTATAAAAATATGGTGTGCCATTGGCGTCCTCTCAAAAAAACGTATTATATGTGTATAAAATATTAATATACAAATGTATGAAAAAAATTATTTTATAAGACAAATACCGCGACGTCATTTATACATGTTCAATCCATGTACTTTGATATATATATATATATATATATATATATATATATATATATAAAGTCATGCATTAATGATCATACAAAATCAATCACACCTTATATTTTGGGGAGAAGGAAGTACTTAATCAAGTCATAACAGCATCGCCGGAGTCTGAATTTTACCGTTCGACATTTTGTGAAGAAAAAATGCATATTTTTGGTGTTTCATTCTCCTCTACGGTGAAGCATTACAGTAGTCTAAACTCTCAACGAGATACGTTTTAAAAGTTTGTTCCTGTGACATATTCATCACGGTTGACAGCCTGAGGTCCGCTAGACGTGACGATCATTTCGAAGAGAGAAAAGAAAATGTACCTGCACGTGACGTGAGTAACACATGTAGAGTAGAGTAGTTTTGACGAGCTCGTGCAGGCGTGGCTCGCTTCGGGAATTGCTTCCGCTGTTTTCTAGCACCGTCGGTTTGTGTCACTGACAAATGGAACTTCCCTTGATTTTCACTCTATCTTACCCAGTGGGGGAGAAATACCGCTCGTGGTAGCGAAAGTGTCCTTCGGTTCCCCAGCTCAAATATTTGAGCTGGGTGAACAGTAAAAATCGAAAAACTTCAAATAAATCTGAAAAACTTTTGTCAATGTTTGTCACAAAATAATTTTAGATTTTTTTTCCAATTCACTGTTCATCTGAACTCATTTGAGCTCGGGCTCAGAAATTATGCATCCTCGTGGTAGCCGCTAACGACCGTGATTGATGACTTCGGGGTCCTGTTGGAATTTTGCTAGTAGGCCTTTGGCCCAAAGTCCAACTAAAATTTTGAAATTCTCTTGGTCCATTCATGCACACATGTGAGTGGAGTGAGTGAGGCTAAAGTTTAGTCCCACCCCGGAAGTTGAGAGAGAGTTGCACCTCTTTATAAGGTGACCTCTTCTACCACTTGTATGAGCATGAGAAGAGGAGACCTACACGCGCGTTCCTCCTCCTCGCTCGCCTCGCCACGCCACGCCTCGTCACGACGCGCCGCGGGTTGCGGGATTGAGCCGAGCCGAGGACAGAGCTATGCACCACCGTTCCAGATCATTGCGCCGCCAAGCAAGTCTTCTCCATCCCTCCTTCCGGCGTGCACCGCGAGAAGGGACAGCAGGCCTCCGGAACCCCGCCTCTCGTGATCCTGTACGGGAGAGGGGCGATCAGGTTTTTGGGGAGCGCACTCATGCGACTGCTGGCAGCGACGACTTCGCGAACGACGACTTCTTCCCCGACCTCGGCAACCTCGTCCTCAACGACATGGGCGACAACGTCAACGCCGGCGGTGCTGCACCCGCTGCACCGTATGTGATTCTATCCTTCCTGTTCGAGATCGTGGTAGAATTCATGCTTCTAATATGTGCCCTAGATGTGATATGTTCATCTGCTATGCTAGTTCGCATGATTAGTTTAATCTCTGCTGCTGTGGTCATGATTTATCTTCTGTTTAGTAATTTGCTCATATTTCCAACAATCCAAAAACCTGATTATAGGAAATTTACTCCGGGTGGTTTTGCTGCGCATCTGAAGCCGTCTGCCTTTAAGGGGGCGCAATATAAGAGGTGGCGCACGAGAGCAGTCTACTGGTTTCAGACCATGGGCTGCTATGATGCCACCAAGGGCAAGCCTGAGGGCGATCTTAATCCAGCACAGCTGGAAGCTTTTGAGAAGATCGATACCCTCTTTAAAGGCGCTTTTCTGAGTGTTCTTGATGACTCCATTGTGGATCCGTATATGACGTTTGACAACGGCAAGGACATGTGGGCTGCGCTCGAGGCCAAGTTTGGTGCCTCGGACGCCGACAGTGAGTTGTACGTCATGGAGCAATTCTATGACTACAAGATGACTGATGAGCGCCCTGTTGTACAACAGGCTCATGAGATACAGTCGCTCGCAAAAGAACTTGAGTACTTCAAGTGTGTGTTGTCGGACAAATTTGTTGCCGGAGGCATCATTGCCAAGCTTCCACCTTCATGGAACAATTTTGCTACCTCCCTGAAACACAAGAGACAGGGGTTTTCCGTTGCGGATCTCATTGGTAATCTTGATGTTGAAGAGAAGGCGAGAGCAAAGGACACACAAGCTCGAGTTGCTGAGGGAGGTTCTAGTGCCCACATGGTACAGAAGAAGAACTCCCAGCCCAACAAGTTCAAAAACAATAAGAACAAAACTCAGGGCAAAGCCAAGTTTGATACAAAGAACAAGCCATCACATTCTAGCAACTTCAAAAAGAATTCTCATAAGAAGGGAAAGGGACTTTGCCATGTCTGCGGTGATCCTAATCACTGGGCTCCGAAGTGTCCTAACCGCTTTGAGGAGCGCGAACATGAGAAGAGCGGCAAGTCCGCTAATGTTGTCATCGGTGATACTGATATGAAGGAATCAGGGTACGGTATTTTTCCTACCATCCTTTCAGTATTTCAATCCCCTGATTAGTTAATTGACACCGGTGCCATTATACATGTTTGTGCTGACGCCTCCATGTTTTCTTCTTACCAGGCAACAGGGACTTCACCCGTGCTGATGGGGAATGGGTCACATGCCATCGTTGGAGGTGTTGGTATGGTCGATCTGAAGTTTAGTTCGGGGAAGACTGTGCGTCTGAAGAACGTTCATCATGTGTCGTCCATCAATAAAAATCTCGTTAGCAGTTCCCGTTTATGTCAAGATGGTTTTAAGTTGGTTTTCGGATCCAATAAAGTTGTAATTTCTAAGTGTGGACAATTTGTTGGAAAAGGCTATGAGTGCGGAGGCTTGTTCCGCCTATCTTTGTCAGATATTTGCACTAAAGTTATTAATAATGTTTGCCACAATAATGAGTCTGATATTTGGCATTCACGACTCTGTCATATTAACTTTGGTTGCATGACGCGGTTAGCCAATATGAATTTAATTCCGAAAATCTCTACTGTCAAAGGCTCCAAGTGCCAAGTATGTGTGCAAGCTAAGCAACCTCGCAAGTCCCATAAGACTGCAGAGGCAAGAGACTTGGCGCCACTTGAGCTTATACATTCTGATCTTTGTGAGATGAATGGCGTGTTGACAAAAGGTGGAAAGAGATACTTCATGACGTTGATTGATGACTCCACTAGATATTGTTATGTGTATCTTCTGAAATCAAAAGATGAGGCTTTGACTTTCTTTAAAAACTATAAAGCTGAGGCAGAGAACCAACTTGATCGAAAAATTAAACGACTTAGGTCCGATCGTGGTGGAGAGTATTTTTCCAATGAATTTGATCTGTTTTGTGCGGAACATGGTATAATCCATGAGAGGACACCTCCCTACTCACCCCAGTCAAATGGGGTAGCCGAAAGAAAGAACCGAACTCTAACTGATATGGTTAACACCATGTTAGACACTTCAGGTCTATCCAAGGAATGGTGGGGGGAGGCGCTAATGACTGCGTGTCATGTCCTAAACCGAGTTCCCACAAAGCATAAGACCATGACTCCATTTGAGGAATGGGAAAGGAAAAGGTTGAAACTCTCTTACCTACGTATTTGGGGTTGTTTGGCGAAAGTCAATATACCAATTCCCAAGAAGCGCAAGCTTGGACCAAAAACCGTGGATTATGTTCTTCTGGGCTATGCTTTTCATAGCATCGGCTATAGATTTTTGATAATAAAATCTGAGGTATCCGACATGCATGTTGGTACGATTATGGAATCAAATGATGCAACTTTCTTTGAGGACATATTTCCTATGAAGGATATGTCAAGTTCATCAAATCAGGAGATACCTACTCCATCTAGTGAGGAATTCACTGTAATTCCTGAACCCACCATTGCGATGGAACACGTTGAGAATCCTATTGAGGGTAACAATGGAACTCCTATGAGGAGTAAGAGACAGAGGACTGCAAAGTCTTTTGGTGATGATTTCATTGTGTACCTCGTGGATGACACACCCAGGACTATTTCAGAAGCCTATGCATCTCCTGATGCTGACTACTGAAAGGAAGTTGTACGTAGCGACATGGATTCCATCTTAGCTAACGGTACCTGGGAGATCACTGACCGTCCTTATGGGTGCAAACCTGTAGGATGTAAGTGGGTGTTCAAGAAGAAGCTTAGACCTGATGGTACGATTGAAAAGTACAAGGCACGGCTTGTGGCCAAGGGTTATACCCAGAAAGAAGGTTAAGACTTCTTTGATACTTACTCACCCGTGGCTAGACTGACCACAATTCAGGTGCTACTATCACTGGCTGCCTCACATGGTCTTCTCGTTCATCAAATGGACGTTAAGACGGCTTTCCTCAAGGGAGAGTTGAAGGAGGAAATTTACATGGATCAGCCAGATGGTTTTGTAGTACCTGGTCAAGAAGGAAAGGTGTGCAAGTTATTAAAGTCTTTGTATGGCCTTAAACAAGCTCCTAAGGAGTGGCATGAGAAGTTCGAAAGAACATTAACTGCTGCCGGCTTTGTAGTAAACGATGGTGACAAGTGCGTGTACTATCGCTATGGTGGGGGCGAAGGAGTTATTCTTTGTCTGTATGTCGACGACATATTGATCTTTGGAACCAAACTTGATTTAATCAAGGAGGTTAAGGATTTCTTATCTCGCTGTTTTGAGATGAAGGATCTAGGAGTAGCTGATGTTATCTTAAACATCAAGCTGTTGAGAGATGAGAATGGTGGGATCACACTGCTTCAGTCTCATTATGTGGAAAGGTCTTGAGTCGTTTTGGGTATAGCGACTCCACGCCTTCTCCAACTCCATATGATGCTAGTGTGTAGCTTCGAAAGAATCTACGAATTGCTAGAGATCAACTGAGGTATTCTCAGATTATTGGCTCGCTTATGTATTTGGCGAGTGCCACGAGGCCTGACATCTCTTTTGCTGTGAGCAAGCTGAGTCGGTTTGTGTCAAAACCGGGAGATGATCATTGGCATGCGCTTGAGAGAGTTATGCGCTATTTGAAAGGCACCGTGAGCTATGGGATTCACTACACCGGGTATCCAAGGGTATTGGAGGGTTATAGTGACTCAAACTGGATATCTGATGCTGATGAGATTAAGGCCACAAGTGGTTATGTTTTTACACTTGCTGGTGGCGCTGTTTTCTGGAAGTCTTGCAAGCAGACCATCTTAACGAGGTCAACTATGGAAGCAGAACTCACAGCATTAGACACTGCCACTGTTGAAGCAAAGTGGCTTCGTGAACTCTTGATGGACTTACCTATGGTTGAAAAACCAATACCCCCTATCCTGATGAACTGTGATAATCAAACTGTGATCGTCAAGATAAACAGTTCTAAGGACAATATGAAGTCCTCAAGGCATGTGAAGAGGAGACTAAAATCTGTCAGAAAATTGAGGAACTCCGGAGTTATTACATCGGATTATATCCAAACATCGAAAAACTTGGCAGATCCCTTCACAAAGGGTCTATCACGTAATGTGATAGATAATGCATCGATGGAGATGGGTTTGAAACCCACCGCATGAGTTGTCCATAGTGGTAAACCACTCTATGTGATCGGAGATCCCGTGAAGTAGAAGTGGGAGACAAGCTGTTGGTCAGCTGGGAGGAGAGTATCCCTATATTAATTATCCCACTCCATGAAGATGCAATACTCTCCTGATCTGCATGGCAGATACTTATCTTAATGTGTTCCAAGTGGCTTATTCGGGTAAGCAGAGATGTTGTCCTGCAGAACATCTTCTGAGGAACACACCTATATGGATTTGACTGTTAACGTCGTAGTCTGTGAGAATTGGGTGTTCTCTAATAAATTCATGAAAAGCCCTGGAGTATGACGTATACGCTCCACCCGCGGGGAAGCCTTGCGGCAGCCCAGTATCAGTCAAGAATTTGTGTGAAACTAGTTTCACAGAAAACTTGTAGTTCAAGGCATAGTCCACTATTCAAGTTGTGATCTAGTGTAGCATAAATTTCTAAGTGGAAGTTCAACTTCACAGTATCCACTAAGCATCGATATATAAAACAATGTTTTGGAACTAAATGATGAGATGTGCCAATGAGACTTTGTGGGGGATTGTTGGAATTTTGCTAGTAGGCCTTTGGCCCAAAGCCCAACTAAAATTCTGAAATTCTCTTGGCCCATTCATTCACACATGTGAGTGGAGTGAGTGAGGCTAAAGTTTAGTCCCACCCCGGAAGTTGAGAGAGAGTTGCACCTCTTTATAATGTGAGCTCTTCTACCACTTGTATGAGCATGAGAAGAGGAGACCTACACGTGCGCTCCTCCTCCTCGCTCGCCTCGCCACACCACGCCTCGTCACGACGCGCCGCGGGTTGCGGGATTGAGCCGAGCCGAGGACAGAGCTATGCACGTTGTCTATATTTTTGCTGCGTGGGAAAATTAATGAGTTATTAATTAATAATTAACGGACGCATTAATTACTGAACCGTTTCCGATTCTTTTGGATCGTGACGACTCGGACGTGGGGTTTACTCCCACGACCTACCCGGCCCGCACTATATAGTCAGGCAGACGTCTACCCTAGCCGCCGCCGCTTCGTATGGTTTCTCACCACCGTTCCAGATCATTGCGCCACCAAGCAAGTCTTCTCCATCCCTCCTTCCGGCGTGCACCGCGAGAAGGGATAGCAGGCCTCCGGAACCCCGCCTCTCGTGATCCTGTACGGGAGAGGGGAGATCAGGTTTTTGGGGAGCGCACTCGCGCGACTGCTGGCAGCGACGACTTCGCGGACGACGACTTCTTCCCCGACCTCGGCAACCTCGTCCTCGACGATATGGGCGACAACGTCAACGCCGACGGTGCTGCACCCGCTGCACCGTATGTGATTCTATCCTTCCTGTTCGAGATCGTGGTAGAATTCATGCTTCTAGTATGTGCCCTAGATGTGATATGTTCATCTGCTATGCTAGTTTGCATGATTAGTTTAATCTCTGCTGCTGTGGTCATGATTTATCTTCTGTTTATTCGGATTAAATCTCGTAGTAATTTGCTCATATTTCCAACAGGTCCCAACTTCAGCGATTAGCAGTTTGGGTTCAGTTCAAAAATCTCTATGCTTTAAAATTAGACTTTACTATTCAATTTTGTGCACAAATTTTATTGTGGTACTTGAGAGTGTACTGTCATCTTTTGAATACAAATTTGTGTGTGTAGCACTTCCTCATATACACATTGATTTTATATCGAACAAGCTTGTTGACACCGAAAAAACTTTCAAAAATCGAGGAATTCATATAGAATGTATAAACATAGTCGTTTAGGTTAGGGTTTTTTAGTCTTCGCAGGTGCAGCGCTCGAATGGATGGTGGTGCTTCTTCTTCGAGTTCATCTTCGGGCTCCGAGCCTCCGACCCTCCTCGAGTTTGTCCGTGTGGATGTAGTCGACGTAGCTCTGGTGTAGATTCCTGTTGTCTTTATGGGGCGATGAGGTTAGGGTTTCTCGTCATGTGGCGAGTTTTGGTGACGGGTGTTTCAAATCTATGCAAGGGTTCAACGGAGACGACTGCGACTCCAGGGTGCTGACCCTTAGGGGCATGTGCACGAAGACTTCCCGGCTGATATCGACAAGGTCAAGCCGGCTCTGGTAGGAAAACGGTGAAAACGGCGCATCGACGACTCGTTCTAGCAGCAGTAGTGGTCGTTCGATGGTCTCTTTTCAGAATCTCGACGTATTTTTTTATTTTCGGTGAACTTTAACAATAAATCTGATTTTTTTCACAAAAAAAAAGAAAAAGAAAATCTTCTTCCCCGGATACATTAGAAACTAACAAAAATATCCTTGCAAAAAAAACTAACCAAAATATGGGAACTTTTTCCAAAAAAGGAGCAGTAAATAATTTAACATAAAAAGTCAATTTTTCAGGAACTTTACAAATAAAATCTATCTCTATATTTACTACTCCTTCTGAATCATACTAATTGTCGCTTAAATGGTGTATCTAGCACTGAAATGTATCTAAATACATCCTTTTCAACGACATCGGTAGGAGTACTTAAAAAAGAAAGTAAGGTTTCATATTTCACTTCCCCACACCACCCCTTGGTTCAACAATCCACCCTTCATCATTTTTTATGATTTTCACCCCCTTCGTATGTTATAGCAATGTAAATTCACAGCCACACATATTTGGTAACCAAATAAATAGTACTTCCTCCGTTTCAGAACGTAGTGCGTATAGATTTTTTGAAAAGTCAAACTTTGTAAACTTTGACTAAGTTTATGAAGAAAACTATTTATATCTACAATATCATATATATATATATATATATATATATATATATATATATATATATATCTTACGGTGAATCTAATAATATATGTATGGCATTCTAGATGTAACTATTTTTCTTCACAAACTTGATCAAAAGTTTGTGATGTTTGACTTCTTAAAAAATCTACATGTACTACATTATGGAATGGAGAAGCAAAAGGTATATAAATTAATCTCTTATATTTGGTAACCTAATAAAGAAGATTAATCATGGGCATATACCTAGTTTATCAGTTAAAAATAGCTCAGAAATCTATACTTTATAACCAAATGTAATCTTATTTTATATATTTGCTTTCCATCAAGATTTTTTTGGTATGATATTCTTATTGTGTTAACCCTCGTGGCAATAAACGGGCACATACCTAGTGTGCATATTCTTATTGGAGGCCTCGCCATGACCATGTGTGGACAGGAATTGACCCTGACAGTGGGTCCAATGACTCACATGTCAGGGAGAGAGAGAGATTATGAGCGAGTTTTTTTTCCTAGTTAGGCACCACCTGTAAGTCACATGTGCATAGAGGGGCAAAAATGTCCGGCAAACATCAGGAAAATGGTCAAAGCACTTTGACCGGACGAAAAACGGTCAAAGCATTTCTATAAGGGCACCTAACGACAGAGTGGCAAATTTGAGTATGCAATGAAATTAGGGGCAAATCTGATTAGTGGGTTCAAGTTAGGGGCATAAATGTTAAAGTCTCTTAGTTTTATTTCTTTTTCTCTTTTTATTTTTAATTCTTTTCATGTTCTAATTCATGAGCGCTTATTAAAATTTGTGTACTTTAAAACATTATCTTATTTTAAAATTCTTCAAATTCACTAATATTGATTAAATTTGTAGATATTTTGAAAGTTCACGGTCATATAAAGTTTGTGCACATTTTTAAAGTTGAAAACTTTTTGTTTTGCTAACATTTTTTAAACCATGAATACATTTAAAATTCATGAACGTTTCTAAAATTCATGGTATTAAACATTGTTTAATTTTTGAAACCATGACATGGTATTTTTAAATTTCATTAAACATCATTTAATTTACCTAGCCTTCTCAAATAAAAAAAGAATTGTGATTTTTCTGAGTTCGTAGTCGGGTGAGCAGAAAAAAAAACTAAATGAGCAAGAGGAGTAGGGAGCCAAGCTAAGCGAGCAAGAGCTTCTTGTGCTAACCCATGTGAGCGTCACACTAGCAATTCTATGGGTTTAGCGTGAAATAAGAACTCCTAAGAGGCTCAAACAATCACCATCGGGCTTAAACCAAGGCCAATGTGTGCAAAGAATGCATGACCACACATCAAATAACTCCTCTCTTCTCTTGAAAAGAAAACTACAACAGCAACCCAACATGATATACGAACAAAAAAACACCCCCAATAAAAAATAAAATACAAAACCAACCCAGATAAGATCAAAACAAAATAACTAATCACAATAATCTATAGATTAAAAAAAGTTAATTTCACGAGTGAAGAACGGCGTGGCGAAGCGCGTGTAATCAACGATTACCCCCCTCAGGGGCTCTCACAAGGGTCACTTTTATGGTTTGGGAATGCGCCAAGTGGTGCATCCAACAACTACCACATGTCGCGTGTTGGGTGCTTCCTCCGGATTGTTATTTTCCGCACGCGTTTTTGGGTTTTAGATGCCTTTTGCCTTTTTTGATTTTTCCTAGGTTTTGGATAAAATTATTGAATTTTTTTCGAAGCGCATATGTGCTTCTTGGAAAAAATATTTCGCCCAGAAGCACAAATTTGCTACCACGAGAAGCAAAAAATTATTTCCGTGTAAGGTGCTTCTACTTGAAAAGGTAAAATCACAATGTGTGCTTCAAAAAGGTAAAAACCGCAGCCGCGCTTTTGGGCTCCGATTTTTCTTCCTTTTTTGGTATTCAGTTTTTTGTTATCGTTTTTTCAATTTTCAATTTTTGATTTTTTTTGTATTCTTTTTTTGGTTGTTTTCTTTTTTTATAAATTTTTTTTTGTCAAAACATACAAACATGGAATCTAGTTTCGAAGATTCCTACGCGAGAGGTCCAGCGGTGAAAACGGTTCGGTATTTAGACGCACGGTTCAAGAGATAAAACAAAAAACATATCTTCGGAAAAGAGGGAAAACTCACATGTTGCAACATGTGGCGCACATGCACACTTGTCAATACCTAAGAAGGTGAGATGACTTCTGCAAGAGGTGACCTTAACTAGTGATTTCGAGTAAATTAGTTTTGACGGGCTCGTTTTGGACCACGCAGGCCGGCCCGTGGCCCCCTAAGTCGGTTTGTGCTTTGGGCCGTCATACCGTCCTACAGGCCCATTGCAGATGAAGACCCAAGAAATATATGAAGCGGTGTGTATTTCTCAAAAAAAAATCTCAGAATTTTGTTTATGAAACGCTGTGCTATCTATCTAGCTCGTCAGAGATTGAAGCAAACCCCGGACCATGCACTCGCCCCGAACCGCCAACTGTACATATGCAGCCAGCCATCCATCTGAATCGCATCACACGCAGCTCCATCGACCACATCACATGACCAAGTGGATGGATGGAGCATCTGCAAAGAGGAGAGGACACACCGTTCATCGGACGGCCGACGGCGCTCGGAGGCGTCACTGCCACGCCCTCCACGCATCACCGGCCGTCCGATGCGGCGTCCGGGCCCGCCCGCAGAAGAAACGCATGCATGGAACACGTGCTTTTCGTGCCGCGCCGCGCATGCAAAAGTCAGAGCCAGCGCAATACTCCTGGTGTGTGCTGTACTGGCGTATTATACTCTACATTGATACTCCCTCCAAATAAATGAACGAATAATACGGTGGCTGGCGTGTGCTTGCAGTGCTGGTGCTAAATGAGAAGAGTGAATGTATATACATTACTGCTATATTTCTGGAATACATATACGTACGCTCCTACTCCTGCTGTCACATGCAAGTCAACACTGACGTTCCTCCTGGCAAAGCATGTCCGTTTCTTCCCCATTCAACGGACACCCGACGACTGGTGCAGGGTCAGCTGTCTCGGACGGGGATCCCTCGGACGGACTAGCCGCTAGCGTACACGCACCGCCTCGGAGTCCCAGTGCATCACACCTTCTGGAAAGCGCACAGTCAAAATTAATTTTCCAACATCAATGCCGTCAGATTTATCCAGATTTTGTTTATTTAGCGTGGGATTTCAGAACTTTCCACGAACCTGCAGGTGCATATCTAGATTTTAGTATGTTTTAATTAACTGCTATATCAATGTATTGCTACTCCTAGGTGCATAGAGAGGTTTGGCCATGATGGATGAGATGGGTTTGCCATCGTGCATTTTCGCCTTGCAACTGCCGTATTAATAACAGGTCAAAGTAACGCCAATGTGTAAAACGTGTGTAAATTACTCCGGGGCCGGAGCATTTACTTACTGCCTAATTTGCTGCGATTACACTTACTAGCTGCCAGTGCAGGTGTGAGACTTCTGCAAATAGACACACACAAAAAACCACGAAACGAAAAACAATCCTCCTCCAGCCGATTCGTTGGCCGTCCGTGGTCTCACAAAGAAGAGAACTTGAGGAGCAAGCCCTCCTTTCGCCGATTCGATCCACGCGTGCGCACACAGACACACACACACAGGCGATGGCGATGCTCCCTCCCTTTCGTCCCGCAGTTTCTGTTGCCTGCTTCGCTCGGGCCATGCCGCACTAGCGGCCGCGCTTCCTGTGCTACCCCACACGCGCGCGCGCGCCTATATAGCGCCACCTTTTCTTCCCAGCCTCACACCGCCAGCGACCACACACCAGTCGACTACGTGCTGGAATTAGAAAGAAAACCAGCCGGCCGCGATTCTGTCGTCTGGAAACGCATTGATTCGGCGATGACCAAGCACCTCCAGCACCTGGGTTTAAGCTTCCGCCATGGCGCCGAGGAGGAGCTGTGGGTGGACGACTCCTCCGTCGACCACCGCGGCCGCCCGCCCCTCCGCGCCGCCACCGGCTCCTGGAAGGCCGCCATGTTCATCATCCGTAAGTTCCTCTGTCAGATCTCTCTGTTCTGTTTCTGTCTCTGTCCGTTTGCTACTTTGGTTAATGGCAGCGTCTATTGTTTTGGCAGTGATCGAGTTCAGCGAGCGGCTGAGCTATTTCGGCATCGCCACCAGCCTCATGATCTACCTCACCAAGGTGCTGCACCAGGACATGAAGGTCGCCGCCGAGAACTCAAACTACTGGATGAGCGTCACCACGCTCATGCCGCTCCTCGGGGGATTCCTCGCCGACTCATACCTCGGCCGCTTCCGCACCGTCCTCTACTCCACCGTCGTCTACCTCCTTGGCCTCGTCCTGCTGGCCGTGGCGCAGCTGACGCCGGGTCTCAGGCCGGCCGGCGGCTCGGTGCCCCGGATCCACGAGACGCTCTTCTTCGTCGGGATCTACCTCGTGTCCGTCGGCACCGGCGGCCACAAGCCGGCGCTCGAGAGCTTCGGCGGTGACCAGTTCGACGACGGCCACACCGGGGAGCGGCTGCAGAAGATGTCTTATTTTAACTGGTGGAACTGCGCGCTCTGCTCCGGGGTCCTGCTCGGGGTCACCGTCGTCGTGTATGTCCAGGAGCGTGTCGGATGGGGCGCCGCCACGGTGCTGCTCGCTGCAGTCATGGGGTGCTCCCTCGTGGTGTACCTCGCGGGGTGGCGGACGTACCGGTACAGGGTGCCGCAGGGCAGCCCGCTCACGCCGATGCTGCGGGTCGTCGTGGCCGCCGTCAGGAAGCGGCGCCTTCGGCTGCCAACCGACGTCGGCGAGCTGCACGAGGAGGACGGCGGCAAGAAGAGGCTGCTCTGCCACACCGACCAGCTCCGGTGTCTCGACAAGGCGGCAATCGTGGAGCATGATGGCGAGGGGCGGCGCGGGGCGTGGCGGCTGGCCACGTTGACGCAGGTGGAGGAGACGAAGCTGGTGGTGTCGATGGTGCCCATCTGGGTGGCCACGCTCCCGTTCGGCATCACGACGGCGCAGGTGTCCACCTTCTTCGTCAAGCAGGGCAGCGTGATGGACCGGCGCATGGGCGCCCACTTCGTGCTCCCGCCGGCGTCCATCTTCGCGCTGGCCGCCGTCGCCATGATCGCCACCGTGGCGCTCTACGACAAGGTGCTGGAGCCGTGCCTGCGCCGCGTGACTGGGATGGAGCGCGGGCTCAGCGTCCTTCGTCGCATCGGCGTCGGCATGGCGCTGGCCGTGGTGGCCATGGCCGTGGCCGCGGTCGTCGAGCGTCGCCGGCTGCACTCCACCGCCACCATGTCGGTGTTCTGGCTGGTGCCGCAGTTCGCGCTGATGGGCGTGGCCGACGGGTTCGCGCTGGTGGGCCTGCAGGAGTACTTCTACGACCAGGTGCCCGACAGCATGCGCAGCCTGGGCATCGGGCTGTACCTGAGCGTGATCGGCGCCGGGAGCTTCCTGAGCAGCCTGGTGATCGCGGCGGCGGACCACGTGAGCTCGCACGGCGGGCGGCGGGACGGGTGGTTCGGCAAGGACCTGAGCCGGAGCAGGCTGGACCTCTTCTACTGGCTGCTGGCCGCCATCTCCGCCGTCAACCTGGGCTTCTACGTGCTCGTCGCCGCCCGGTACTCGTACAAGCAGACCGTCAAGGCCAAGAGGGTGAGCGCCAGCGACGTCGAGTGCGCCACCGCCGTCGCCGCATAGGCATAACCAATTAGTAGTACTAGGCAGGGAAGAATTTCGTTCGTTGGCTGAAATCTAGTACTAGCATCAAGGGATTATTAGGATTTGTGTTGTGCTTTGTGATCGATCGTTGTGTTACGTATTCATTCAAGTCGATGTCTGGTCTGGTCTGGTGTAGCTGTTGTGGAGTCTTGCAACAATGCAGGGGCTTCTACTGTACTAGTACCTGTTGATCATCATCTCTTTTTTCTTTTTTTTTTTGCGGGACTGTCGAACATCATCATCCAGGCGTAGAATGATTCTGTTTGCTCGTAATGCACCGCACAATCTCATGGCTTTAAACGTCAGCACAGGAGCATAAACCCCTGTGAATGTGGATGGAGCCATACTCCATGATTCCAGCACTCTGCTAGTTTTTTTAGGGAAAACATAGTTTTGGTTTTTTTAGCAACAACAACAAAGTTTTGAGTTTTTTTAGGGAACAACAAAGTTTTGGTAGTGCTCTGTTTTTTTTTAAGACAATCTCGCGAAACATTATTAACCCGTCACAATATTTACAGGGACGAAATGAAGATCTCCCGCCTGGCCTAACCAAACATGGCGACCAACCGCGAGGGAGAGAGAATGTTTTATTGTGAGCTTCATAGTTTGAGCTCTTAAATTCATGACCTATATTACATGACAAAAAACTGGACGAGCGGTCCGATATCTCACGAAGAACAGCTCCATAAGTAGCTAGCTTGCCATGATGCAGATCATCAACCACCACCTTGCAGTCAGAGGCAACCTGTATATGTCGTGCATATAGATCATCCGCTAAAGAGAGAGCTTCTCTTATAGCTAGGGCTTCAAGCATTTGAGGATCTGTAATGTGCTTGAAAACGATCGCCGAGGCCCCCAGAAAAGTGCCATGTTAGTCTCTACAGACCGCACCCACTGCACCATGCTTCCTCCTCACGGCCATTGCACCGTCGACATTGATCTTAACACAACCTTGGTTTAGCGGTACCCAGGTTGCACTCCGCATAGCTCTCCGTGGTACAGCTTGCATCTCCCTTTTGTTGACTATCTCCAACTCTGACAAAAATTTATTAACGAACGTAGATGTAGCGTGTGGAGACTGAAAGATATCTTCATAAATTGTCTTCCTCCGTGCAGCCCAAATTGCCCTGGTCATAAGTCAGCCCGAGCCCGCGAGCGGCAAGCTGTCGAGCAAACAGCCCGCAACGGAGCCAGTTGGGCTGGCCCACTACGGGGGTCGCGTGATTGCTTCGTTCGCTGCTGTTTTACTTCTTCCATGTTTTGGTTTTTCTCCTGGTTTTTTTTCTTTCGGTTTTGTTCTGGTTTTCCATTTTTCTGTTTTGGTTCCGTTTTTCCTTTTTGAGTTTTGTTCCGGTTTTATATTTTCCTGCTCCTTTTTGGTTATTTTTCCGTGTGTTATACAAAATGTTCACTGCGTATTATGAAAATGTTCATCATATATTACAAAAATGTTCACCATGTATTATGAAAGAGTTCATCGCGTATTGCAATAATGTTCACCAGGTATTACAAAAAAGTTCAATGTGTATTTCAAAAAATTTCACCGTATATTATGAAAAAGTTCACTGCATATTACAAAAATGTTCACCATATATTACAAAAAAAATTCATTGTGTATTTAAAATATGTTCAACATATATTAAAAATGTTCATTATATTAAAAAATGTTAACCGTATATTATAGAAAATATCCACTATATTCAAAAAGTTCAACAATTATGAAAACAAATTAGTGTATATTCTGAAAACTTCACCATATATTTAAAACGTTTATATATTAGGGATATATATATATATATATATATATAAAGGTGCAAAACGAGGAAAATTAAAATTTGAAAGAAAGTAATAAAAACAAAAAATGGCTCGCTACAGTACCTCTTAATGGGCCAGCTCATTTGCGACCGCCTTGTGCGTCAGCGCGTCAGTTTGACGCCCGTGGGCATCGAAAAGAGAGTCTCAACAAGAAGACGGACAACTTCAAATAAAATTAAGATGAACCAGAGGCCAATCACTTGTAAAACTCAAGGACATATGTCTAAAAAAAAACTCATAGACATCCATGTACAGCTTATGCAAAGATCATGGTTGTCTATGATCGTGGCAATGGAAAAGGGGAGCGGAATATTCCAATGTATCTCAATTTTGAGTTGAACTGAAATGACGCTTGCCTCCTTCTCTTTCTTCTCACCGGCGGAGGAGCTAGGCTTCCTCTTGTTCCACTCCTTGATGGTGTTGGTCTTTGGGCCGCTCCTGCTCCGACCCTGGCCGCGGATTCTATTGCCTCATGCCATCGCAGGTTTGGATGGGTAGGAGATGAAGGAAGAAGGTTGCATTCCTTTTCAATTTCAATTCAAGAGTTTCTATCTGTTTTCCACGCCCTTTTTTTGATACCTCGAAACATGAGAACATATTACTTGTCTTAGGAACACATACAAGAAAAAGGATTAGGGTAGCCCTCACATTAACTACTTCATTTTTATTTATGAATTTCATAGTATAGAAATGCATGTCCTACCAAGATAGATTTTAGAACTTGCTATCCTCTTGCCTAATAGACAAAGGTTGACCTTTGTAGAAAGACTGATTCATTCGGATCGGTATGAGGACCCAACTCCGTTGCATTGCCAGAATCCATGTTCCACATTTGATGCAGGTTGACCTCCGTGCTTCTCTCATGGTACAATCCAATTCTTGCTGAGCTCCCTTTCTCCTTGGTCCACAGAGAAAAAAATGTAGGACTAGTGCCGACAATTCATCATGGAAGAAAGAACTCAAAGAGCCGGAATCGGTAACTAATAGTACTACTAACTAATACTAATATATAGAAATATATATCTAGAAATAGAAACAAAGTAATATATAGATAATCGAAATTGAAAAGAGCTGTCTTTTCTGTATACTTTCCCTGTTCTATTGCTACCGCGGGTCTTATCCAAATGATCGAATCATATAGATATCCCTTCGACACAACATTAGGTTATTGAAAAGATCTCGGGCAACTCACCAAAGCGCGAAAGGTAGTCAGAAAATGGATTCCTATTTGAAGAGTGCCTAACGACATAGATAAGGTCACATTAACACATCAAATTTGGATTCAATTCGGGATTATTCTTAGGAAGTTTCGAGAAGAAGTTGGAAAGGAACAATATAGTTTCATACAGAGAAAAAGGTTTTCTATTGATGCAAAACGCTGTACCTAGAGGATAGGGATAAAGGAAGACGAAAAAATCAAAATGAAATAAATAAATAATAAGCCAAAAAATAAGTCAAAGATAGAAGAGCCCAGATTCCAAATAAAGAAATGGAAACTCGAAAAGGATCCTTGATTCTCAAAACAAATCTTTAGTAAACCAATAAATCAGATCAATCTATAGTATAGCAATAAATTCATGATCCATTCTCATGGTAAAATCCTAATACCGGCCAGACATCTTCAGTAACCAAATAAATAGCAATAATTCACGGTATGTAAACAAATAAATAGCTATTAATCTCTATTTTGTCAAGCAGTAAAAAATCTATGCGCCCCACTCCATGCAACAACGCACGAGCACATGCTTTTTTTTAGACAACACAGGCACATAATAAAGAAAGAAAAATGAGATAGAAAGGGCCGGCCCGTTAGTACATACAGCGTATTTGGTTGGGGGTAATTAGAGTTAGGGAATGGGAATTGAAGGGATACGAGACTTCAAATCTATTGTTTGGTTGGAGGCATCGGGAATTCAAGGGAATATGTATGGGACTTGAGACTTCAACTTCCACCGTTTTATTAACAGGGAAGGGGTGAGAGTTGGATGGAAATTGTTTTAGTGAGCCAATCTTAACCCTTCATCCTAACTTTGCTTGTCTAGTCTCATGTCAATTCCCACGAGCCAAAGGGAGTACAATTTCTTCTCATATTCTCACACATAATTCCTATCACACACCAAACACAGAATTGGAAATAAAATGACTCATCCCATGTCTAGTCTCAATACAACTCCCTCCTCTAAACTCTCATTTTCCTTCCCAAATATCGCCAAACACGTTGTCTAGGGTGCAGCCCACCACTAGGATGTCTCTCTCATCCGTCATTGTCCTCACTCCCGATCCCATCTTTCTCCATAGTCATGGCGGCGGCGCAGAGACACCCAGCAGATTAGTTGTCTCCCCGACCTACTGTGTGCAGCAATCCAGAACAACGGAAATGCTTGGGACCTCCGCCGCGCCGAAGCGTACACGCCATGCAGACGGCGGCGGCGGTGACGCAGGCGATGACCGGCTGAGCGCGCTGCCGGACGACCTCCTCTGCGTCATCCTGTCGCGCCTTAAGGCCCTGCAGACGGTGCGAACGTGCGTGTTGTCCACGAGGTGGAGGCACCTCTGGCGTGCCGTGCCGCGCCTCGACATCGACATCGACGAGCCGGAGTTTTATAGCTACTACAAACTCAACAACTTCACGACCAACCTTCTGCGCAGCCATGACTTCACGCTCCTGGAGGGCTTCCGGCTGCACGGGGGCAATAATGCTGTCGAGGACTGTTGGCTCTGCCGCGACATAGGTCGAGATGCATGGCCTTGCCGGCTCAGTTCGTTGCGTCTTTCCCGCCTGCAAGTGGAATTGGATGATCTCGCGAGCCACGTCTGCTCCATCTTGCCTGCTCGGGAAGATGTCTTGGCCACCGGCTGCAATGTCAAGATCGTCTCCTCCTCGCTGAAGAAATTGGTCGTCGATGGGCAGTACACGGCGTATGATGGTGAGATCTTTGCGTTGATTATAGAGGCTCCTGCTCTTGTTTCTCTCCGCCTTGGCAAGGAGCTCGATCACATTGTTGATCCGGATGAACCACATAACATGCCGTCCCTTGTTGATGCGTCGATTCATCTTTACTGGATTCGGAATGAAGAGGAAGAGAGGCACCAATTGGATATCCTCGGCGCGCTCTCTAATGTGACAACCTTGCACCTGTTGCATTTTGTGGTCACGGTATATCTTCTTCATACCCCCTTTTATTCAGTTTGCATCTCATTTATCAGAGGCCTTTTACAGAACAAACAAAATGACAGTCTATCTGGGTTTCAGCTGTTGCTCTATGAGATTCATGGGTATCTTCTAGTATTTAAGTTTGAGAACCTGAGAATCCTGTTCCTGGACGAGTGTCTTATTAGCGATGACTTCCTCGGGCTGCGTCAATACCTACACAACTCGCCTAACCTAGAGAAGCTCACCTTGCGACATTGCAAGGTGCTACTGCTACTTTTCTCATGAACTATTACCATAACTCAATATTTTCTGTAATGTTGATTGCTTTGTGTTGTTCAATAGGTCCCGGACTTCCATCGTACAAAGGAGGTGATGGAACGCCACCAGTCATATTCTAAGCACCTGGTTCATTTCGAGTGCAAGAACCTCAGGCTTAGTGAAATCATATACCGAGATGGTGATGCTTATGTCCATCTATTGGTCAAGCTTTTCGTGGGCATGTGGAGGAATCTACCAAGCAACAAGATCGAACTCACTCCCCGTAACTGAAAAAAAACATGTTTGAACTCGCTAAAAGTCAATTAGCGAAAACCGAATGGACATGCGCTATGTTGTCTTTTGGTTGCTGATTTCAGGAACCAGGTTGCATGTCTAAGCACATGTGTCATCATTTTTACCTTTTTAATAAATTCATGAGTCCTTGGATGGCGCGATGAGATTGTTTGGATTTCACCAACTCGTAACTTTTACTCCCTCCGTCCCAAAGCTAGTACAAACTTGAGTCACTTATTTTGGGACGGAGGGAGTATATACCACTACTACTATAGACTGGGTTCTTGGTTGAAGTGGAAGTGTCTTGTATCCCCTCGTCTATTTGGATTTTTTTTCATTTGGGATGACATTTTCTCACCTGTTGCTGATCGTGTGTGTCAGTGATGCCTCTAAGATTTTCTGCCGGTGAGATTGTTGTGCACCTACACAATTAGAACCTTTCATGCATTCACTCAATTATCCACCGTCTCCATTTACATTCATTGATTTGAAGTAGCAATGAACTTAACGAGAAGAGACAATCCGGGATTGCTCAATGACTACTATGAAAAGCTTCATCTCTGGCATTAATGACTACATTCAACATCCTACAATGCCACAAATCTACTGCCATGGAAAATGCATGTTGGCACAATCCGATACGTTCCGAGCCCCATCATCTACAACACTTGATGACAACACCTTCAAGAGGGAATTGCTACTCGACAGCCAACGTCGCCTGACCCAACCAAAAAGATAGAGCTCGTGAAGATGGATCCAGTGAGAGACAAGTCAAAGGAAGCAGTACTAATTATCAAAAGAGAATTGACAGGAAAGTAAATTGCCAAATCATGATCCATTTCTTCAATTATCAAATTAACCATGATACATACAGTGCATATGTTACTCTCCCTGTTTCTCTTCAACTTTGGATGCGCCAACTATGCCTACCTAGGAAGCAATCACACATGTATACATGCATTTGGACACCGTCACGCACCCAAACACTGAAACACAAAAGAAGTCTTCTTACAACATCAGAAGACTCGGCGGATCATGCCTAATAACCTTGGAGTTGCACTGGTGTGCTCGGCCAGCACGAGCTCCTGCCAAGAAGCCTCACATGCCACCTTACATCTAAACAAAGAGAAAACATACAGGACAACGCGGCATCCGATCGCCATTAGGAGTAAACAAGGAGGTTCATGCACTTGGCGCTGGCCGACGATGATAGGGCATACGAACCGCTAACGGCCTGCACGTCGATCCCTTTCAAAGATAGACCTATAGAACAAGGATATTTCCGTTTGGAGCAAGACAAGCTTTGTATGCCAAGTCAATGAATAGCCTCTTGATGCTCTTGCTGCGAGGAAACACACACGTACATATGCACATGAACGCACATTTGAGAAACAAGCAAACATGGTTTAGAAGCTTAGAACATCTCAAAGTCACATTTAAGACTAAATCTGAGAAGAAAAAGACGGGATGGACTAACATATGTGGGGGGCAATCTTCTTTTACTCAATTCGCAACTTTTCTTCTCAGATTTAGTCCATCCCGTCTGTCACCAGAACATGCGTCGCCTGCTGTCCACCGCCCCGATGACTGAGAAAATGAAACCGTCCACCATCCCCACAGCTCCGGCGACCCTCACCAGCACCGGAATCCCTTTTCCTGATGGTCTCGATTCACCGAAAATCTCTAACGACCTCCTCTATTACCGCTCCTCTGCCATGGCCGCTAGCGTCTTCCTCTGGCTTCCCCTTGATCTCCGCTGCTCTAGCTCTTCTGACATGGCAGCAATAGGAGGTGCCCTGCCTGGCCCGCACACATTTCGTCCAGAGCTTTGCTACATCTACAGGTAGACCTGGCCATGGGCTGCCCGGCCCGACCCGGCCCGAAAAAGCCCGACCCGGCCCGGCCCGACGCTGCTCCTGGGCCGGGCTTGGGCCTAGATTTTGAGCCCGGTGGCCTGGCCGGGCCGGGCACGGGTCTGTCATTTTTGCAGTTTTCTGAAGGGGCCCGGACTGAGGCCCGCCGGGCTTTTGCATGTTCGGGCCGGGCTTGGGCCCAAAAACTAGGCCTGATGGCCGGGCCGGGCCAGGCTCGGGCCCAGGTTTTTTGGCTCGGGCTTGGCTAGGCCCGGCCCGAAGCCCGGCCCGGCCCGAGGTTTGGCCAGGTATATCTATAGGCGATTTCTCACAGAAAGGGAGTTACGGACTGACATGACCCAGTTAAAATCAAGGGGTGGGGCCAGCTAAAATCAAGGAGGGATGAATTCATGGTGGAGAGGAGGACACATCTCCCCGTGAAACCAGCCTGTAGCACTCATACCGTAAGTGTAGGATTTTCGTTTCGTCCAACACCTCACCTCCTTTGCCATGGCCACCACGTCCCACTTTGGCTTTGGCTCTGACAAAAAAGACTCGATGCCTCTTCCTCCACCTCATAGAGCCCTCCGATCAGACCGCTCCTAATTCTTTGGACCCCGTTGCCTCGAAGCAGCGGACGGTAACCCCCCCCCCCCCCCCCCCGGGGGGGGGGGGGTGGACACACACACACATCACAATTAAAAAAACTAGAGCTACAAAAAACCTTGCTCACCAAACAACCATCAATTCAAATCAGGTACTTGCGTCGTTGACGTACCGAGTTATCTGGTGGATCTGAAAAACTATCTCGTGATCCATCAATCAAAACATAAAAGGCTCATCACACTATCTCCAGGATCACGGTAAAAAAAAACTATCCCCAGGATCAACATGAGTGTTTGACTTGGGTATACTTTTTTCCTATTTCAGGTATTTCACACGCCACAGAAAGGACGACGTACTAGTAGTTCACGGAGCTGGTTGGTTTTGAAAATTTGCATGTGTATAGGTTGTAGGCCTGTTTAGGCGCATAGCGGGGCGAGGGTTGTGGTGTGTGTGGCGTGTGTGTCGTGCATCTGATTGGGTTCTACAACTTTGTATCTGTATAATCCATATCCATACCTCCATACCTAATAATAAAGGAGCTATTGCTTCTGCCGGTACGTTACCGAAATTGCCCTTAAATTTGCAAAATATTACCCTCCGATGCCACTTATAAGTGATTTTATTTTTGAGAAAAACTTAAAAATGATAAAAAAAAACAGTTAACACAGGGGAATCCCGCCTCGATCGGCCCATGTTGTAGGAACCTTCTATACTGCGCTCAATGCGCTGGGAGAAGACACAACGCACCTATTTGGGCTAGCCCATGTCCAGGCGGCCTGGTTTTAAATTTTGTTTTTTGTTTTTCATTTTCGTTCTCCGTCTTCATTTTTTTATACTTTAAATAATTTGGGACTTCAAACAAGTTTCGAAAATTTAAAAAATGAAAAATTTTAAATAAATTTTTTAATAATTCATAAATGTTTGTGGATTCAGAAAATGTGCATGATTTTAAAAAAATGTATGCATATTTAAAAAAAAATAAAAATAAGTATTCGCGAAAGCAAAAAATGTTCATCATGTTTTTTAAAAGTTCGCCTATTAAACAATGTTAATGAAATAGAAAAACAATTCGCCAATTCAAAAAATGTTCGTGAATTAAAAATTATCCCAAAAATTCAAAAACTGTTTGTGACTTACAAAATAGTTCATTGATTCAAAAGAAGTTCGCTGATTCGAAAAATGATCATGCATTTCAAAAAATGTTCGTTAAAGAAAAAAATGTTTGTGAATTTCAAAAATTGTTCCACCAAACAATTTTGAAAAAAATGTTCGTCAAACCTAGAAATATTATCCTATTAAAGAAAAATGATTTAAAAAATGTTTACAAATAGTATAAAATGTTCATGATTTTAGAAAATATTCGAAAATCTGTAAAAAGGTTCACAGATTTGACAAATGCTCATGATTTCAGATATGTTCACGAGATTAAAAAATGTTCATGATTTTCAAAAGCTGTTCACGATTTCATGAAAAGGAGAGTGGTTGTGTATCTAGGTGATGTAGCAAAATGTGGTCATGGCCATTAGAGTTTATGATTTTTTTTCTTCCGTTGTAACGTACGGGCATTTTGCTAATTGGGGCTACAGTGCGTAAAAGGCTCACCAGCACATGGTCAAACAGAAAACACGAATCTCAAAGCGCATGCCGCAAGAACCCAACGGAGGTACGCGCCGGTCGAGTTGGCAGAAGAATCTTCTTCGGTTGAGACGTTGCTTTCCCTGTCCACCTCCCCCATCCCAAGATCCAACCCAGATGCACTGTAATCGTTGGCCACCATCTCCTACCTACCGTTGCTTGATTTCAAAGCGCCCGATCGCTCGCTCGCTCACTCACTCACTCACTGAAGGGAGCTACTCCACTCCACTAGCTAAGCCACACACCCACCCCACAGCCATACCAAGCACGGTACAGAGAGCGGAGCGGAGCCATGAGCAAGGACCGGCACGAGCACCACCTGCGGCGCTGCTGCGGCGGCCTCGCGGCGTGCCTCCTGTTCCTGGTCGTCGCCGTCGCCGTCACCGCGCTCGTCGTCTACCTCGTGCTCCGCCCCGCCAAGCCCTCCTTCTACCTGCAGGACCTGCAGCTCCGCTCCGTCAGCCTCGGGGACCCGTCCCTGTCCGCCACCGCGCAGGTCACGCTCGCCTCCCGCAACCCCAACGACCGCGTCGGCGTCCTCTACCGGCGCCTCGACGTCTTCGTCACCTACCGCGACGAGCCCGTGACGGTGCCGGTCTCGCTGCCGCCCGCGTACCAGGGCCACCGGGACGTCACCATCTGGTCCCCCGTGCTGTCCGGGGAGTCCGTGCCCGTGGCCGGGTTCGTCGCCGACGCCATGAAGCAGGACATCGCCGCCGGGTACGTGGCACTGCAGGTCAAGGTCGACGGCCGCGTCCGGTGGAAGGTCGGCAGCTGGGTCTCCGGCAGTTACCACCTCTTCGTCAGCTGTCCCGCCGTGCTCGCCGCCGGCCCTGGTGGCATGCCGACCGGGGGCGCTGGCCTCAACGGTACAGCCAGCCGCGCCGTCGCGTCGCTCAAGTTCACGCAGCCGACAGGGTGCACCGTCGGCACATGATGGAAATTACGTGCCATACGTGCCTACGTGGAAGAAATTACGTAGCTTTTGATTTTTCTGCTTATGTCTCATGTAACGGGAGAATAAAATGTACTAGTTCAAATTTTGGAATTAATTATTGCAACTTGTATTTCTTCGCCGTCGCATCACGATCTATGCATGGAACAACAACGGGCATATCTAAGTTCTTCTGAATGATTTAAAATCTGAGTGCGGCATAAAAGTGTAGTACGGAGTACTGTGTAGTTTTTCCACGAGGTCGACCTGGTCGACGATCGCACGTACGATCACACAACCGATAGATGGATGGACGATAGCTAGGGAGATCGTGGAGTTGATAGGGAACAACCACCCAACAACACATAACAAAAGTGGCAGGCAACAGGGCGGTCACGTCCTGGTCATTCTAGCCGCTCAATGCAACGTAGTGCAATGGCCGTAGGAAGAGTTTATTGACAAATTAAGAGCAACTTCAATGGGATGACCCAAACAGACGGCGATTTCGTCTGTTTTTTATCTGTTTGGGTCGGCCGCCAACCCGATGTCTGCCCTGTTTCTGATATGGGTCGGCAGCGCGCTCAACGCGCCGACTCATATGTGCCGGCGTAACCGGCTGACCGTTCAATATTACATTGATTTGCATTCAAATATATTGTCAAATAACATAGTTCACCAAATAAAATAGTATAATTTGACAAGCCGGATACAAATAAAAATGTTTCACATAGTTTTGCAAACAAATAAAAGAAGATACATATATTGGTTGCCAACATGAGCCCACATATGCTCAATCAAATCATTTTGCAGTTGCATGTGAGTTTTTCAATCACGCATGTCTTGATGAAGTTGGGTGAACTGTTCAAACATTGCCGCTACTCCATGCTCAGGCACAATATTGTCACCCTGAAACTGAAACCCTTAATCGTAGACGTTCCGGACGCTCGTCTTCTACGATCATATTGTGCATGATCACGCAAGCAGTCATCACCTTCCACAGTTTTTGCGTGCTCTAGGTATTAGCATGATACCGAACGATGCCCCATCGAGATTGCAAAACACCAAATGCACGCTCAACATCCTTCCTAGCACTCTCTTGCTCTTGGACAAATCTTTTCCTCTTCTCTCCATCGGAATTTTTTATGTTTGAACAGCGGGCTTGTTGTATCAAAGTAGTCTTTCCAAAGAAGGAATTGTCTGCTTTTTCGATTGCGATTCAACGCCGGAAGGTGGCTTAGAATGGAGCCACGGAACAACAGTCGATGGCTGTTGAGGTGGTGATGGACCAACACGGCAGCCAATATCTCCTCCTCCTCGTCGGACGACGAATCGTAGGAGTCGCAAAGGAAATTGTGAAAAAAGTACTCGTCGGCGGAGTCCATTTTCGTACCTTGGCAAACTGTCAAACAGCTTGCGGGCATATAGAAGGAGACGACCGACGAGGGGAGTCGCGGCGGGCACGGACCAGCAAGCTGCCTTGCCGGCGTCTACGAGCGTGCCGGTTGGATCTGGCCGGGGCGGCGAGGCGGCTTCTTGCTCACGGGCGGCTGTGCGGTGGGGGGAGCGGTGGCGGGAAGCAGTTTGCTCCCCGACAGCAAAACGGCGATGGCGGGCGACATGGGAGTACGCAGTGTTACTGGGCGGATGTGGAGGCGGCAGCAGCTGGCAGAGTCGCTGGCAAAAATGGGCGGCAGCGTCGGCGACGAAGGAGAAGGGCAGGGGTTGTTGTTGGCTGGGGGTGAGGGGGGAGGCCAATGTGCCACCGACCAGCGGGCCAAGGGAGAGGAGAAGGCGAGTGTGCGCGCGTCCGTCGCGTGTCCGCGCCGACACAAATCCGGCTTAAAAATGGACCGGGAATGGGTCGCCCGCGGACGAAAAGTGGGCACGTGTTCGTTTGGGTCGGCGCATTGAATCGCATTTTGTGTCCGCGCCGACCCAAACGGACGCAGGCGAACGAAATGGTCGCCCCATTGAAGTTGCTCTAAAGGTCGTAGGAAGAGTTTATTGACAAATTTGAGCCCTGAAATGTCCGCGGACAATGACCAGGTGGACCTCAGATTCTACCATTTGCAACCACATACCTTATTGTTAGGGACCGTAGCATGCAATTTTAAAAAAATTCTACGAACATGCAAGATCTATCTAGGAGATGCATAGCAACGAGAGGGGGAGAGTGTGTCCATGTACCCTCGTAGACCGAAAGTGGAAGCATTATGTTAACGCGGTTGATGTAGTCGAACATCTTCGCGATCCAACCGATCAAGTACTGAACGTACGACACCTCCGAGTTCAGCACACGTTCAGCTTGATGACGTCCCTCGAACTCTTGATCCAGCAAAGTGTCGTGGGAGAGTTTCGTCAGCACGACGTCATGGTGACGGTGATGGTGATGTGATCCGCGCAGGATTTCACCTAAGCACTACGACAATATGACCGGAGGAGTAAACTGTGGAGGGGGGCACCACACACGGCTAAGAGAATAACGGATCTGCTTTGAGGTGCCCCCTGCCCCCATATATAAAGGAGGGGAGGGAGGAGCCCGACCACAGGGGGCGCGCCATCGGGGGGGGGGGGAACTAACTAGGACTCCGAGTCCTAGTCGCCCCCCTTTCCTTTCTTTCGGAGGGGGGAAAGGGAAGGAGAGAGAGGGAGAAGGAAAGGGGGCCGCGCCCCCTCTGCCTTGTCCAATTCGGAATCCCATGGGGTGTGCCACCCCTTGCGGGCTCCCCTCTCTCTCCCCTATGGCCCATGTAGGCCCATAACTTCCCCCCCCCCGGGGGGGGGGGGTTCCGGTAACCTCCTGGTACTTCAAAAATACCCGAATCACTCCGGAACCATTCCGGTGTTCGAATACTATCGTCCAATATATCAATCTTTACCTCTTGACCATTTCGAGACTCCTCGTCATGTCCATGATCTCATCCGGGAATCCAAACAATCTTCGGTCACCAAAACACATAACTCATAATACAAATCATCATCGAACGTTAAGCGTGCGGACCCTACGGGTTCGAGAACTATGTAGACATGACCGAGACACATCTCCGGTCAATAACCAACAGCGGAACCTGGATGCTCATATTGGTTCCTACATATTCTATGAAGATCTTTATCGGTCAAACCGCAATGACCATATACGTTGTTCCCTTTCTCATCGGTATGTTACTTGTCCGAGATTCGATCGTCGGTATCATCATACCTAGTTCAATCTCATTACCGGCAAGTCTCTTTACTTGTTCCGTAATGCATCAGCCCACAACTAACTCATTAGTCACATTGCTTGCAAGGCTTATAGTGATGTGCATTACCGAGAGGGCCCAGAGATACCTCTCCGATACATAGAGTAACAAATCCTAATCTCGATCTATGCCAACCCAACAAACACCTTTGGAGACACCTTTAGATCATCTTTATAATCACCTGGTTACGTTGTGACGTTTGATAGCACACTAAGTGTTCCTCTGGTGTTCGGGAGTTGCATAATCTCATAGTCAGAGGAACATGTATAAGTCATGAAGAAATAAATAGCAATAAACTAAACGATCATATTGCTAAGCTAGCGGATGGGTCTTGTCCATCACATCATTCTCTAATGATGTGATCCCGTTCATCAAATGACAACACATGTCTATGGCTAGGAAACTTAACCATCTTTGATAAACAAGCTAGTCAAGTAGAGGCATACTAGGGACATTCTGTTTGTCTATGTATTCACAAATGTACTAAGTTTCTGGTTAATACAATTCTAGCATGAATAACAAACATTTATCATGATATAAGGAAATACAAATAACAATTTAATTATTGCCTCTAGGGCATATTTCCTCCAGTCTCCCACTTGCACTAGAGTCAATAATCTAGATTACATTGTAATGATTCTAACACCCATGGAGTCTTGGTACTGATCATGTTTTGCTCGTGGAAGAGGCTTAGTCAACGGGTCTGCAACATTCAGATCCGTATGTATTTTGAAAATCTCTATGTCTCCCTCCTTGACTTGATCGTGGATGGAGTTGAAGCGTCTCTTGGTGTGTTTGGTTCTCTTATGAAATCTGGATTCCTTCGCTAAGGCAATTGTTCCAGTATTGTCACAAAAGATTTTCATTTGATCCGATGCACTAGGTATTACACCTAGATCGGATATGAACTCCTTCATTTAGACTCCTTCATATGTACTCCGCTTCACACGTAGATCCTGCCACGATGCTCTGCTTGGAACTGCACCAACTGATAGCTCCACCATTCAATATAAATACGTATCTGGTTTGCGACTTAGAGTCATCCGGGTCAGTGTCAAAGCTGGCATCGACGTAACCATTTACTACAAGCTCTTTGTCACCTCCATATATGAGAAACATATCCTTAGTACTTTTCAGGTATTTCAAGATGTTCTTGACCACTGTCCAGTGATCCACTCCTGGATTACTTTGGTACCTCCCTTCCAAACTTATAGCAAGGCACACATCAGGTCTGGTACACAACATTGCATACATGAAAGAACCTATGCCTGAGGCATAGGGAATGGCTTTCATTTTCTCTCTATCTTCTAAAGTGGTCGGGTATTGAGTCAGACTCAACTTCACACCTTGTAACACAGGCAAGAACCCTTTCTTTGACTGATCCATTTTGAACTTCTCCAAAACTTTATCAAGGTATGTGCTTTGTGAAAGTCCAATTAAGCGTCTTGATCTATCTCTATAGATCTTGATGCCCAATATATAAGCAGCTTCACCGAGGTCTTTCATTGAAAAATTCTTATTCAAGTATCCTTTTATGCTATACAAAAGTACTGTATTATTTCCAATCAACAATATGTCATCCACATATAATATTAGAAATGCTACAAAGCTCCCACTCATTTTCTTGTAACTACAGGCTTCTCCAAAAGCCTGTATAAAACCATATGCTTTGATCACACTATCAAAGCGTATATTCCAACTCTGATAGGCTTGCACCAGTCCATAAATGGATCGCTGAAGCTTGCACACTTAGTTAGCACCTTTAGGATCGACAAAACCTTCTGGTTGCATCATATACAACTCTTCTTTAAGAAATCCATTAAGGAATGCAGTTTTGACATCCATTTGAAATTTTTTATAATCATAAAATGCGGCAATTGCTAACATGATTCGTATAGACTTAAGCATCGCTATGGGTGAGAAGGTCTCGTCGTAGTCAACTCCTTGAACTTGTCAAAAAACTTTCGCAACAAGTCAAGCTTTGTAGACAGTAACATTACCATCAGCGTCAGTCTTCTTCTTGAAGATCCATTTATTCTCTATGGTTTGCCGATCATCGGGCAAGTCGACCAAAGTCCATACTTTGTTCTCATACATGGATCCCATCTTAGATTTCATGGCCTCAAGCCATTTTGTGAAATCTGGGCTCATCATCGCTTCCTCATACTTCGTAGGTTCGTCATGGTCTAGTAACAGGACTTCCAGAACGGGATTACCTTACCACTCTGGTGCGGAACGTACTCTGGTTGACCTACGAGGTTCGGTAGTAACTTGATTTGAAGTTTCATGATCATCATCATTAGCTTCCTCACTAATTGGTGTAGGCATCACTGGAACTGATTTATGTGATGAACTACTTTCCAATTCGAGAGAAGGTGCAACTACCTCATCAAGTTACACTTTCCTCCCACTCACTTCTTTCGAGAGAAACTCCTTCTCTAGAAAGGATCTATTCTTAGCAACAAATATCTTGCCTTCGGATCTGTGATAGAAGGTGTACCCAACAGTTTCTTTTGGGTATCCTATGAAGACGCACTTCTTCGATTTTGGTTCGAGCTTATTAGGCTGAAGCTTTTTCACATAAGCATCGCAACCCCGAAGTTTAAGAAACGACAGCTTCGGTTTCTTGCCAAACCAAAGTTCATATGGTGTCGTCTCAATGAATTTAGATGGTGCCCTATTTAACGTGAATGCAGTTGTCTCTAATGCACAACCCAAAAACGATAGTGGTAAATCGGTAAGAGACATCATAGATCACACCATATCTAATAAAGTACGGTTACGACATTCGGACACACCATTACGCTGTGGTGTTCCAAGTGGCGTGAGTTGTGAAACTATTCCACATTGTTTCAAATGAAGACCAAACTCGTAACTCAAATATTCGCCTCCACGATCAGATCGTAGAAACTTTATTTTCTTGTTACGATGATTTTCCACTTCACTGTGAAATTCTTTGAACTTTTCAAATGTTTCAACTTGTGTTTCATTAAGTAGATATACCCATATTTGCTCAAATCATCGGTGAAGGTCGGAAAATAACGATACCTGCCGCGAGCCTCAACACTCATCGGACCGCATACATTAGTATGTATTATTCCCAATAAGTCAGTGGCTCACTCCATTGTTCCGGAGAGCGGAATCTTAGTCATCTTGCCCATGAGGCATGGTTCGCACGCATCAAGGGATTCATAATCAAGTGATTCCAAAAGCCCATCTGCATGGAGTTTCTTCATGCACTTTAAACCAATATGACCTAAACGGCAGTGCCACAAATAAGTTGCACTATCATTATTAACTTTGCATCTTTTGGCATCAATATTATGAATATGTGTATCACCACAATCGGGATTCAACAAAAATAGACCACTCATGAAGGGTGCATGACCATTAAAGATATTACTCATATAAATATAACAACCATTATTCTCTGATTTAAATGAATAACCATCTCGCATTAAACAAGATCCAGATATAATGTTCATGCTCAACGCTAGCACCAAATAACAATTATTCAGGTCTAAAACTAATCCCGAAGGTAGATGTAGAGGTAGCGTGCCGACGGCGATCTCATCGACCTTGGAATCATTTCTGACGCGCATCGTCACCTCGTCCTTAGCCAATCTTCGTTTAATCAGTAGCCCTTGTTTAGAGTTGCAAATATGAGCAACAGAACCAGTATCAAAAACCTAGGCGCTACTACGAGCATTAGTAAGGTACACATCAATAACATGTATATCAAATATACCTTTCACTTTGCCATCCTTCTCATCCGCCAAATACTTGGGGCGGTTCCGCTTCCACTGTCCAGTCCCTTTGCAGCAGAAGCACTCAGTTTCAGGCTTAGGTCCAGACTTGGGTTTCTTCCCAGGAGCAGCAACTTGCTTTGCTATTCTTCTTGAAGTTCCCCTTCTTTCCTTTGCCCTTTTTCTAGAAACTAGTCGTCTTGTTAACCATCAACACTTGATGCTCCTTCTTGATTTCTACCTCCACAGCTTTGAGCATTGCGAAGAGCTCGGGAACAATCTTTTCCATCCCTTGCATATTATAGTTCATCATGAAGCCTTTGTAGCTTGGTGGCAGTGATTGAAGAACTTTGTCAATAACACTATCATCCAGAAGATTAACTTCCAGCTGAGTCAAGTGGTTATGGTACCCAGATATTCTGAGTATGTGTTCACTCACAGAACTGTTCTCCTCCATCTTGTAGCTATAGAACTTGTTGGAGACTTCATATCTCTCAACTCGGGCAATTTCTTGAAATATTAACTTCAACTCCTGGAACATCTCATATGGTCCATGACGTTCAAAACGTCTTTGAAGTCCCGATTCTAAGCCGTAAAGCATGGCACACTGAACGTTCAAGTAGTCATCAGATTTAGCTTGCCAGACGTTCATAACGTCCGGAGTTGCTCCTGCAGCAGGCTGATACGTCTCCATCGTATCTACTTTCCAAACACTTTTGCCCTTGTTTGGACTCTAACTTGCATGATTTGAATGGAACTAACCCGAACTGACGCTGTTTTCCGCAGAATTGCCATGGTGTTATTTTGTGCATAAATAAAAGTTCTCGGAATGACCTGAAAATCAACGGAGAATATTTTTGGAATATATAAAAAATACTGGCGAAAGAATCATGGCCAGGGGGCCCACACCCTGTCCACGAGGGTGGGGGCGCGCCTACCCCCTGGGCATGCCCCCTACCTCATGGGCCCCCTGGTGCTGCACCGAGCTCAACTCCAACTCTATATATTCACGTTCAGGGAGAAAAAACAGAGAGAAGGATTCATTGCGTTTTACTATACGGAGCCGCCGCCAAGCCCTAATCTCTCTCGGGAGGGCTGATCTGGAGTCCGTTCGGGGATCCGGAGAGGGGAATCCGTCGCTATCGTCATCATCAACCTTCCTCCATCACCAATTTCATGATGCTCACCGCCGTGCATGAATAATTCCATCGTAGGCTTGCTGGACGGTGATGGGTTGGATGAGATTTATCATGTAATCGAGTTAGTTTTGTTAGGGTTTGATCCCTAGTATCCACTATGTTCTGAGATTGATGTTGCTATGACTTTGCTATGCTTAATGCTTGTCACTAGGGCCCGAGTGCCATGATTTCAGATCTGAACCTATTATGTTTTCATGAATATATGTGAGTTCTTGATCTTATCTTGCAAGTCTATAGTCACCTATTATGTGTTATGATCCGTTAACCCCGAAGTGACAATAATCGGGATACTTACCGGTGACGACCGTAGTTTGAGGAGTTCATGTATTCACTAAGTGTTAATGCTTTGGTCCGGTACTCTATTAAAAGGAGGCCTTAATATCCCTTAGTTTCCAATAGGACCCCGCTGCCACGAGAGGGTAGGACAAAAGATGTCATGCAAGTTCTTTTCCATAAGCATGTATGGCCATATTCGGAATACATGCCTACATTACATTGATGAACTGGAGCTAGTTCTGTGTCACCCTATGTTATAATTATTGCATGAGGAATCACATCCGACATAATTATCCATCACTGATCCATTGCCTACGAGATTTTCATATATTGATCTTTGCTTATTTACTTTTCCGTTGCTACTGTTACAATCACTATAAAACCAAAACTATTACTTTTGCTACTGTTACCGCTACTATCATACTACTTTGCTATTAAATACTTTGCTGCAGATATTAAGTCTTTCAGGTGCGGTTGAATTGACAACTCAACTGTTAATACTTGGGAATATTCTTTGGCTCCCCTTGTGTCGAATCAATAAATTTGGGTTGAATACTCTTCCCTCAAAAACTGTTGCGATCCCCTATACTTGTGGGTTATCACAGGCCTTGCACCTAGCGGTGCATCAAGGACGTAATTCTTCTGTGCAGCAATGAGGATAATTCTCAAGTTATGGACCCAGTCCATGTAGTTTCTACCATCATCTTTCAACTTAGCTTTCTCTAGGAATGCATTAAAATTCAAGGGAACGGTAGCACGGGCCATTGATCTACAACATAGATATGAAAAAACTATCAGGACTAAGTTCATGATAAATTTAAGTTCAATTAATCATATTACTAAAGAACTACCACTTAGACATCCCTCGAGTCATCTAAATGATCACGTGATCCATATCAACTAAACCATGTCCAATCATCACACGAGATGGAGTAGTTTTCAATGGTGAACATCTCTATGTTGATCATATCTACTATATGATTCATGTTCGACTTGTTGGTTTCAGTGTTCCGAGGCCATGTCTGTACATGCTAGGCTCGTCAAGTTTAATCCAAGTATTCTGCACATGCAAAACTGTCTTGCACCTGCTGTATGTGAACGTAGAGCTTATCACACCCGATCATCACGTGGTGTCTTGGCACGACGAACTGTTGCAACGGTGCATACTCAGGGAGAACACTTATACCTTGAAATTTAGTGAGGGATCATCTTATAATGCTACCGCCGTACTAAGAAAAATAAGATGCATAAAAGATAAAGATCACATGCAATCAAAGTATGTGACATGATATGGTCATCATCATCTTGTGCCTTTGATCTCCATCTCCAAAGCACCGTCATGATCTCCATTGTCACCGGCTTGACACCTTGATCTCCATCGTAGCGTCGACTATTGCTTCTAGGACTATCGCTAACGCATAGTGATAAAGTAAAGCAATTACATGGTGGTTGCATTTCATACAATAAAGTGTCAACCATAAGGCTCCTGCCCGTTGCCGATAACTTTTACAAAACATGATCATCACATACAATAACGTATATCACATCATGTCTTGACCATATCACATCACAACATGCCCTGCAAAAACAAGGTAGACGTCCTCTACTTTGTTGTTGCGAGTTTTACGTGGCTTCTACGGGCTTCTAGTAAGAACCATTCTTACCTACGCATCAAAACCACAACGAGTTTTCATCAAGTGTGCTGTTTTAACCTTCAACAAGGACCGGCCATAGTCAAATTCGATTCAACTAAAGTTGGACAAACAGACACCCGCCAACCACCTTTATGCAAAACAAGTTGCATGTCTGTCGGTGGAACCGGTCTCATGAACATGCTCATGTAAGGTTGGTCCGGGACACTTCATCCAACACTACCGCCGAATCAAAATAAGACGTTGGTGGTAAGCAGTATGACTATGATCGTCCACAACTCTTTGTGTTCTACTCGTGCATAACATCTGCGTATAGACTTGGCTCGTATGCCACTATTAGGGACGTAGCATGCAATTTCAAAAAAATTCATACGAACACGCAAGATCTATCTAGGAGATGCATAGCAACAAGAGGGGAGAGTGTGTCCACGTACCCTCATAGACCGAAAGCGGAAGCGTTAGGTTAAGGCGGTTGATGTAGTCAAACGTCTTCGCGATCCAACCGATCAAGTACAAAATGTACGACACCTCCGAGTTCAGCACACGTTCAGCTCGATGACGTCCCTCGAACTCTTGACCCAGCAAAGTGTCGAGGGATAGTTTCGTCAACACGACGGCGTGGTGACGGTGATGGTGATGTGATCCGCGCAGGGCTTCGCCTAAGCACTACGACAATATGACCGGAGGAGTAAACTATGGAGGGGGGCACCGCACACGGCTAAGAGAATAACTGATGTGCTTTGGGGTGCCCCCTGCCCCCGTATATAAAGGAGGAGAGGGAGGAAGCTGGCCACAGGGGGCGCGCCATGGGGGAAAACCGACTAGGACTCCTAGTCCTACTCGCCCCCCCTTTCCTTTCTCTCAGAGGGGGAAAAGGGAAGGAGAGGAAGAGGGAGAAGGAAAGGGGGCCGCGCCCCTCCCCCTTGTCCAATTCGGACTCCCATGGGGGGGGGGGGCGCACCACCCCTTGCGGGCTCCCCTCTCTCTCCTATGGCCCATCTAGGCCCATAACTTCCCCGGGGAGTTCCGGTAACCTCCCTGTACTCCAAAAAATACCCGAATCACTCCAGAACCATTCTGGTGTCCGAATACTATCGTCCAATATATCATCTTTACCTCTCAACCATTTCGAGACTCCTCGTCATGTCTGTGATCTCATCCGGGACTCTGAACAATCTTCGGTCACCAAAACACATAACTCATAATACAAATCGTCATCGAATTTTAAGCGTGCGGGCCCTACGGGTTCGAGAACTATGTAGACATGACCGAAACACATCTCCGGTAAATAACCAATAGTGGAACCTGGAGGCTCATATTGGTTCCTACATATTCTACGAAGATATTTATCGGTCAAACCGCAATGATCACATACATTATTCCCTTTGTCATCGGTATGTTACTTGCCTAAGATTCGATCATCGTATCTTTATACCTAGTTCAATCTTGTTACGGGCAAGTCTATTTACTCGTTCCATAATACATCATCCCGCAACTAACTCATTAGTCACACTGCTTGCAAGGCTTATCATGATGTGCATTATCGAGAGGGCCCAGAGATACCTCTCCGATACTCGGAGTGACAAATCCTAATCTCGATCTATGCCAACCCAACAAACACCTTCGGAGACACCTATAGAGCATCTTTATAATCACCCAGTTATGTTGTGACGTTTGATAGCACACAAGGTGTTCCTCCGGTATTCGGGAGTTGCATAATCTCATAGTCAAAGGAATATGTATAAGTCATGAAGAAAGCAATAGCAACAAACTTAATGATCATTATGCTAAGCTTGTGGATGGGTCTTGTCTATCACATCATTCTCTAATGATGTGATTGAGGGAGTCCTGGATTATGGGGTCCTCGGGTGTCCGAGTTGTGTGGCGTGGGCCGGACTGATGGGCGATGAAGATACAAGATAGAAGACCTTCCCCCGTGTGTGGGTGGGACTCTCCTTTGCGTGGATGGCAAGCTTAACGCCCATATGTGCAGTTTCCTTTCTCTGTAAACTGACTCTGTACAACCCTAGGTCCCTCCGGTGTCTACATAAACCGAAGGGTTTAGTCCGTAAAGGCTAAGACAAATCATATAAGCTAGACATCTAGGGTTTAGCCATTACGATCTCGAGGTAGATCAAATCTTGTAACCCTTATACTCATCAAATACAATCAAGCAGGACATAGGGTTTTACCTGCATTAAGAGGGCCCGAACCTGGGTAAACATCGTGTCTACCTTGTCTCCGGTTACCCTCGATCCTCAGACGCACAGTTTGGGACCCCCTACTCGAGATCGGTCGGTTTTGACACCGACATTGGTGCTTTCATTGAGAGTTCCACTGTGCCGTCGACGGTGGGATCGATGGATCGCCTTGTCATCAACGACAACATTACCTCTGGAGAGACCCTAGCTCTGGGAGAGATCCTCCAGCTCGGCAGTTTCACCATGGGCACCAGTGCAGCTTTTAAGCCAAGCACATCCCTCGAGATCACTAAACATCGTATTCGCATTGGCCTTGAACACCCCGAAAAGATGGATCCAACAAATGTCTCGTCCTTAAACGAGCTAATTGATCGCATCGCCGCCTTGGGAGTAGCAACAGACTATGACCGGATTGGGCTTAAACCTGATCAGAGGGAAATCAGGTCCCCGACGATCACCCATATGGTAGCGGTCATGGAGGAACAAGCCAATGATGCTTCTCCCCCTAAGTTAAAAACAAGCTATGTTCGGATTTCCGAGTCCTACGAGCCGGATACCAATCTTCGGAAAGAGACCTCATGTCCTCCGAATATAGAACCGGGCGTTGAGCTCGAAGACCGCCAGGATGCTCCGGACCCTAGGTCGGTGATTTCGCAAATTCTTCAAACTCCGGATGCAACAATGGGTCAGGATTCGGATTTTAGCCCGCCCACCCACCACAAGCAATATTCCCCAAACAATTCAGGTCCTCCAGACGTATGCGACCTAATGTACGTGCGGCAGCAACCTAAGGAAACAGTCCACCACTTTTAGGACAGGTTCCTCCTTGTCAAAAACAAGATAAAGCACTGTCGTGACGACGACGCGGTTTCAATATTTTTCCGTAATTGTACGGACGAGGGAATCCTTAACTCCATCAAACATCACCACATACTGCACTTTGCAGATCTGGCACACATCGTACAGAAATACAGTGCAATGGAAAGCACCTGGAGGGCACAAACAGTGCGGTGGGAACCTCCTGCCTTCAAGCAGCCCACCGGACGGACAAAAAGGATGCACCCTTATGGGGAACTTGATCATCATCCCATGGACAAAAAAGTGAATCCCTTTTCGGGACACAGAACAGTCCTTGACGACCTGCTCGATAAACGTTGTCAGATACACACAACGCCGAATACCAAACCAACACATAGCCTTGATACATCCATTTTGCATCATGCTTTTATATAAATATTTATTGCATTATGGGCTGTTATTACACATTATGTCACAATACTTATGCCTATTCTCTCTTATTTTACAAGGTTTACATAAAGAGGGAGAATGCCGGTAGCTGGGATTCTGGCTGGAAAAGGAGCAAATATTAGAGACCTATTCTACACAGCTCCAAAAGTCCTGAAACTTCACGGATGATGTTTTCCAAATATATAGAAAACATTGAGCGCAAGAACTTCACCAGGGGGTCCATACCCTGCCCATGAGGGTGGGGGCGCGCCCTACTCCCCTGGGCGTGCCCCCCTACCTCATGGGCCCCCTGGTGGCCCTCCGGTGACCATCTTCTGCTATATGGACTCTTTCGATGGGAAAAAAATCATGAGCCATCTTCTCGGATGAAACTCCGCCGCCACGAGGCGGAACCTTGGCGGAGCCAATCTAGGGTTCTCGCGGGGCTGTTCTGCCGGGGAAACTTCCCTCCGGAGGGGGAAATCATCTCCATCGTCATGACCAATGCTCCTCTCATCGGGAGAGGGCAATCTCCATCAACATCTTCATCAGCACCATCTCATCTCAAAACCCTGGTTCATCTCTTGTATCCAATTCTTGTCTCCAAGTGCGGGATTGGTGCTAGTAGGTTGCTAGTAGTGTTAATTACTCCTTGTAGTTGATGCTAGTTGGTTTAATTGGTGGAAGATCATATGTTCAGATCCTTTATGCATATTATTACCCCTCTGATTATGAACATGAATATGCTTTGTGAGTAGTTATGTTTGTTCCTGAGGATAAGGGAGAAGTCTTGCTATTAGTAGTCTTGTGAATTTGGTATTCGTTCGATATTTTAATAAGATGTATGTTGTCTAGCCTCTAGTGGTGTTATGTGAACGTCGACTACATAACACTTCACCATTATTTGGGCCTAGAGGAAGGCATTGGGAAGTAATAAGTAGATGATGGGTTGCTAGAGTGACAGAAGCTTAAACCCTAGTTTATGCGTTGCTTCGTAAGGGGCTGATTTGGATCCATATGTTTCATGCTATGGTTAGGTTTACCTTAATACTTTTGTTGTAATTGCGAATTCTTGCAATAGAGGTTAATCATAAGTGGGATTCTTGTTCAAGTAAGAACAACACCCAAGCACCGGTCCACCCACATGTCAAATTATCAAAGTACCGAACGTGAATCATAAGAACGTGATGAAAACTAGCTTGACGATATTCCCATGTGTCCTCGGGAGCGCTTTTCCTTATATAAGAGTTTGTCCAGGCTTGTCCTTTGCTACAAAAAGTATTGGGCCATCTTTTTGCATTTTATTTACTTTTGTTACTTGTTGCTCATTACAAATTATCTTATCACAAAACTATCTTTTACCACTTATTTCAGTACTTGCAGAGAATACCTTGCTGAAAACCGCTTATCATTTCCTTCTGCTCCTCGTTGGGTTCGACACTCTTACTTATCGAAAGGACTACGATAGATCCCCTATACTTGTGGGTCATCAAGACTCTTTTCTGGCGCCGTTGCCGGGGAGTGAAGCGCCTTTGGTAGGTGGAATTTGGTAAGGAAAAATTTATATAGTGTGCTGAAATTTACTGTCACTTGTTACTATGGAAAGTAATCCTCCGAGGGGCTTGTTCAGGGTATCTTCACCCTGACCGGTAGAGCAAAGAGTTGCTCCTCAACCTACCGAACCTATTGAAAATGAAATTCCTTATGAGTATCCTTCGGGTATGATAGAAAAACTGCTAGCTAATCCTTTTACAGGAGATGGAACAAAGCATCCTGATGAATAACTAATATATGTGGATGAAGTTTGTGGATTATTTAAGCTTGCAGGTATCCCCGATGATGTTGCTAAGAAGAAGGTCTTCCCTTTATCTTTGAAGGGAGACACATTGATATGGTATAGGCTATGTGATGATACGAGATCATGGAATTATAGAAGATTGAAATTGGAATTTCATCGAAAGTATTACCCTATGCATCTTGTTCATCGTGATAGCAATTATATATATAATGTTTGGCCTCGCGAAGGAGAAAGCATCGCTCAAGCTTGGGGGAGGCTTAAATCAATGTTATATTCATGTCCCAATCATGAGCTCCCAAGAGAAACAATTCTTCAAAAAATTTATGCTCGGCTTTCTGAAAATAATCGCACCATGCTTGATACTTCTTATGCTGGATCTTTTATGATGAAGACTATTGGATTTAGATGGGATTTATTGGATAGAATTAAACGCAACTCTGAAGATTGGGACCTCGACAAAGGTAAGGAGTCAGATATGACACCTAAGTTTGATTGTGTTAAATCTTTTATGGATACCGATACTTTCAGTAAGTTTAGCACTAAATATGGACTTGATTCTGAGATAGTAGCTTCTTTCTGTGAATCTTTTGCTACTTATGTTGATCTCCCTAATGATAAGTGGTTTAAATATCATCCTCCCATAGAAGTAAAAGTAGTTGCACCTATTAAAGTTGAAGAAAAGACTGTCACTTATAATGATCCTATTGTTCCTACTTGTTATGTTGAGAAACCACCTTTCCCTGTTAGGATAAAGGGTCATGCTAAAGCTTCAACTGTGGTTCGTAAAAGCAATATTAGAACATATACACCTCCTGAGCAAGTTAAAGTTGAACCTAATATTGCTATTGTTAAAGATCTCTTGTCTGATAATATTGATGGGCATGTTATTCAGTTCTGTGGTGAAACTGCTAGAATTGCTAAACCTTGTGCTAAAGCTAAACATAGACCTGTGGTAGGCGTGCCTGTTATTTCTGTTAAAATTGGAGAACATTGTTATCATGGCTTATGTGATATGGGTGCTAGTGCTAGTGTTATACCTTATGACTTGTATAAAGAAATCAAGCATGAAATTGCACCTGCTGAGTTAGAAGATATTGATGTCACAATTAAACTTGCTAATAGAGATACTATTTCAGCAGTGGGAATTGTTAGAGATGTTGAAGTCTTGTGCGGGAAAACTAAATATCCTGCTGATTTTCTTGTTCTTAGTTCCCCACAAGATAGCTTTTGTCCCATTATATTTGGTAGACCCTTCTTGAACACTCTAATGCTAAGATAGACTGCGAAAAGAATGTTGTTACTATTGGCTTGGATGATATGACTCATGAGTTTAATTTCTCTAAATTTAGTAAACAACACCGTGAAGAAGAATTTCCTAGTAAGGATGAAATTATTAGTCTTGCTTCTATTGCCGTACCTCCTAGTGATCCTTTAGAACAATATTTGCTAGACCATGAGAATAATATGTTTATGAATGGAAGAAGGGAAATAGATGAAGTATTCTTTAAACAAGAACCTATTCTGAAACACAATTTGCTTGTTGAAATCCTAGGGGATCCCCATCCACCTAAGGGTGATCCCGTGTTTGAGCTTAAACCGTTGCCTGATAATCTTAAATATGCTTATCTTGATGAAAAGAAGATGTATCATGTTATTATTAGTGCTAACCTTTCAGAGCATGAAGAAGAAAGATTATCGAAAACTCTGAAGAAGCACCGTGCTGCTATTGGATACACTCTTGATGATCTTAAGGGCATTAGTCCCACTCTATGTCAACATAAAATAAATTTGGAAGCAGATGCCAAACCAGTTCATGATCCTCAACGACGTCTGAATCCTAAAATGAAAGAAGTGGTAAGAAAAGAAATACTAAAGCTTCTGGAGGCAGGTATAATTTACCCCGTTGCTGATAGTCAGTGGGTAAGTCCTGTTCATTGTGTCCCTAAGAAGGGAGGTATTACTATTGTTCCTAATGATAAATATGAATTGATTCCACAAAGAATTATTTCAGGTTACAGGATGGTAATTGATTTCCGCAAATTAAATAAGGCTACTAAGAAAGATCATTACCCCTTACCTTTTATCGATCAAATGCTAGAAAGATTATGCAAGCATACACATTACTGCTTTCTAGATGGTTATTCTGGTTTCTCTCAAATACCTGTGTCGGCTAAAGATCAATCAAAGACTACTTTTACATGCCCTTTTGGTATTTTTGCTTATAGACATATGCCTTTTGGTTTATGTAATGCACCTGCTACCTTTCAAAGATGCATGATGGCTATATTCTCTGACTTTTGTGAAAAGATTTGTGAGGTTTTCATGGACGACTTTTCTGTCTATGGATCTTCTTTTGATGGTTGCTTGAGCAATCTTGATCGAGTTTTGCAGAGACGTGAAGAAACTAATCTTGTCTTGAATTGGGAAACGTGCCACTTTATGGTTAATGAAGGTATTGTCTTGGGGCATAAAGTTTCTGAAAGAGGTATTGAAGTTGATAAAGCCAAGGTTGATGCTATTGAAAAGATGCCATGTCCCAAGAACATCAAAGGTATAAGAAGTTTCCTTGGCCACGCCGGATTTTATAGGAGGTTCATTAAGGACTTCCCAAAAATTTCTCGGCCTCTAACTAATTTATTACAAAAAGATATACCATTTGTCTTTGATGATGATTGTGTAGAAGCATTTGAAATACTTAAGAAAGCATTAGTCTCTGCACCTATTTTGTTCAGCCACCTGATTGGAATTTACCCTTTGAAATTATGTGCGATGCTAGCGACTATGCTGTAGGTGCTGTTTTAGGGCAAAGAGTTGATAAGAAATTAAATGTTATCCATTATGCTAGTAAGACCCTAGACAGTGCTCAAAGAAATTATGCTACTACTGAAAAATAACTTTTAGCAGTTGTATTTGCTTGTGATAAGTTCAGACCTTATATTGTTGATTCTAAAGTAACTATCCACACTGATCATGCTGCTATTAAATATCTTATGGAGAAGAAAGATGCTAAACCTAGACTTATTAGATGGGTTCTCTTGCTACAAGAATTTGATTTGCATATTGTTGATAGAAAAGGAGCTGAGAACCCCGTTGCAGACAACTTATCTAGGTTAGAGAATGTTCTTGATGACCCACTACCTATTGATGATAGCTTCCCTGATGAACAATTAAATGTCATAAGTACTTCTCGTAGTACCCCTTGGTATGTTGATTATGCTAATTACATAGTTGCTAAATTTATACCACCTAGCTTCACATACCAACAAAAGAAAAAGTTCTTCTATGATTTGAGACTTTACTTTTGGGATGACCCACATCTTTATAAAGAAGGAGTAGATGGTGTTATTAGACGTTGTGTACCTGAGCATGAACAGGAACAGATCCTACGCAAGTGCCACTTCGAAACTTATGGAGGACACCACACGGGAGATAGAACTGCACATAAGGTATTGCAATCCAGTTTTTATTGGCCTACTCTCTTCAAGGATGCCCGTAAGTTTGTCCTATCTTGTGATGAATGTCAAAGAATTGGTAATATTAGTAGACACCAAGAAATGCCTATGAATTATTCACTTGTTATTGAACCGTTTGATGTTTGGGGCTTTGATTATATGGGACCTTTTCCTGCCTCTAATGATATACACATATTTTAGTTGTTGTTGATTACGTTACTAAGTGGGTAGAAGCTATTCCAACTAGTAGTGCTGATCATAACACTTCTATTAAAATGCTTAAAGAAGTTATTTTTCCAAGGTTTGGAGTCCCTAGATATTTAATGACTGATGGTGGTTCACATTTTATTCATGGTGCTTTCCGTAAAATGCTTGCTAAATATGACGTCAATCATAGAATTGCATCTCCGTATCACCCACAGTCTAGTGGTCAAGTAGAATTGAGTAATAGAGAACTTAAATTAATTTTGCAAAAGACTGTCAATAGATCTAGAAAGAATTGGTCCAAGAAACTTGATGATGCATTATGGGCCTATAGAACTGCATATAAAAATCCTATGGGTATGTCTCCGTATAAAATGGTATATGGAAAAGCATGTCACTTACCTCTAGAACTAGAACGTAAGGCATATTGGGCTATTAAAGAGCTCAACTATGATTTTAAACTTGCCGGTGAAAAGAGGTTATTTGATATTAGCTCACTTGATGAATGGAGAACTCAAGCTTATGAAAATGCCAAGTTGTTTAAAGAAAAGGTTAAAAGATGGCATGACAAAAGGATACAAAAGCATGAGTTTAATGTAGGTGATTATGTATTGCTATACAACTCTCGTTTAAGATTTTTTACAGGAAAACTTCTCTCTAAATGGGAAGGCCCCTATGTTATCGAGGAGGTCTATCGTTCTGGTGCCATAAAAATCAACAACTTCGAAGGCACAAATCCGAAGGTGGTAAACGGTCAGAGAATTAAACATTATATCTCAGGTAATCCCATAAATATTGAAACCAATATTATTGAAACCGTAACCCCGGAGGAATACATAAGGGACACTTTCCAGAACGTTTCAGACTCTGAAAAGGAATAGGTATGTGGTACGGTAAGTAAACCGACTCCAAAACAATTTTTAAGGCCATATTTCTCTGTTTTGGAATATTTAGAAAAATAGAAAATTAAGTAGCAGTCCGGGAAGGACACGAGGGCCCCACGAGGGTGGAGGGCGCGCCCTACCCCCTGGGCGCGCCCCCTACCTCGTGAGCACCTTGTGTGCCTTCCGGACTCCGTTTTCTTGCACGATACGTATTTTGGTCGGTAAAAATTCACTATATATTCTCCTGAAGGTTTTGACTCCTGTATCACGCAATTATCCTCTGTTTTTTGTTTCGAGCTGTCCCGCTGCAGATTAGATCAACATGTCTCCCAGGATTCAGAAGGAGAAAGCTATGTGGATGATTACTTAGCTAATCCTAAGGTCTATGGAGATGTGGAGCACGATGGTTGGACCATGGAGGAAGAAGAGGACTATGAACCCAATGGGAAGGAGGAGACGAGCTCAGATGAAGATGAAGACCCATTACCTCAACCTAGGGATATGCACGTGGAGTTCAAAAAGTCAAGTCTCCCTGATAGGGTAAAGAAACCAAAATTCGAGTTTATCCCTTTTCGTCTCTTGCAAGAAAATAAGCAGGACCTATGCAAAAAGATATTAACCCTGGAGTCAGAAATTGATGATTTGAGGGATCAAAATGCCGTCCTCAAGCGTAAATTAAGGGAGAAGTCTATGCCATCAACTAAGTCAACAACACCTCCACCTTCTTCACCAACCAAGGAGATATAATAACATGGGTATGGGCACTCCCCTTGGCAACCGCCAAGCTTGGGGGAGGTGCCCCGGTATCGTATCACAATCACAACTCCTATCTTTACCGTTTTCCTTAGTTTGATCCTATTAGTAGTATTTTGATCTAGTAGAATAAAGTTTATGGCATGATCTAGTCTTGAGTTTTGCCTTCTGATCTCTCTATGTAACCGAGTCCGTGAGCTATATAATAAAGATTAGTGTTGAGTCAAGGGCTTGATTATCTTTCCATGATCCTAAGTGAATAAAAGAAAAGAGAAAGAAATAAAAAATAAACAAAGAGATCATGTGACTCTTATGGAGAGTAATGAGCTCACATAGAAAGAGTATGATGAATAAAAGTTGTTAAGAGTTGACAAACATAGTTTTGGGCATCGTTGCAATTAATAGGAAGTAATAAAGAAAGAGAGGTCTTCACATATAAATATACTATCTTGGACATCTTTTATGATTGTGAGCACTCATTAAAATATGACATGCTAAAGAGTTGACATTGGACAAGGAAGACAACGTAATGGGTTATGTTTTCTTACATCTGAGATAAATTATATTGTCTTGGATCCTCTAACATGTTGAGCTTACCTTTCTCCCTCATGCTAGCCAAATTCCTTGCACCAAGTAGAAATACTACTTGTGCTTCCAAACACCCTTAAACTAGTTTTGCCATGAGAGTCCACCATACCTACCTATGGGTTGAGTAAGATCCATCAAGTAAGTTGTCATTGGTGCAAGCAATAAAAATTGCTCTCTAAATATGTATGATTGATTGGTGTGATAGAAATAAGCTTTATACAACCGTGTGATATGGAAGTAATAAAAGCGACAGACTGCATAATAAAGGTCCATATCACAAGTGGCAATATAAAGTGACGTTCTCTCGCATTAGGATTTTGTGCATCCAACCATAAAAGCGCATGACAACCTCTGCTTCCCTCTACGAAGGGCCTATCTTTTACTTTTATCTCCTATACTGCAAAGAGTCAAGGTGATCTTCACCCTTCCTTTTTACATTTTATCCTTTGACAAGCGCAATATGTTGGAAAGATCTAGGTATATATGGCTAATTGGATGTGGGTTTTCATGAACTATTACTGTTGACATTACCCTTGAGGTAAAACGTTGGGAGGCAAAACTATAAGCCCCTATCTTTCTCTGTGTCCGATTAAAACTCCATACCCATAAGTATTGCGTGAGTGTCAACAATTGTGAAAGAATATATGATAGTTGAGTATGTGGACTTGCTGAAAAGCTCTTATACATTGACTCTTTCCTATGTTATGATAAATTGCAATTGCTTCAATGACTGAGATTATAGTTTGGTAGTTTTCAATGAAGTTTATGATCCATACTTGATATTGTGATTGAATTATTACTCTAGCATAAGATATCATATGACAAGAATTATATAAGTTGCTGTTCTAAGAGTGATCATGATGCCCTCATGTCCGTATTTTATTTTTATCGACACCTTCATCTCTAAACATGTGGACACATTTTTAGCGAGGTCTAAGATTGGGGGAGTTGATACGTCCATTTTGCATCATGCTTTTATATCAATATTTATTACATTATGGGCTGTTATTACACATTATGTCACAATACTTATGCCTATTCTCTCTTATTTTACAAGGTTTACATAAAGAGGGAGAATGCCGGCAGCTGGGATTCTGGCTGGAAAAGGAGCAAATATTAGAGACCTATTCTGCACAGCTCCAAAAGTCCTAAAACTTCACGGATGATGTTTTCCAAATATATAGAAAACATTGAGCGCAAGAACTTCACCAGGGGGGCACACCCTGCCCACGAGGGTGGGGGCGCGCCCTACCCCCTGGGCGCGCCCCCTACCTCGTGGGCCCCCTGGTGGCCCTCCGGTGACCATCTTCTGCTATATGGACTCTTTCGATGGGGGAAAAAGAATCATAAGCCATCTTCTCGGACGAAACTGCGCCGCCACGAGGCGGAACCTTGGCGGAGCCAATCTAGGGTTCTGGCGGGGCTGTTCTGCCGGGGAAACTTCCCTCCCGGAGGGGGAAATCATCGCCATCATCATCACCAATGCTCCTCTCATCGGGAGAGGGCAATCTCCATCAACATCTTCATCAGCACCATCTAATCTCAAAACCCTAGTTCATCTCTTGTATCCAATTCTTGTCTCCAAGTCCGGGATTGGTGCTAGTAGGTTGCTTGTAGTGTTAATTACTCCTTGTAGTTGATGCTAGTTGGTTTAATTGGTGGAAGATTATATGTTCAGATCCTTTATGCATATTATTACCCCTCTGATTATGAACATGAATATGCTTTGTGAGTAGTTACGTTTGTTCCTGAGGACAAGGGAGTGTTGGAAATATGCCCCAGAGGCAATAATAAATTGGTTATTATTATATCATATTTCATTGTTCATGATAATCGTTTATTATCCATGCTAGAATTGTATTGATAGGAAACTCAGATACATGTGTGGATAAATAGACAACACCATGTCCCCAGTAAGCCTCTAGTTGACTAGCTTGTTGATCAATAGATGGTTACGGTTTCCTGACCATGGACATTGGATGTCGTTGATAACGGGATCACATCATTAGGAGAATGATGTGATGGACAAAACCCAATCCTAAGCCTAGCACAAGATCGTGTAGTTTGTTTGCTAAAGCTTTTCTAATGTCAAGTATCATTTCCTTAGACCATGAGATTGTGCAACTCCCGGATACCGTAGGAGTGCTTTGGGTGTGCCAAACGTCACAACGTAACTGGGTGGCTATAAAGGAACACTACAGGTATCTCCGAAAGTGTCTGTTGGGTTGGCACGAATCGAGACTGGGATTTGTCACTCCGTGTAAATGGAGAGGTATCTCTGGGCCCACTCGGTAGGACATCATCATAATGTACACAATGTGAACAAGGAGTTGATCACGGGATGATGTGTTACGGAACGAGTAAAGAGACTTGCCGGTAACGAGATTGAACAAGGTATCGGGATACCGACGATCGAATCTCGGGCAAGTATCGTACCGATAGACAAAGGGAATTGTATACGGGATTGATTGAATCCTTGACATCGTGGTTCATCCGATGAGATCATCATGGAGCATGTGGGAGCCAACATGGGTATCCAGATCCCGTTGTTGGTTATTGACCGGAGAGTTGTCTCGGCCATGTCTGCATGACTCCCGAACCTGTAGGGTCTACACACTTAAGGTTCGATGACGCTAGGGTTATAGGGAAAGTATGTACGCGGTTACTGAATGTTATTCGGAGTCCCGGATGAGATCCCGGACGTCACGAGGAGTTCGGCAATGGCCCGGAGGTAAAGATTGATATATAGGAAGTATGGTTTTGGCCACCGGAAGTGTTCCGGACATCACCGGTAGTGTACCGGGACCACCAGAGGGGTCCGGGGTCCACCGGGAGGGGACCCGGGCCCCGGAGGCATACATGGGCTAATAGTGGGAAGGCATCAGCCCCTAGGTGGGCTGGGGCGCCTCCCAACAAGGCCCAAGGCGCCTCCAAGAGGGGAAGGGGGCAAACCCTAGGGCAGATGGGCCCTAAGGCCCACCCTAGGTGCGCCTCCCCCTCTCCCCCTTGTGGCCGCCACCCTAGATGGGATCTAGGGCTGCCGCACCCCTTGGGGTGGGAACCCTAGGTGGGGGCACAACCCTCCCTCTCCCCCTATATATAGTGGAGGCAAAGGGGCAGCCAAACACATGATTCGATCTCCCTGTTGGCGCAGCCCTACCCCTCTCCCTCCTCGTCTCTCATAGTGCTTGGCGAAGCCCTGCTGGAGTCCCACGCTCCTCCACCACCACCACGCCGTCGTGCTACTGCTGGACGGAGTCTTCCCAACCTCTCCTTCTCCCCTTGCTGGATCAAGGCGTGGGAGACGTCACCGGGCTGCACGTGTGTTGAACGCGGAGGCGCCGTGGTTCGGCACTTAGATCAGAATCAACCGCGATCTGAATCGCTACGAGTACGACTCCTTCATCCGCGTTCTTGCAACGCTTCCGCTTAGCGATCTACAAGGGTATGTAGATGCACTCTCCTTCCTTTCGTTGCTAGATTACTCCATAGATTGATCTTGGTTATGCGTAGAAAATTTTAAATTTCTGCTACGACCCCCAACAGTGGCATCATGAGCTAGGTCTATGCGTAGTTTCTATGCACGAGTAGAACACAAAGCAGTTGTGGGCGTCGATATTGTCAATTTACTTGCCGTTACTAGTCTTATCTTGATTCGGCGACATCGTGGGATGAAGCGGCCCGGACCGACCTTACACGTACTCTTACGTGAGACTGGTTCCACCGACTGACATGCACTAATTGCATAAGGTGGCTAGTGGGTGTCTGTCTCTCCCACTTTAGTCGGATCGGATTCGATGAAAAGGGTCCTTATGAAGGGTAAATAGAAATTGGCATATCACGTTGTGGTTTTCGCGTAGGTAAGAAATGTTCTTGCTAGAAAAATATAGCAGCCACATAAAAACTTGCAACAACAATTAGAGGACGTCTAACTTGTTTTTGCAGCATATGCCTTGTGATGTGATATGGCCAAAAAGATGTGATGAATGATATATGTGATGTATGAGATTGATCATGTTCTTGTAATAGGAATCACGACTTGCATGTCGATGAGTATGACAACTGGCAGGAGCCATAGGAGTTGTCTTAATTTATCTATGACCTGCGTGTCAACATAAACGTCATGTAATTACTTTACTTTATTGCTAAAGCATTAGCCATAGTAGTAGAAGTAATAGATGACGAGACAACTTCAAGAAGACACGATGATGGAGATCATGGTGTCATGCCGGTGACAACTGTCGGATTTCAGGTTCCGGCAGACCCTTGAGGTTCGAACACTGGGGTGCGCGCGGAGATTTCGCCTCCTACCTACCTGCACTCCTCCGCCTTGCTAGGATCTAAACTATGGAAAGAACAACACAAGAGACACAGGGTTTATACTGGTTCGGGCCACCGTTGTGGTGTAATACCCTACTCCAGTGTGTGGTGTGGTGGATTGCCTCTTGGGCTGATGATGATGAACAATACAAGGAAGAACAGTCTCCCGAGGGTCTGTTCTTGGCTGGGGCGATGAACTGCTGGGAGGAGCTCAGTCACCTTTCTCTCTCTCTCTTTCTGATCTTCTCTATCCTTCCAACCCCCCGGCTCTCTTTGCTTTGTGGGTGGATGGTCCTATTTATAGAGGCCCTGGTCCTCTCTCTCTGGTGTGTCGCCGGGTCCGTGCATCGGCAGGCGCGAGGTTGCTCGGTGAGGTCCTCGTGTGTCTCTCCCCTCTCGCCTTTGCTCCCCTTTCTGCTCTACGTCCTCGGGTCCCGGCCCTCGAGCGAGTCTCAGCCGTCGCTGGTATGCCAGGTCGCGATGCCGTGGTCAAGGCCAGAGGGTGAGGGCTGGAGAGCCAGTAGGAGCCCTGAGTTGCGATGCTCAGGCACCCCCCCTTTAACGTGCAAGTGGTTCGCGCGGACGAGAGCGAAGGAGACACCGCAAGGGCTTCGCCTGACGCAGCTCCTTCAGGAGGTCCTGCAGGTCCATCATAGAAAAAACAAGGGGTTGCCATGACAATTGATAGTCCGCCGTTGGTTGCTTCCGAGGGGTAGTGAGGCACTGAAGGCTTGACGAGGTGACGCTATGCGGGGCTGCTGCGGCCAGAGCTCAGCCATCCAGGTTTGTCGGCATTGCAGGGACGGACCCATGCGCAAGCGTTGTGCCGTTTGGGAGCAGCTCCGTTAGTTGGCGTCAGCTGAGCAGGAAACTAGGTAAAACTCATTAGCCGCAAAGGAGTGGATTCGTTCAAATAGATGCTGGGAATGCGGGCATCACTGGGTCAGGCCCGAGCGACTTGGGGGGTCATGCAGCCCGAGGGGCGCCCCCAACAAGGTAAGCTAACAACATGGAATAAAAAAGGGATACACGCCGCAGGGACGGACCCACGCGGCCTGGGAACAATGCAGCCCTGGGGGGGCGCTCCCAGCTGGAAATAAAACTCGAAAGATGTCACCTAATGATGTTGAGGACAAAGGAGCGTTGATGTAGCAGGCTCGGTGGGCTGCGGAAGCCGATCCTCACGAGCCCCCAGGCCCAGGGGCCTCGGGAGGCTCCAGAGGTGCTGGCGGCTCTTCACGGGCCATCTCCATCCCTGCCAGGGCTGCGGAACGCCTGGCCTCTCGTGCCTCCGTGATGCCCCTCATGAGGCGCTGGTATGTGTCAGCCACGTTCGGCAAGCCGTAAGGCATGCGAACGTAGCTGTGGGGTGGGCCTCCGCAGCGCCCCACTCACGAGGGCCAGAGGCACTCCAGAGAGGCGACTCGGTTGAGCCCTGGTATGTCGATGCAGACGCGCAGCCCACCATCCTCGCCTGGATGGGGAGCCACTGCTGGTAGGCGGCGACCGCCTTTCATGACTCTTGACTCCTGTAGCTCCTGAATGGCCTTGCTGACAAACCCCTGAGGGTCTGGGTCTCCTTGCCTTGCTCCTTCTTGAGGGAAACGTGCTTCAAAACACGCCTCCATGTGGTGCCCAAGCGCCTCCCTCATGACCCTAGCTAGGTCGGTGGCCCTCCAGGGGAGAGCCCCCGAGCCCTGCCTGAGGAGGGCGCCGGGCGCGCTTTCCTATGCGATGGAAGGAGGTTCCCCCTGGGCAGGCGCGGGCCGGACGATGTCTTCTTCTTCTTAGGGGCGGTCTCGGGAGGCCTCCTGCTTCCACGATCCGGGTCTTCCAGTGACGCGGCCTGAAAGGCTCGTTCCAGGGAACACACCGCGTCCTTCTCTTCACAGGGCACCGTGATGACTCCGCCGCTTCCTGGCATCTTGAGGACGTTGTAGCCGTGGTGAGTTACGGCCATGAACTTGGCCAGCGCTGGGTATCCAAGGATGGCGTTCTACGGCAGGCGAATGTGACCGACGTCGAAGTCGATGAGCTCGGTGCGGTAGTTGTCGCGTGCCCTGAAGGTGACAGGGAGGCGGACCTGCCCAATCGGGACCGTGGAGCCATCGGTGATACCAGAGAAAGGCTTGGTTGGCTGAAGCTGGCTGTAGGGCACTTGGAGGTTGTTGAATGTTTCCACGGACAGGATGTTGAGCCCTGCCCCGCCATCGATGAGGGTCTTGGTGACCACCACGTTGCTGACGATCGGGGAGCAAAGCATCGGGAGAACTCCGGCTGTAGCCGCACACTTGAGCTGATCTGCTGAGCTGAACGTGATAGCGCACGCCGACCACCTGAGAGGGCGCGTGGCTTCGAGCCTGGGGAGGACTGCATTCACTTCGTGGGCGAACTGCTTGAAGATGCGCTGAGAGGCTGGGGCTGGTGCCCCGCCCAGGATGCAGGCGATCGCGCGCGGCTCCTGGAAGCCCCCAGCCCCCTCGTCCTGGTGGCAGTCCTCGTTTCTCCTTGGCTGCGGCGGCAGCGGTGGGAGGCCTGCGTTGCCTTGAGGGCGATCCTCGCGAGGCTGATCCCTCCAGCCTCCCTCGCGAGGCGGGTCTTGCCAGCAATCCTCGGGAGGTTGATCGCGCCACCCTTGGCGCGGGCCACGGTCTTCCCAGCGTCCTGCGTTCCTTCCTCCTCCTCGGCCGTAGCCCCGATCACTGCGATCAGGGCGACGGCCGATCCTTCCTTCTCACGGCTCGGAGCTCTTGACATTCGTTGGTGTTGGGGGTGTGGAGGTCGTGGTACACACAGTACCGGCTGCCCTTGGAAGGTTCGGGCTGATTTCTGCCCCGCTTGGTGTCTGGTTCTGCCGCGAGCACGACAGCCCCCTTGCGCTTCACATCCTTGGCCTTGGGCTTCTTCTCTTCTAGGTCTACGGCAGGCAGCTCGAGGAGGGAGAGACGCCCTTCCTCGGCCCTGGCGCACTTGGTTGCCAGGTTGAACAGTTCCAAGGAAGTGCACAGGTCTTCATGCATCGCCAGCTCCTCCTTCATCTTGACGTCGCGCACGCCATCGGAGAAGGCCGAGATGATGGCCTCCTCAGTCACCTTGGGAATCTTGAGGCGTGCATTGTTGAAGCGCTGGATGTACTTCTGCAGGGTCTCCCCGGGCTGTTGCTTGATGCAGCGCATGTCGCTCACGGTGGGTGGCCGGTCGCGAGTGCCTTGGAAGTTGGCGATGAAGCGGGTGCGCATCTCGTCCCAGGAGGAGATTGTTCCTGGAGCCAGGTTCAGGAGCCAGGTGCAGGCCCCGTCCTTGAGTGCCATGGGGAACCAGTTCGCCATGACCTTCTCGTCTCCGTTGGCAGCTTCGATGCCCAGCTCGTAGAGCTGGAGGAACTCCGCAGGGTCAGCCGTGCCGTCATAGCGAGGAGGCAAGTCTGGCTTGAACTTGCCGGGCCACACGACGTTGCGTAGCTCGGCGGTGAAGGCGCGACAGCCTGCTGTGGCAACGGGAGGCCTTGGATGACGGGGAACTTGGTCTTGCATGTCCCCACGCGCCGCAGCTGGGAGCAGCGCGGGGTCTTGACGCGCGGGAGCAGGAGCATGGTCGCGACGTGCTGGAGCAGGGAGCGCCTGGGCAGCTTCTTGCGGGCGAGGGACTTCTTGACAGCTCTGCTCTTGCTGCGCTGGCGCCTGACGGAGTGGGTTCCGCCCAGGGGCCACACGCCTTGGAGCCATGGCGCCTTCCTGAGGAGGAGGCGGCCGGGGCACCACCGGAGCTTCATTGCCCGCACGGGGCGGGGTGCGGTGCAGCGGAACGGACGGCGCAGGAGAGCCCCCTGCGGCGCGGACGAGCTCGACAACGCGGTCGAGCCATTCTTCATAGACGTCGTCGATGGGACGGTAGCGCAGGAGCTCGTTCGCCGCGATGAGTGCAGCCCGAGCCTCCATGGGCGCGCGGAGCGCGCGAGACGAAGAACCAACTGGGGTGAACAAGGGAGTCGCGGTGCGGCCATCTTGCCGCACGGATGGATGCTGGGACGATGCTTGCTGCTCGTCCCCCGCCGGGCCGGTGGCGGCGTTGACGGCAGGTGACGGGGAACGGCGAGGACGCCCGCCGACAGGGGTCGTCTGTGCGACGCGGGAAGCGAGCGCGGCCCGGCGCTCGGCGCGGGACCGACGAGCGTCAGACATGGGCGTGATGGTCGGAGGAGAACGGGGTGGTGGAAGACGAATCCCGGCGCACCCCTACCTGGCGCGCCAAATGTTGGATTTCGGGTTCCGGCAGACCCTTGAGGTTCGAACACTGGGGTGCGCGTGGAGATTTCGCCTCCTACCTACCTGCACTCCTCCGCCTTGCTAGGATCTAAACTATGGAAATAATAACACAAGAGACACAGGGTTTATACTGGTTCGGGCCACCGTTGTGGTGTAATACCCTACTCCAGTGTGTGGTGTGGTGGATTGCCTCTTGGGCTGATGATGATGAACAATACAAGGAAGAACAGCCTCCCGAGGGTATGTTCTTGGCTGGGGTGATGAACTGCTGGGAGGAGCTCAGTCACCTTTCTCTCTCTCTTTCCGATCTTCTCTATCCTTCCAACCCCCCGGCTCTCTTTGCTTTGTGGGTGGATGGTCCTATTTATAGAGGCCCTGGTCCTCTTCCCAAATATCGAGCGGGAAGGGAGCCAACAATGGCGGGCTAATTTGAAGGGGGACAGCTAGTATTAGCTACCCTGACAAAAGTAGTCTTCGCCCGCGCAAAGCTCTGGTGATGACACCGTCTTGGGCTCCACGGTGACCTCCGTCTCGTAGTCCTCCTGGTCTTGGTCTCGTTGCACCGAAATGGCAACCTTTGCCTGATGCCTCGGTACTCCGCGGCTGCGCTTGCCCCCTTTGCACCAAAGAGGAAGGGAGGACACTGCGCGGGCTGGTACCCGCCTGGCGCCCCCCGTCGTCATGGCTTGCGTCACGGGCACCTCGTGAGGTACCCTGCCTTGATCTCTCTGCCTCCTCGTGCGCCAGCCTGACGAGGCCGCGCCTGAGGAAGCTCCGCGTCGTCCGCCCCGCGAGGCTTGGCCCCTCGTGAGAGTCTTGGGTTTGTGTTGGTGAAGATGGGCCATGCTGGGCCCCCCTTTGAGCCACGCCGCAGGCCACAGGCAGGCAAGTCTGGGGACCCCCGTTCCTAGAACGCCGACAACAACGATGATCATGGAGCCCCGGAGATGGAGATCAAAAGGAGCAAAATGATATTGGCCATATCAAGTCACTATTTGATTGCATGTGATGTTTATCATGTTTTACATCTTATTTGCTTAGAACGACGGTAGCCTAAATAAGATGATCCCTCACTAAAATTTCAAGAAAAGTGTTCCCCCTAACTGTGCACCGTTGCGAAGGTTTGTTGTTTCAAAGCACCACGTGATGATCGGGTGTGATAGATTTTAACGTTCGAATACAACGGGTGTTGACGAGCCTAGCATGTACAGACATGGCCTCGGGACACATGCGAAACACTTAGGTTTACTTGACGAGCCTAGCATGTACAGACATGCCCTCGGAACACGGAAGACCGAAAGGTCGAACATGAGTCGTATAGAAGATACGATGAACATGAGATGTTCATCGTTGATGACTAGTCCGTCTCACGTGATGATCGGACACGGCCTAGTCGATTCGGATCATGTTTCACTTAGATGACTAGAGGGATGTCTATCTGAGTGGGAGTTCATTAAATAATTTGATTAGATGAACTCAATTATCATGAACATAGTCTAAATTGTCTTTGCAAATATGTTGTAGATAAATAGCTCACGTTGTAGCTCCCTGTTTCAATACGTTCCTAGAGAAAGATTAAGTTGAAAGATATTGTAAGCAATGATGCGGACTAGGTCCGTAGTACGAGGAGTGTCCTCACTTCTACACAGAAGGCTTACGTCTTTGATGCACCGCTCGATGTGCAAACCCCTACAACGTCGTCTGTGGATGTTGTGAACACCCGACAGACACATCCTGATGACTACTTGATAGTTTAGTGCACCATACTTTACGGCTTAGAATCGGGATTCCAATGACGTTTTGAACGCCATAGAACATATGAGATGTTCCAAGAGCTAAAATTGGGATTTCAAGCTCATGCCCGTTTTGAGAGGTGTGAGACCTCTGACAAGTTCTTTTGCCAACAAGATGGAGGAGAATAGCTCAGCTAGTGAGCATGTGCTCAGAATGTCTGGGTGCTACAATCACTTAAATCAAGTGGGAGTTAAACTTCCAGATAAGATAGTGATTGATAGAGTTCTCTAGACACTATCACTAAGCTACTAGATCTTCGTGATGAACTATGACATGCAAGGGATGGAGTTGATCCCAGAGCTGTTCGTGGTGCTTAAGACCGCAAAAGGTAGAAATCAAGAAGGAGCATCAAGTGTTGATGGTTTAACAAGACCACTGGTTTCAAGAAGGGCAAGGGCTAGAAGGGAAACTTCATGGATGGCAAACCAGTTGCCGCTCCAATGAAGGAACCTAAGGTTGAACCCAAACCCGAGACTAAGTGCTTCTATTGTAATGGGAACGGTCACTGGTAGCGGAATTACCCCAAATACATGGTAGATAAGAAGGCTGGCAACTTCAACAAAATTTATACGTGTTAATGTGTACCTCACTAGTACTCCTGGTAGCACCTGGGTATTGGATACCGGTTCAGTTACTATTATTGGTGACTTGAAGCAAAAGCTACGGACTAAACGGAGACTGGCTAAGGGTGAGGTGACGATGTGTGTTGGAAGTGTTTCCAAAGTTGATGAGATCACCATCGCACGCACCATCTGCCTTCGGGATTAGTATTGAACCTAGATAAATGTTATCAGGTGTCTATGTTGAGCATGAATATGATTAGATCATGTTCATTGCAATACGTTTATTCATTTAAGTTAGAGAATAATGGTTATTCTGTTTACATGAATAATACCTTTCATGGTCATGCACCCTATGTGAATGGTTCATTGAATCTCGGTCATAGTAATACACATGTTCACGCCAAAAGATGTAGAGTTAATAACGATAGTACCACTTTCTTGTGGCACTGCCGCTTAGGTCATATTGGTGTAAGATGCATGAAGAAACTCCATGTCGATGGATGTTTGGAGTCACTTGATTTTGAATCCTTGACACATGCGAGCCATGCCTCATGGGCAGGATGACTAAGACCCCGTTTTCAGGTACAATGAAACGGGCAAGTGACTTGTTAGAAATCATACATGCTGATGCGTGTGATCCAATGAGAATTGAAGCGTGCGGTGGATATCGCTATTTTCTCATCTTCACTGACGATTTGAGTAGATATAGGTATATTTACTTAATGAAGCACAAGTCTGAAACGTTTGAAAAGTTCAAGTGATTTCAGAGTATAGTTAAGAATCATCATAACAAGAAGATCAAATTCCTACGATCTGATCAATGAGAATTTCTGAGTTATGAGTTTGGTAAACACTTAAGACATTGTGTAATTGTTTGACAGTTGAAGCCACCTGGAACACCACAGGGTAATGGTGTGTCCGGACGTCGTAATCGAACCTTATGAGATATGGTGCGATCTATGATGTCTCTTACCGATCTACCGCTATTATTTTGAGGTTATGCATAAGAGACAGCTGCATTCACTTTAGATAGGACACCATATAAGTCCGTTGAGACGACGCCGTATGAACATTGGTTTGGCAAGAAACCAAAGTTGTCGTTTCTTAATGTTTGGGGCTGCGATGCTTAAGGCTTCAACCGGAGAAGCTCGAACCCAAAGCGGACAAACACATCTTCATAGGATACCGAAAGGTGACAGTTGGGTATACCTTCTATCTCAGATCCGAGGGCAAATTGTTTATCGCTAAGAACGGGTCCTTTCTCGAGAAGGAGTTTCTCTCGAAAGAATTGAGTGGGAGGAAGATAGAACTTGATGAGCTTGTCGAACCTTTATTTCAACCAGAAAGTGATGCAACACAGAAAGATGTTTTCTGTGGCGCCTACGTCTGTTGAATAGGAAGTTAATGATAGTGATCATGAAGCTTAGGATCAAGTTTGTAGCGACCTGACCCGAATGGATCACGTCTACTGTGCTACGGTGTCATCCCTGGATCAGTAATGCTGACACCACACAATACATCGAGGTTTTATAGCAGAGTTGCAATCACACACTTATTACATCGATGGCTCAAAAAGAACTTATTACAATAAATATGGCTTAAGGCCATATTTTAAAGATAACAGCGGAAGACTTGGAAGATAAATGGGTCCATCAACTCCAGCGGCATCACTGAGTATAGAACCACGACCTAACACCTCAATCGTCGTCTGAAAAGTCTGCAACATTAACGTTGCAGCCCGAAAACGGGTCAGCACATGGAATATGCTGGCAAAGTAACACATAGAGAGTAATGGAATGAAACAGCTATACTACATGCATATATGGCTGGTGGAAAGCTCTATGGTTACAGTTTTGCGTAAAGCCAATTTTTCCCTACTGCAAAGGAATAAATTTTAATTAACTATCATGGTGGTTGTGAAACATTGAGAATGGTTGACAGCATTCTCAATCCCAATTAAAAGTAATTAAAACCCAATAACATTAATTAGAAGTAACATGTTGAGATTCATAGTGATATTCAAGTACTAGATACTCAAGTTGTCCATAACCGGGGACACGGCTAATCATGATTAGTTTGTTACTCTGCAGAGGTTTGCGCACTTTTCCCCACATGACTCGATCGCCTCCGTTTGTTTTCTCGCACTACATGATGTTTGAGAAACAGATGACCGAGACATAGTCTTTCAGAAGCACTAGCACCTTACATGTGGGGTAGACCGGTACACCTACATCCCCTACATCTGCTAGTCCACCCCGTAAGAGTTCGCACAACTTAGTCAACTATGCTAGAGCCCATAGTAGCATGTGGCTGCACACGGAAGTTTCTAGCATGAAAGATCTTATGATCCCTTTGAGCCTGGGTGGCGGTCCGAAAAAAAACAGCAAGTCCTGATAGACATCAGGTGCCTCAATCCACCCAGATGTGTGTTTAAGTTGCCACCTTAGATAAACCATTAAAATTATCAATCTCACATCTGTCATGGATATCACTCACCCAATCCACGTCTACTAGCATAGCATGGCAATATAAGCAAACGTAGAGTAACTCCCAAAGGTTTGATAATAAACAGGTAATAGGTACTACCTCATCTACTTCCCATCCCACAGTTAATTAGATCCTAATCATGCAATGTGTGAGGATTGATCTAATGCAATAAAACATGGGTTGTAGAAAAGGTATGATCAAAGTGTTACTTGCCTTGCTGATGATCCGCGAGTCCTAGGGTTTCGAAGTAACAAGCGGCGCAATCCGGGTAATCTATCGCAGACAAACAACAAGCATACAATAAGTACTCATCTAATGCACAAGTAAAACTCGAACAAGAGATCGAACCTGGTAGTTCAACTTAAGAACTCCGGTTGCAAGAAAGAACGAAAAACAAACGGCGGAAGAAAACAACTCGGTTCTAGCAAGTTGAAACTAGGTCAAAATTTTACTGTAACAAAAGCTTGTTCAAGTTGATTAGACGGAACGGCGGTTTCGAGACGAAACTCCAGGCGCTTGAATCACCCGATTCCGATAAACGAGCGGAAAAATAGACTAGGAAGAAGATCGGATCTGAGATCGCGATCGCGGAATAAATCCGATGAAAAGAAAAAGAAGAACGGTTAAACGAACGGACGTTCGTTAACCTAGAAGAATCCGGTGATCACGTTCGTTAGGACGAACGGTCCAAAGCAACTAAATCGGAGAAGAAAACGAATCCGATCTAGGGTTTTGGAGAAGAAAAACCGATCGAAAAACTGATCTAGAAAACCGGAACAGTTTAGAGAAGAAAAGAATCGGAACGATTAGAAGAAAACGATCCGAGGAAAAGAATAGATGTAGCGCGGGGCAACCTTGACGAGGTCTCCGGTGAGGGGCTCCGGCGGCGTCGGCGTAGGGCGGCGGCGTGGGCAAGGTGCGGCGGTGGCGCGGGTGTGGGGCGGCGGCGGCGCGGTGCGGCGGCGGCGCGGGTGTGGGGCGGCGGCGCGGGTGAGGCGGCGCGGCGGCGGTGACGCAGGGCGCGGTGTGATGTGGCGCGGCGGCGGTGCAAGGCGCGGTGTGAAGGAGAGCTTTGATTTGATGTGTTTAGAGGGGGGGTGCTTGGGTATTTATATTGGGGAGGGGAGGGGTTTACTTGGGGTAGAGGACAAGGAATTAGAATAGGAGTAGGAAAGATCTAGAAAATAAACGGAAGTAGGACAAAAGTCCTACTAGGATTTCCTAAAAGAAAGAGGCGGCGGCTCCCTGGCGCCTGGCGCCTGCGCACGGGGAGGCTGGGGCGCTAGCGATGGCCTTGGCCTCGGCCGGCTGGTGGCTTGGCTTGGGCCTTTGGCCCAAGGCGCTGCTCAATTTTTTTTTAAATAGTTTCCTCGTGCAGAAAAAAAACAAAAAGGGATCTAAACGAACTCCGAAAAATCTAAAGTAAATTTTCCCCGACTCCTAAAAATGAGCCGAACAAAATGAACTTTTCTCCGGACCTAAAATGCAATTTTCGAAAACGCGCATTTTTCCCTATCCAAATAAAATGCAAAATAAACACCGGAAAGCAAAATTGATCTATTTATTATATCTTCATTTTTCCTAAATTTGGGAAAGTCATATTATTCCCTCTCTCATATATTTTGACACCGGAAAAATTATTGAAGATAAAATAAATAAATCAAATGATCCTATTTTCAAAATTCGAGAGAACTCTCAAATGTGAAAATAACGAAATCTCCAACTCTCTCCGAGGGTCCTTGAGTTGCGTGAAATTTCTAGGATCAACCAAAATGCAAGAAAATATGATATGCATATGATCTAGTGTATAACATTCCAAATTGAAAATTTGGGATGTTACAAACCTACCCCCCTTAAGATGAATCTCGCCCTCGAGATTCGGGTTGGCTAGAAAATAGGTGAGGGTGGTCTTTGAGCAAATCTTCTTCTCTCTCCCAGGTGGCTTCATCCTCTGAATGGTGGTTCCACTGAACTTTGCAAAACTTGATAACCTTGCTGCGAGTAACTCTACTGGCAACATCGAGAATCTTGACTGGCTTCTCCTCATATGTTAGGTCATCCTTTAACTGAATTGCTTCTAATGGCATTGTATCTCTTAGCGGTACCTCCGCCATCTCGGCGTGACATTTCTTCAGCTGAGAAACATGGAATACATCATGAACTCCTGACAGTCCTTCTGGTAATTCCAACTTATACGCGACTTCTCCCATACGTTTCACGATCTTAAACGGTCCAATGAAACGCGGTGCTAACTTTCCCTTAACTCCAAAGCGCTTAACTCCTCGAAGTGGGGATACTCGAAGGTAAACTCTGTCTCCGGTTTCGTAAACTGTCTCCTTGCGTTTAGAATCTGCATAGCTCTTCTGCCTGGACTGGGCTACCTTGAGCCTATCACGAATCAACTTAACCTTCCGTTCAGACTCCTTAATCAAATCTGGTCCAAAGAATTGACGGTCTCCAACTTCGTTCCATGATAACGGTGTCCTGCACCTCCTTCCGTATAAAGCTTCGAAAGGGGCCATCTTCAAACTGGTTTGGTAACTGTTGTTATAAGAAAACTCCGCATACGGTAAGTTTTCGTCCCAACTTGATCCATAATCTAGTGCACAAGCTCTCAGCATATCTTCCAAAATCTGATTGACTCTCTCGGTCTGTCCATCTGTCTGCGGATGAAAAGCTGTGCTGAACTCTAGTCTGGTTCCTAAAGTTTCATGCAACTGATTCCAAAACTTTGAGGTAAATTGGGTTCCTCTATCTGATACGATACTCCTCGGAACTCCATGCAAACAAACGATTCTAGTCATGTATATCTTTGCCAACTTAGCACTGGTGTAAGTGGTCTTAACTGGAATGAAATGTGCTACCTTCGTCAAACGATCAACTACTACCCATATCGAGTCATATCCGGCTTTTGTCCTGGGTAGCCCTGTGATAAAATCCATGCCTATCTTATCCCACTTCCATTCGGGTATCGGCAGTGGTTGTAACAATCTTGCTGGCTTTTGATGTTCTGCTTTTACTCTCTGACATATGTCACAAACTGCTACATACGCTGCAATATCCTTCTTCACTCCGGTCCACCAGAATGTTTCCTTTAAATCCAAATACATCTTGGTATTCCCTGGGTGAATCGAATATGGTGAATTATGTGCCTCTTGCAAAATCAACTTCCTGATCTCCGGGTCATTGGACACATAAACACGGTCCTCAAACCATAAGGTATCGTGCTCATCCTCACGAAATCCCTTTGCTTTTCCTTTTCTAAGTTTCTCCTTTATAGCAGCAATCTCCTTGTCAGATTTCTGAGCTTCTCTGATCTTATCCATCAATGTTGACTGAATCTCCAATGCTGCTACATAGCCTCTCGGAACTATTTCCAAACATAGCTCACGAAGGTTTTCTGCTAATTCCTTTGGTATACTTCCCGTCATTATCGTATTGACATGGCTCTTACGGCTCAATGCGTCAGCTACTACATTAGCTTTTCCGGGATGATAATGCAATCTCATGTCATAATCCTTGATGAGCTCCAACCATCTCCTCTGTCGGAGGTTCAACTCCTTCTGAGTGAAAATGTACTTCAAACTCTTGTGATCCGTGTACACCTCACAATGATTTCCAATGAGGAAATGTCTCCACGTTTTCAACGCATGCACTACGGCTGCTAACTCCAAATCATGCGTGGCATAATTCAACTCATGAGGCTTCAGTTGTCGTGATGCATACGAAACAACTCTCCCTTCCTGCATAAGCACTGCTCCAAGTCCTCGACGTGAAGCGTCGCAATACACCTCATAATCCTTGGTCTGATCTGGCAAAATCAATACCGGTGAGGTAACCAATCGTTTCTTCAACTCCTGGAAACTAGCCTCACACTCCTCAGTCCATTTGAACTTAGTATCCTTCTTCAACAACTCCGTCATAGGCTTCGCAATCTTTGAGAAATTCTCAATGAATCTCCGGTAGTATCCTGCGAGTCCAAGAAAACTCCGGATCTCTCCAACTGTTGTTGGTGCTTCCCATTCGGTTACGGTCTCAACCTTTGTAGGGTCAACTGCTATACCTTCTCCGGATATAACGTGTCCGAGGAATCCAACTTCCTTCAACCAAAACTCACATTTGCTGAATTTGGCATATAACTGATGTTCTCTTAGTTTCTCCAAAACCAAACGCAAATGTTCCTTATGCTCCTCTTCATTCTTTGAATAAACCAAAATGTCATCGATGAACACTACGACGAACTTATCCAAAAACTCCATAAACACTTTGTTCATCAGGTTCATAAAATAGGCAGGTGCGTTAGTCAATCCAATGACATAACGGTATACTCATACAGTCCATATCTTGTGGTGAATGCTGTCTTAGGTATGTCCTGCTCTCGAATCTTCAACTGATGGTACCCTGATCGCAAATCGATCTTGGAAAACACTTTAGCTCCTTGCAACCGATCAAACAGATCGTTGATCATTGGCAGTGGGTACTTGTTCTTGATGGTTACTTCATTCAATCCCCGATAATCTACAACCATCCTTAATGATCCATCCTTCTTTTCCACTAGAAGTACGGGTGATCCCCAAGGTGAAGAACTTGGGCGAATGTAACCTTTATCCAATAACTCCTTAATCTGATTCTTAATTTCCACCAAATCCTTTGCTGGCATCCGGTATGGTCGCTTCGATATTGGGCCTGTACCTGGCAATAACTCAATCAAAAACTCAATGTCTCTATCCGGTGGCATGCCTGGTAATTCCTCAGGAAATACATCAGGAAAATCCTTTACCACTGGTACTTCCTCCTGCACAACTCCTGATAAGCAATTCACCTGTGTCCTGTTTGGCACATGCCGGGATACATACTTGATCCTTCTTCCTTCTGGTGTGGTAAGCAACATTGTCTTACTGGCGCAATCGATGTTTCCTCCATACATCGACAGCCAATCCATACCAAGAATCACATCCAGACCTTGGGATTCCAGAATAATTAAATCCGTTGGGAATACATGCCTTCCTATACTCAATGGTACTTGAAAACATCCTTGTCTGGCCATGTATTCTGCTCCTGGCGAGCTTACTAGCATAGGTGTTTTAAGAATCCTAGTGGGCAGGCTATACTTCTCCACAAATCCCCTTGATATGTATGAATGCGATGCACCAGTACCAAAAAGAACGAGTGCTATAAATGACTTAACCAAAAACTTACCGATTACTGCATCGGGCTGATCTTCAATCTCCTCCACATTAACGTGGTTCACCTGTCCCCTATTGAAAGGGTTCGGCTTCTTCCCAGAGCTCCCATTGCCATTTCCATTCTGGCCTTCAGGACATTCATTGGCATAATGTCCGGTCTTCGAACACTTGAAACAGGTGACTTGACTCAGGTCTCTCTTGGTTGGGGTTGATGGGGTGGTCCGATTCTGGCCGTTGCTTCCTCCATTCCCATTACCATTCTTGTGGCCATTATGGTTGTGCGAGCTACCTCCTCCATGGGTGTGCTGAAACTTAAATCCCGGTTTAGGGGTAAAACGGGGCTTCTGCTGGGCTCCAGAGTTATACTTCCCTTGTCCATACTTCCTCTTACGGTTCTCAATCTGCTGTTGCTTCCCTTCAATCATGATGGCACGATCTACCAACTCCTGGTAGTTGTTGAAACTTGCTACCATCAACTGCATGCTTAGCTCATCATTCAATCCTTCCAGAAACTTCTCCTGCTTGGCTGCATCCGTAGCAACGTCATCTGGGGCATAACGGGCTAGCTTACTAAACTCTTCCACATACTGGCCAACAGTCCTTCCTCCTTGGCGTAAGTTGCGAAACTCACGCTTCTTTATGGCCATAGCTCCTGCTGAAACATGGGCAGTGCGGAAAGCTTGCTGAAACTGATCCCATGTGACAGTGTCAACTGGGTAAGTGGCTGTGAAATTCTCCCACCATGCTGCCGCGGGTCCGTCAAGCTGGTGTGCGGCAAACTTCACTCTCTCGCCATCCGTGCATCCTGTAGTGGTCAACTCCCTTCCTATCTTGCGGAGCCAATCGTCTGCTACTATTGGCTCGGTGCTACTGGAAAACACTGGCGGATTCAGCCTAAGGAAACGGGCTAAGTGGTCAACAGGTGATGGTGGTGGTGGGTTGTTGTTGTTGTTCTGCTGGTTCTGGACTAACATCTGCATCAATTGATTCTGCTGCTGGATCAACTGAGTGAGCTCCGGTGGAAATCCATTGTCACGTCTCGGAGGCATCTGAGGGTTTAGAAAAGACGAGAATTAAGAATAGAGGGGTCTAAAGGGAAAACACTACCCATATGCACATGAGGCAAAAGCACACAATTCACTTCAATCAATCAAACAAGGGCTTACAAACGGTCTAACTATCGCAAAAGTGCTCGACTATAATGTGTTTACATGGGGGAATACTATTACTATCTGGTGGTCATCTAGAAATTTGAACCGGTGGAAGACTCCATGATATCTGCTCCAGCTTCGTCTTCAAAGTCGGGTTCACTTGGATCCGAATCGGTGTCGTCGATGATGATGTAGTTGTCCGGACATGCGACGTACTCGTCTTTCTCCTGGGATGCTAACTTCCTCTTGAGTTCTTCAATCTCCTGCTTAAGATCGCAATTGTGCCTTGCTAGAGCTACGATCTCGTCCATGTAGTCCTTGCGTGTAGACTTTAGTTCTCCTTCTAGCTCGATGATCCTTGCCTTCGCATTCTTCAACTCTATCATGTCGTTGCACATCTGGTTCTCGTGGTGTCGAATGTGCTGGTTTAACTCCTGGATGAAAGATGCAATGGATCTATCTTTCTTGGTCCTGACTAACTCCCATTGTTCATCACGGCGTCCGCAAATCTGGTAGATAGTATCCTTGAGGTCTTCTTGATAAACTTCTCCAATGCGTCCTATGGTGATATGAGCTGCCATGCTCCTTCCTAGACTCCAGGTTGGTGCATTGAAAACACTATCTATGGGCTTCGTGATTGGCGCGAATGTTCTTCCCGGAACGTGAGCTTGAATCTTCCATCGCTCCTCTTCAGGCAGAGTGGCGTTGAAGGTTCCCGTGAAGCTTGGTAATCCAATGTTCAGGTACTTGGTGACTTCCTTCAGGTGAAATCCAAATGGTGTGCCTTCATCCGGTTGAGCGTACTTAATCTTCACGTGCGTCATCCTAATAGAGTAGAAAAGATGAGGAGTTAGAAAATGAGAAGAGAAGGGTGATCTATGGCTTTAACTTAGTGGTCGTGTCCTACAGTCAGCGTGTGCTCTGATACCATCTCTGTAGCGACCTGACCCGAATGGATCACGTCTACTGTGCTACGGTGTCATCCCTGGATCAGTAATGCTAACACCACACAGTACATCGAGGTTTTATAGCAGAGTTGCAATCACACACTTATTACATCGATGGCTCAAAAAGAACTTATTACAATAAATATGGCTTAAGGCCATATTTTAAAGATAACAGCGGAAGACTTGGAAGATAAATGGGTCCATCAACTCCAGCGGCATCACTGAGTATAGAACCACGACCTAACACCTCAATCGTCGTCTGAAAAGTCTGCAACATTAACGTTGCAGCCCGAAAACGGGTCAGCACATGGAATATGCTGGCAAAGTAACACATAGAGAGTAATGGAATGAAACAGCTATACTACATGCATATATGGCTGGTGGAAAGCTCTATGGTTACAGTTTTGCGTAAAGCCAATTTTTCCCTACTGCAAAGGAATAAATTTTAATTAACTATCATGGTGGTTGTGAAACATTGAGAATGGTTGACAGCATTCTCAATCCCAATTAAAAGTAATTAAAACCCAATAACATTAATTAGAAGTAACATGTTGAGATTCACAATGATATTCAAGTACTAGATACTCAAGTTGTCCATAACCGGGGACACGGCTAATCATGATTAGTTTGTTACTCTGCAGAGGTTTGCGCACTTTTCCCCACATGACTCGATCGCCTCCGTTTGTTTTCTCGCACTACATGATGTTTGAGAAACGGATGACCGAGACATAGTCTTTCAGAAGCACTAGCACCTTACATGTGGGGTAGACCGGTACACCTACATCCCCTACATCTGCTACTCCACCCCGTAAGAGTTCGCACAACTTAGTCAACTATGCTAGAGCCCATAGTAGCATGTGGCTGCACACGGAAGTTTCTAGCATGAAAGATCTTATGATCCCTTTGAGCCTGGGTGGCGGTCCGAAAAAAAACAGGCAAGTCCTGATAGACATCAGGTGTCTCAATCCACCCAGATGTGTGTTTAAGTTGCCACCTTAGATAAACCATTAAAATTATCAATCTCACATCTGTCATGGATATCACTCACCCAATCCACGTCTACTAGCATAGCATGGCAATATAAGCAAACGTAGAGTAACTCCCAAAGGTTTGATAATAAACAGGTAATAGGTACTACCTCATCTACTTCCCATCCCACAGTTTAATTAGATCCTAATCATGCAATGTGTGAGGATTGATCTAATGCAATAAAACATGGGTTGTAGAAAAGGTATGATCAAAGTGTTACTTGCCTTGCTGATGATCCGCGAGTCCTAGGGTTTCGAAGTAACAAGCGGCGCAATCCGGGTAATCTATCGCAGACAAACAACAAGCATACAATAAGTACTCATCTAATGCACAAGTAAAACTCGAACAAGAGATCGAACCAGGTAGTTCAACTTAAGAACTCCGGTTGCAAGAAAGAACGAAAAACAAACGGCGGAAGAAAACAACTCGGTTCTAGCAAGTTGAAACTAGGTAAAAATTTTACTGTAACAAAAGCTTGTTCAAGTTGATTAGACGGAACGGCGGTTTCGAGACGAAACTCCAGGCGCTTGAATCACCTGATTCCGATAAACGAGCGGAAAAATAGACTAGGAAGAAGATCGGATCTGAGATCGCGATCGCGGAATAAATCCGACGAAAAGAAAAATAAGAACGGTTAAACGAACGGACGTTCGTTAACCTAGAAGAATCCGGTGATCACGTTCGTTAGGACGAACGGTCCAAAGCAACTAAATCGGAGAAGAAAACGAATCCGATCTAGGGTTTTGGAGAAGAAAAACCGATCGAAAAACTGATCTAGAAAACCGGAACGATTTAGAGAAGAAAAGAATCGGAACGATTAGAAGAAAACGATCCGAGGAAAAGAATAGATGTAGCGCGGGGCAACCTTGACGAGGTCTCCGGTGAGGGGCTCCGGCGGCGTCGGCGTAGGGCGGCGGCGTGGGCAAGGTGCGGCGGCGGCGCGGGTGTGGGGCGGCGGCGGCGCGGTGCGGCGGCGGCGCGGGTGTGGGGCGGCGGCGCGGGTGAGGCGGCGCGGCGGCGGTGACGCAGGGCGCGGTGTGATGCGGCGCGGCGGCGGTGCAAGGCGCGGTGTGGAGGAGAGCTTTGATTTGATGTGTTTAGAGGGGGGGTGCTTGGGTATTTATATTGGGGAGGGGAGGGGTTTACTTGGGGTAGAGGACAAGGAATTAGAATAGGAGTAGGAAAGATCTAGAAAATAAACGGAAGTAGGACAAAAGTCCTACTAGGATTTCCTAAAAGAAAGAGGCGGCGGCTCCCTGGCGCCTGGCGCCTGCGCACGGGGAGGCTGGGGCGCTAGCGATGGCCTTGGCCTCGGCCGGCTGGTGGCTTGGCTTGGGCCTTTGGCCCAAGGCGCTGCTCAATTTTTTTTAAATAGTTTCCTCGCGCAGAAAAAAAACAAAAAAGGGATCTAAACGAACTCCGAAAAATCTAAAGTAAATTTTCCCCGACTCCTAAAAATGAGCCGAACAAAATGAACTTTTCTCCGGACCTAAAATGCAATTTTCGAAAACGCGCATTTTTCCCTATCCAAATAAAATGCAAAATAAACACCGGAAAGCAAAATTGATCTATTTATTATATCTTCATTTTTCCTAAATTTGGGAAAGTCATATTATTCCCTCTCTCATATATTTTGACACCGGAAAAATTATTGAAGATAAAATAAATAAATCAAATGATCCTATTTTCAAAATTCGAGAGAACTCTCAAATGTGAAAATAACGAAATCTCCAACTCTCTCCGAGGGTCCTTGAGTTGCGTGAAATTTCTAGGATCAACCAAAATGCAAGAAAATATGATATGCATATGATCTAGTGTATAACATTCCAAATTGAAAATTTGGGATGTTACGAAGTTGCTATCGAACCTCGTAGGTCAACAAGGATATGTACTACTCCTGAGTGGTACGGTAATCCTGTCTCAGATATCATGTTGTTGGACAACAATGAACCTACGAGCTATGGAGAAGCGATGGTGGGCCCGTATTCCGACAAATGGTTAGAAGCCATGAAATCCGAGATAGGATCCATGTATCAGAACAGAGTATGGACTTTGGTGGACTTGCCCGATGATCAGCGAGCCATTGAGATAAATGGATCTTTAAGAAGAAGACGGACGTGAGCGGTAATGTTACCGTCTATGAAGCTCGACTTGTGGGAAAGAGTCTTTTCACAAGTTCAAGGAGTTGACTACGATGATAATTTCTCACCCATAGTGATGCTTAAGTCCGTCGGAATCATGTTAGCATTAGCTGTATTTTTCGATTATGAAATCTGACAGATGGATGTCAAAACAAGTTTTCTTACCAGTTTTCGTAAGAAAAAGTTGTATGTGATACAATAGAAGGTTTTGTCGATCCTAAGGATGCTAAAAGGTATGCTGGCTCCAAAGATCCTTCTATGGACTAGAGCAAGCATCTCGGAGTCAGAATATATGCTTTGATGGAGGGATCAAAGCTTTTAGGTTTATACAATGTTTGCTAGAAACTTGTATTTACAAGAAAGTGAGTGGGAGCACTACAACATTTCTGATGAGTATATGTGGATGACATATTGTTGATCCAAAGTAATGTAGAATTTCTGGAAAGCATAAACAGTTGTTTGAAGAGTGTTTTTCAAAGGAAGACCTGGATAAAGCTGCTTACATATCGGGCATCAGGATCTATAGAAATAGATCAAGATTCCTGATGATACTTTCAAAGAACGCACACCTTGACATGTTTTTGAAGGAGTTCAAAATAGATCAGTAAAAGAAGGGGTTCTTACCTAAGTTGTAAGGTGTGAAGTTGAGTAAGACTCGAAGATTGACCACGACAGAAGAAAGAGGAGGGACGAAGGTCGTCCCCTATGTTTTGTCATAGGCTCTATACGGTATGCCATGCTGAGTACCGCACCTAATGTGTGCCTTGCCACATGTCTAGCAAGAGGGTACAAAGGTGATCTAGGAGTGGATCACCAGATAGCGGTCAAAATTATCCTTAGAAGAATAAGGAAATGTTTCTCGGTTATGGAGGTGATAAAGAGTTCGACGTAAAGAGTTACGTCGATGCAAGCTTAACACCTATCCGGATAGCTCTGAGTAGAGATACCGGATACGTATAATGGAGCAACAATTTGGAATAGCTCCAAGTGGAACATGGTAGCAGCATCTACGATATGACATAAAGTTTTGCGAAATACATAGGGATCTGAATATGGCAAGACCCTTGACTACAACCTCTCTCACAAGCATAACATGATCAAACCCAGAACTCATTGAGTGTTAATCACATAGTGATGTGAACTAGATTATTGAGTCTAGTAAACTCTTTGGATGTTGGTCACATGGAGATGTGACCTGTGAGTGTTAATAACATGGCGATGTGAACTAGATTATTGACTCTAGTGCAAGTGGGAGACTGTTGGAAATATGCCCTAGAGGCAATAATAAATTGGTTATTATTATATCATATTTCATTGTTCATGATAATCGTTTATTATCCATGCTAGAATTGTATTGATAGGAAACTCAGATACATGTGTGGATAAATAGACAACACCATGTCCCTAGTAGGCCTCTAGTTGACTAGCTCGTTGATCAATAGATGGTTATGGTTTCCTGACCATGGACATTGGATGTCGTTGATAACGGGATCACATCATTAGGAGAATGATGTGATGGACAAGACCCAATCCTAAGCCTAGCACAAGATCGTGTAGTTCATTTGCTAAAGCTTTTCTAATGTCAAGTATCATTTCCTTAGACCATGAGATTGTGCAACTCCCGGATACCGTAGGAGTTCTTTGGGTGTGCCAAACATCACAACGTAACTGGGTGGCTATAAAGGTACACTACAGGTATCTCCAAAAGTGTCTATTGGGTTGGCACGAACCGAGACTGGGATTTGTCACTCCGTGTAAACGAAGAGGTATCTCTGGGCCCACTCGGTAGGACATCATCATAATGTACACAATGTGATCAAGGAGTTGATCACAGGATGATGTGGTACGGAACGAGTAAAGAGACTTGCCGGTAACGAGATTGAACAAGGTATCGGGATACCGACGATCGAATCTCGGGCAAGTATCGTACCGATAGACAAAGGGAATTGTATACGGGATTGTTTGAATCCTTGACATCGTGGTTCATCCGATGAGATCATCGTGGAGCATGTGGGAGCCAACATGGGTATCCAGATCCCGCTGTTGGTTATTGACCGGAGAGTTGTCTCAGCCATGTCTGCATGACTCCCGAACCCGTAGGGTCTACACACTTAAGGTTCGATGACGCTAGGGTTATAGGGAAAGTATGTACACGGTTACCGAATGTTGTTCGGAGTCCCGGATGAGATCCCGAATGTCACGAGGAGTTCCGGAATGGTCCGGAGGTAAAGATTGATATATAGGAAGTATGGTTTTGGCCACCGGAAGTGTTCCGGGCATCACCGGTAGTGTACCGGGACCACCGGAGGGGTCCAGGGGTCCACCGGGAGGGGCCACGGGCCCCGGAGGCATACATGGGCCAATAGTGGGAAGGGATCAGGCCCTAGGTGGGCTGGGGCGCCTCCCACCAAGGCCCAAGGCGCCTCCAAGAGGGGAAGGGGGCAAACCCTAGGGCAGATGGGCCCTAAGGCCCACCCTAGGTGCGCCTCCCCCTCTCCCCCTTGTGGCCGCCACCCTAGATGGGATCTAGGGATGCCGCACCCCTTGGGGTGGGAACCCTAGGTGGGGGCGCAGCCCTCCCTCCCCCCTATATATAGTGGAGGCAAAGGGGCAGCCCAACACATGATTCGATCTCCCTGTTGGCGCAGCCCTACCCCTCTCCCTCCTCGTCTCTCATAGTGCTTGGTGAAGCCCTGCTGGAGTCCCGCGCTCCTCCACCACCACCACGCCGTCATGCTGCTGCTGGATGGAGTCTTCCCAACCTCTCCTTCTCCCCTTGCTGGATCAAGGCGTGGGAGACGTCACTGGGCTGCACGTGTGTTGAACACGGAGGCGCCGTGGTTCGGTGCTTAGATCGGAATCAACCGCGGTCTGAATCGCTATGAGTACGACTCCTTCATCCGCGTTCTTGCAACGCTTCCGCTTAGCGATCTACAAGGGTATGTAGATGTACTCTCCTTCCTCTCGTTGCTAGATTACTCCATAGATTGATCTTGGTGATGCGTAGAAAATTTTAAATTTCTGCTATGATCCCCAACAGGGAGAAGTCTTGCTATTAGTAGTCATGTGAATTTGGTATTCGTTCGATATTTTGATAAGATGTATGTTGTCTAGCCTCTACTGGTGTTATGTGAACGTCGACTACATAACACTTCACCATTGTTTGGGCCTAGAGGAAGACATTGGGAAGTAATAAGTAGATGATGGGTTGCTAGAGTGCCAGAAGCTTAAACCCTAGTTTATGCGTTGCTTCATAAGGGGCTGATTTGGATCCATATGTTTCATGCTATGGTTAGGTTGACCTTAATACTTTTGTTGTAGTTGCGGATGCTTGCAATAGAGGTTAATCATAAGTGGGATGCTTGTTCAAGTAAAAACAGCACCCAAGCACCGGTCCACCCACATGTCAAATTATCAAAGTACCGAACGCGAATCATATGAACGTGATGAAAACTAGCTTGACGATATTCCCATGTGTCCTCGGGAGCGCTTTTCCTTATATAAAGTTTGTCCAGGCTTGTCCTTTGCTACAAAAAGGATTGGGCCGTCTTGCTGCATTTTATTTACTTTTGTTACTTGTTGCTCGTTACAAATTATCTTATCACAAAACTATCTGTTACCATTTATTTCAGTACTTGCAGAGAATACCTTGCTGAAAACCGCTTATCATTTCCTTCTGCTCCTCGTTGGGTTCGACACTCTTACTTATCGAAAGGACTACGATAGATCCCCTATACTTGTGGGTCATCAAGCCTTTTGCATGTTGGGTATTCCGGCAGGTGGCTAAGAGTGGTGAGGCCATCCTCACCAGCATTCCCTTAGAGAGGCACTCTTCGAAAGATGGCGATCTCAACATTTTTACGGTCTTCGAGACCTTTTCTTGCAACAACCGGTGCAAAAGGGCATTGCGCGACCTTGTCGAAGTCAACCAGATAGCCGCAGTAAATCCTTGGAATGACATGGCGATAACCTTCACCGATGATGACGAGCCAAGGGCTAGATTAGTCCGAGCACCAGCCACTTTGGTCTTAAACCAAATAGTAGATGGCTTTCGGCTCACCAAAGTACTCATGGACGGTGGCAGCGGGTTAACCCTCATCTATGACGATACGCTCCAAAAAATGCAAATGGACAAAAGTTGCATTGAGCAAAGCGGCACCACTTTCCGAGGCATCATCCCCAGTCGAGAAGCAATAAGCTCGGGGAGGATCAAACTCGACGTTGTATTCGGCACACCGGAGAACTATAGGTCTGAAGAGTTACTCTTCCACGTGGCACCTTTCCACAGTGGATATCACGCCCTGTTAGGGCGAGAAGCATTCATACGCTTTCAAGCCATACCCCATTACGGGTACATGAAGCTAAAAATGCTAGGGCCAACAGAGTTATCACTATCACCAGTGATCCAGATATAGCACTCCGCGCCGAAAATAAAACCGCATCCTTAGCCCTCGAGGCGCTATCCGAGGCCCTTGCAGTCGAAGAACTGACAACTCTATGCTCTACATTGGACAAGGATGATGTAATCCTCAACAAGAGGCCCAAATCCACACCGGTGCGCGTCAGTCCTAAACAAATGGTTTTAACACCTTTCCGCGACGGCATTTGGAACCGTCGCCAAGTGAGTGTATGCGATAGGGTGTCCTTTGCACACCCAGAAATCATCGGGGATAGGCCCTCCTGGGACCCAGGCTGGGGCCGTGTGCGATTGGGCGAGGCATAGAAACCCAAACATTTCCATAGGTATGTACAACCCACACGGTAATCCGAGAAAATCATTTCCGTAGGTATGTACATCCCACACGATGAATCCCAGAAAAACATTTCCGTTTGTATGTATATCACACACAGTCAATCCAAGGAACACGTTTCCGTTCTTATGTACATCCCACACAGTCAATCCAGGGAACATGTTTCCGTTCGGATGTACATCCCACACGGTTTTATGTGTAGTCTCATGTGTGAAAGGTGTAACTATCACACACGGTTTGCCATGGTTAACTGTTTGCTTTTATCAACTATATCACACACGGTTTGATGAAGAAAACTGTGTGGCATTGGGCTATCCATCGCAACCACTTTTTCTGCTAGAGCCGTTTGCAAAGGTCCATGACACATTTAGCAGGTTTATTAGTTTACACGTAATAATTCTCGTATTACGCAAATTCACATTTCATATCGAATAGCTGTTTGCCCATTTCATATCACGCACATAAATATTGTTTGGGAACGCAGTATTTCAAAAAAATCCTACGATCACGCAAGATCTATCTAGGAGATGCATAGCAACGAGAGGGGGAGAGTATTTCTACGTACCCTCGTAGACCGAAAGCGGAGGCGTTATGAAACGCGGTTGATGTAGTCGAACGTCTTCGCGATCCAACCGATCAAGTACCGAATGTGCGGAACCTCCGCGATCTGCACACGTTCAGCTCGGTGACGTCCCGTGTACTCTTGATCCAGCTGAGGCCGAGGGAGAGTTTTGTCAGCACGACAGTGTGATGACGGTGATGATGAAGTTACCAACGCATGGCTTCACCTAAGCACTACAACGATATGACCAAGGTGGAAATCTGTGGAGGGGGGTACCGCACACGGCTAAATAATCAACTGGTGTGTCTATGCGGTGCCCTCCCTCCCCCGTATATAAAGGAGTGGAGGAGGGGAGGGCCGGCCCTCATAGGGCGCGCCCAAGGGGGGAGTCCTACTCCCAGTAGGAGTAGGTTTCCCCCTTCCTAGTAGGAGTAGGAGAAGAAGGAAGAGGGAGAAAGAGGGAAGGAAAGGGGGGCCATCCCCCCACCCAATTCGGATTGGGCTTGGGGGAGCGCCCTCCACCTGGCCACCTCCTCCTCTCCCCCACTAAGGCCCAATAAGGCCCATTGACTCCCCGGGGGGTTCCGGTAACCCCCCCCCCCCGGTACTCCGGTAAATGCCCGAACTCATCCGGAACCATTCCGATGTCCAAACATAGCCTTCCAATATATCAATCTTTATGTCTCGACCATTTTGAGACTCCTCGTCATGTCCGTGATCACATCTGAGACTCCGAAATACCTTCGGTACATAAAAACACATAAACTCATAATACCGATCGTCATCGAACGTTAAGTGTGCGGACCCTACGAGTTCGAGAACTATGTAGACATGACCGAGACTCATCTCCAGTCAATAACCAATAGCGGAACTTGGATGCTCATATTGGTTCCTACATATTCTATGAAGATCTTTATCGGTCAAACCGCATAACAACATACGTTGTTCCCTTTGTCATCGGTATGTTACTTGCCCGAGATCCGATCATCGGTATCTCAATACCTAGTTCAATCTCGTTACCTACAAGTCTCTTTACTCGTCCTGTAATGCATTATCCCGCAACTAACTCATTAGTTACATTACTTGCAAGGCTTATAGTGATGTGCATTACCGAGAGGGCCCAGAGATACCTCTCCGATACATGGAGTGACAAATCCTAATCTTGATCTATGCAAACTCAACAAACACCATCGGAGACACCTGTAGAGCATCTTTATAGTCACCCAGTTGCATTGTGACGTTTGATAGCACACTAAGTGTTCCTCCGGTATCCGAGAGTTGCATAATCTCATAGTCATTGGAACATGTATAAGTTATGGAGAAAGAAATAGCAATAAACTAAACGATCACAGTGCTAAGCTAACGGATGGGTCAAGTCAATCACATCATTCTCTAACGATGTGATCCCGTTCATCAAATGACAACTCATGTCCATGGTTAGGAAACTTAACCATCTTTGATTAACGAGCTAGTCAAGTAGAGGCATACTAGTGACACTCTGTTTGTCTATGTATTCACACATGTACTAAGTTTCCGGTTAATACAGTTCTAGCATGAATAATAAACATTTATCATGATATAAGGAAATATAAATAACTACTTTATTATTGCCTCTAGGTCATATTTCCTTCAAATAAATTATCACATCACAGTACGGTAGCTACATGAAAACAGGACAGTACAACATATAGCTAGTTCAACTTCATAAGACCAATATATTCATTTTCCTAATCGAGATCATCCAGGCTCGTCTTATCCACCTCTGCTTTCAGTGCAGTAAGAACCCATTTTTGCACGGCCCAACTAGGAAAGTGCCTCCTCCTTCGCCAACACCATCTTAGCAAGGTCTAATTTAAAAAATCTGAGCTCATTCTCCACCTTCAACTTTTTATCCCGCATCTTGAAATATGCTTCAGCGTTGACAACACTTCCTCTATGCCTACGTGTGTTCTCTTCCTCATACATGCTCCAGAGCTTCGCGAGGCACATCTTCAAAGACTGCGGCCACTCTTGATCAACCCACTCCAAGTAAGAACACTTCTGTTCATCCTATAATATTTAAAAATAGATCAGTAATTGTAGGGGAACTGGGTTTATAGCAACATAGAAAATCACCAATGCTTATTTTGAAAAACTGAAGAAACATGTTAATTATGACATATCTTCTCAAAAAGATCAATGTGCAAATGAAATAATTGGTACTGAGACAACAACCAAATTCTGGAACATCTGAAGCTATAATTAACTACAACGACGCTACAAGTTCTTATTCATGTACAATAAATAACAAATTGAACATTTTATGAGGAAGGTAAATATAACTGCAACAGCATAGTGACAGTGTTTGGATGACAGAAAATTGATACTAACAGGTGTGTACATGCACAACTTTAGTAACATAGAACTAATAGCACTAAGGCCATCCACTATGTATGCCAAAACTGGGTTAAAGACAACTATTGCTACATCTCACACCGGTTCCATGCACTGGCGAGCCGATGCAGCGGAAAAAAAATCAGGGACCCGGAATCCGGAGCACGTAATTGCTCCGATGCCTAGTTCCTTCGTGCCATAAAGATTTAGTATTTTACTGCTTGGCTGCTCGGATGTGTGGACCAAAGTTGGCTGCACAAATTGCTGAAGCGGTGCCAAATAATTTTCTAATGGCACCGCTGATGAGATGATAACAATTTAAGATACTAGGTACAAATTGTGACACTGTCTTAGGATGCGTTTGGTTGAAGGTGTGGTATGAATGGGTTGGGACCGTGACAGTATCTGAATCACATCTAGCAAATCATTTGTAACAACAAAAGAGGGTCTAACCTTCTCTGCACATGCCAGAAACTTCCTCCCACTGTCCACAGATAGCTTCATGCATGGAGATTGATGATCACAACGAGCAGATAGATCTTCAGCCACCCCCTCTATTCGTTGCCACTGATGGTCTAAGGGAGCTACAAGAGGAAGAAATGACTCAAATCGACTGCCGGGTAAAAATCCTTCATTCCAAGTCATAGCCCGAGAGAGAGAGAGAGAATAGAGGCATACTCGAGTGGTGAAGGAGTACTCGCCGGAGGAGGAACCGCTGGAGAGGTCTTTGAAGAAGACCATGGCGACCCCGGCGGTAGGATGCGAGACAGCGAGAGCGAGGAAGCGGCTATATCTTAACAAGGAAGGAAGGAGGAAACATGGGAAATGTGACTTGTGGTCGGGGAGAAAAGGGGGTGGGGAAGGGGGGGAAGGGGGCGGGGGTAGATATTTTGGCGGTAGGCCAAAATTTTGGAAATGTGGAGGGAAACTTTGCGCGCGGTGCTGCCGGACCATTCACTTTGAACGATTCTGTGCATCACAAATGATTCTTCTGCTTTACGCACATGGGATGAGTTTGATAATTCAAATTTTGGTGGAAATTTCCCCGGGTACGTCATTGGATAATATAACATCGCTTGCTAATTTGGGCACACAAAAGAGTGTACAGCAGACAAACCACACTTACTGAATCGAGCAATTTTAGTAATTAAATAGAGCCAGTTGACCTAAAAATTGCTCTAACAAAAGACCAGCATTAAAAACAAAGCCTAAATACGCATAATTTTAACAAATTCGCCGCCGCACCGGCCTATGCATTGCCAGTGTGAGATGAGATATCGATGACTTGTCCTGGCGACATGCCGCCGTTGGTGGACTCCGCGTCCCCCCTGCTGAAGTCGACCGCGTCCTCGTCATTGTCCTTGTCCTCATCCTCGGCGCCGCCCTCAAGGTTGTAGTACTCGTAGTAGTGGCTGCACCAGAGCTCGCGTTGGTACTCCACCGCCGATTCCTCGACGGACAGACTCTTCTCTACCTCGACCTCGGCCACGCGCAACTCCTCCTCCCGGCGCTCCTCGGTCTCCGCCGCCTCCTTCATCTCCAGCTCCCACTCGGTGACCTCATGAGGAAGCAGGTGCTCCATGGCCACCGCCGCCTTTTCAAACTGGGTTGCATGCTGGAGTCCGAGGTGGCTTGGAATATCTTGGCGTGTGCATCCTCGATCTTGGCGTGGATGGACTTGACCCGGGCCAGGGCGACATCAGCGGCACGGACGGCAGCTCGAGCGTTCTTGGCGTTTGCAAGCGCCGTCGCAGCAGCTGCTGCAGCCGTCTTGGCTGCTGCAGCTGCCCTCTCGGCGGAAGCGGCCACGCTCAATGCGGATGCGGCAACACTCTCGGCATAGGCGGCCGCGCTCTCGGCGCAGGCGGCCGCGCTCGGGGGGACGCGGCCATCGTACATGCCTTCACGAAGCATTTTCACAGTGTCATCTTTGAAAGAAGGGGGTGCGGGAATAGGGATCGGGATTCGGGGTTGTCGGCACTGGAGCAGACGAGCCGACGAAGCTTAAGGAGGGAGACATAAATAGACCCAGATATTTTCATCGCAAACGGTTCCTAGAAAACAACTTTGTGTGATATTGTACATATTTTTTATTAGTTGTGAAAGACGAATTTGGAGTATGGTGGCAACGGATGGTGTTTTTAATGTACGAGAAATTTTGTACTACTAATACAATTGTCATGTCAAATTTTGGAAAATTTCATGGGTCATTTAACCTTTTAACACATTTAAGTGATTTTCTAGCCATTTAATGACCGTAATTGAAATTTGAACTACATGTACATGCAACAGCTAACCATAACGGTTTGAAAACTCATATTTTGTGTACTTGTGTGCGATTTAATTCCATGTGCAGTAAATTGGAAGGAATTTTTAAACATATTGGTCTCAAGGCTATGACACAATTAAGCATGGAGTGACATGGTATTTTAATTCCAAAAAATTAAAAAAAATCAGAAACACATGAAACCTTGGTTGATGTAATGCCATGCCACCAAGATGGTGTGGAAAAAAATTTGGCATGTTTGACGAAAGTTTGGACACACACCCCTCACAAACCGGAGCAACTCACTAGAAGGCTCGTGGTTCCGAGAGGGAATAATGCATGTTTGATGACGAACGGGAGATAGCTTCCTCTTACGGCCTTCAATTTTTTTCTATGTTTAACGTGCACTACTACAACTGTAATGTGAAATTTTGGAAAATTCTAGGGGTCATTTGACATTTTAAAGACATTTAAGTAATTTTCTAGCCATTTAATTCAAATTTGAACTACATCTACATGCAACGCCTAACCATAATGGTTTGACAAATCATATTTGTGTACTTGTGTGCGAGTTAATTCCATGTGCAGTAAATTAGAAGGAATTTTCAAACATATTTGTCTCACGACATGGACACATGCATATGTATGCATGGAGTGACATGGCATTTTAATTCCAAAAAATTAAAAAAAATATAAGAAACACATGAAACCTTGGTTGATGTAATGTCATGCCACCAAGATGATGTGGTAAAAAATTGGCTTGTTTGACGAAAGTTTGGACACACACCCCTCAAAAACCGGAGCAACTCACTAGAAGGCTCATGGTTCCGAGAGGGAACAATGCATGTTTGATGACGAACGGGAGATAGCTTCCTCTTACGGCCTTCCATTTTTTCTACATCTAACATGCACTACTACAACTGTAATGTGAATTTTTTGAAAATACCAGGGTCATTTGACCATTTAAAGAAATTTAAGTGGTTTTCTAGCCATTTAATGACCGTAATTCAAATTTGAACTACATCTACATGCAACGCCTAACCAAAATGGTTTGAAAAATCATATATGTGTACTTGTGTGCAAGTTAATTCCATGTGCAGTAAATTAGAAGGAATTTTCAAACATATTGGTCTCACGACATGGACACATGCATACGTATACATGAAGTGACATGGCATTTTAATACCAAAAAATTAAAAAAAATGATCAGAAAAACATGAAATCTTGGTTGATTTAATGTCATGCCACCAAGATGATGTGATAAAAAATTAGCCTGTTTGACGAAAGTTTGGACACACACCCCTCACAAACTGGAGCAACTCACTAGAAGGTTCGTGGTTCCGAGAGGGAACAATGCATGTTTGATGATGAACGGGAGATAGCTTCCTCTAATGGCCTTCAATTTTTTTCCTACGTTTAACGTGCACTAATACAACTGTCTTGTGAAAATTTGGAAAATTTCAGGGGTCATTTGACCTTTTAAAGACATTTAAGTGATTTTCTAACCATTTAATGACCGTAATTCAAATTTGAACTACATCTACATGTAACGCCTAACCATAATGGTTTGAAAAACCATATTTTTGTGTACTTGTGTGCGAGTTAATTCCATGTGCAGTAAATTAGAAGGAATTTTCAAACATATAGGTCTCAATGCATGGGCACACATGCATGGAGTGCCATGGCATTTTAATTCCAAAAAATTAAAAAATGATCAGTAAAACATGAAACCTTACTTGATTTAATGTCATGCCACCAAGATGATGTGGTAAAAAAATTGGCATGTTTGACGAAAGTTTGGACACACACCCCTCACAAATCGGAGCACCTCACTACAAGATTCGTGGTTCCGAGAGGGAACAATGCATGTTTGGTGACGAACGGGAGATAGCTTCCTCTTATGGCCTTCAAAAAAAATTCTATGTTAAACATGCGCTAATACAACTGTCTTGGGAAAATTAGGAAAATTTCAGGGGTCATTTGACCTTTTAAAGACACTTAAGTGATGTTCTAACCATTTAATGACCATAATTCAAATTTGAACTACATCTACATGCAACGCCTAACCATAACGGTTTAAAAATCATATTTTTGTGTACTTGCGTGCGAGTTAATACCATATGTAGTAAATTAGAAAGAATTTTCAAACATATTGGTCTCAAGGTATGGGCACACATGCATGGAGTGCCATGGCATTTTAATTCCTAAAAATTAAAAAATGATCAGGAAAACATGAAACCTTGCTTGATTTGATGTCATGCCTCCAAGATGATGTGGTAAAAAATTGGCATGTTTGACGAAAGCTTGGACACACACCCCTCACAAACTGGAGCAACTCACTAGAAGGTTCGTGGTTCCGAGAAGGAACAATGCATGTTTGATGATGAACGGGAGATAGCTTCCTCTAATGGCCTTCAATTTTTTTCCTACGTTTAACGTGCACTAATACAACTGTCTTGTGAAAATTTGGAAAATTTCAGGGGTCATTTGACCTTTTAAAGACATTTAAGTGATTTTCTAACCATTTAATGACCGTAATTCAAATTTGAACTACATCTACATGCAACGCCTAACCATAATGGTTTGAAAAATAATATTTTTGTGTACTTGTGTGCGAGTTAATTTCATGTGCAGTAAATTAGAAGGAATTTTCAAACATATTGGTCTCAAGGTATGGGCACACATGCATGGAGTTCCATGGAATTTTAATTCCAAAAAATAAAAAATGATCAGAAAAACATGAAACCTTGCTTGATTTAATGTCATGCCACCAAGATGATGTGGTAAAAAAAATTGGCCTGTTTGACGAAAGTTTGGACACACACCCCTCACAAACCAGAGCAACTCACTAGAAGGTTTGTGGTTCCGAGAGGGAACAATGCATGGTTGATGACGAACGGGAGATAGCTTCCTCTTACGGCCTTCAAATATTTTTCTACGTTTAACGTGCACTAATACAACTGTCATGTGAAAATTTGGAAAATTTCAGTGGTCATTTGACCTTTTAAAGACATTTAAGTAATATATGTGGTGTTCAAAAAAGAAAATGTAAAGATCTGGCAAGACAACCGTCCCCCACGCGATTGACACTCTATCTCGTGGCTCGAGGTTTGGTAGGTGAGTGGCGGGGATCATTAATCAGACACGGTTTTGCATTGGAAACCGTCAGCTATTATGTTCACACACGGATTTTGGCTATTATGTTCACACAAGGATTTTGTTTCGGGAATCGTGTGTAATTCAAACTACAATACTCGTAAATTCTAGCAACCGGCGTGTGTACTGTCCTCGTCGATCTAGATTCCGTCCGCCAATAAATACTACCTTGCTCACGTCATACTGCTTGCATTCTCATCTACGTCCTCGCCTCGTTCGCCCCCCCTCTCTCTCTATCTCTCTCTCTGTCAAATCTCTGCCATGGCGCTGCCGGTCTGCCCACGCGCCGATGAGGAGTCACCGCCCCCCGAGGACGCTCACTCGATTAGCAGCGACGAGGACCCCTACATGCCGCCTGACGAGGTTGCGCCGGACCTCCCAACTTTGGATCTGTTTTGGGGCCAGTACAATCTTTGTCTATGGAAGTCGTTGCCGCCGGCTGAGAAAACCAGGCAAGTCGTGTCCAAGAAGAAGATGGTGGAGGAGGAAGCCAGGTACCAGGCGGCCTGTGAAGCCCGTGATGCCGCCTTGAAAAAGGAGGCGGTGGAGCTTTGGGGGCGGGCGCTTAGTCGTGCCGAGGAGGTGTATGAAGACAGGTACTTCACGAGGAAGGTCATAGGTGCTGGGCGCCTCGTCGTTGCATGGAGGTGGGCCGATAAGCTCCAGCGTGCCACCGACAAGGAGCTCCGGTGGGTGCTGACGAGATGGCAAGATCGTCGCGCTCGTCCACCAGCAAGAGGCGGATCGGCACGTCAAGCGCTGCGAGGCAGAGGAGGCGGAGTACTGCCTCCGCACTGGGATGACGTCACGCACCAGGGAGCTGCTGGCGAGGGGCTGCCAGAATACTGGCCCCGGGAGGGATTATTAGTTTTAGTATTGTTCGTTTTCAATTTTACGCATTGTACCTAGTAGTTAAGTATCATCAGGTATATGTGATGATATTATATATATATATTCTGTGATGAAATAATGAACATTTAATATATATATATATATTATGAATTCCATTTTCTATCTGTTTTTGTATACTAATTTGAATCTAGCTATTATCATCCACATATACAGAATGGAAAGTGTATATACACACATTGAAACAGAACATATAAGAATGGAAAACAAAGTACACACATTGAAACAGAGCAATACTATGATTGATGTGAATACATAGCTATCCACGTCGAAACGACTTTTCAAAATAAAACGCGTCCATGAGACCATGACCAGCAGCCTTTGCCTATGGTAGCTCTTGCCTCTGCCTGAACTCGTGCAGGCGTTTGTCCAAGTGGTCGACACGCTCGCGGTACATCTGGAACGCGATCTCGAGCTCCAAGTTGGCTATTTCATCAGAGACCACTTGCTCGAGGATGCGACGTCCATGTTCCTCTACTGCGCCCAGGTGGACACCTGGTCCATGGAGGCGGTCGAGCCTACGGACCAGCGCGTTGGCATCCAGTGGGCCACGGACAAGGCGAACGGCAGCACCCACGCGAACGGCGCGGCGGGCGTCTGGTGCAAGTACGGCAAGGCCGGCCTCTGGTGCCAGTATGGCGCTGAGGGCCTCTGCCCACTCCTAGCGAGGAATGGGGGTACTGACCGGATGTGTACCCAGCTGCGGCGCCTTGCCGACAGAAGGCAAGCACCGATGGATCTGCTCTTGCTGTTTGGAGCACCGCACCTCTCTCTCTCTGCGGTGCTCCAATGGTCTCGCCGTGCGGCGAGCCGCAGCCTATCGGAGCAGGCACGCCTAGCTTGCTCTACGGCGTGCCATCGATCATGTTGTGCGGCGAGCTGCAGCCTGTCGGCGCTGACATGCCTATCTTGATCCGCGGCGCTCAAGCGCCATGCGCCAAAGGTCTGCTCAACCCTGGCGATGACGCGCATCACGGCGTCGTCCATCGCATTGCCGGGGAGCGCATCGGCCTCAATTGGCCGTGGCGCCTGCTCGTTTTCCTCGTCGACGAGGTTGATGGCAGAGGCGGCGCTTTGGTGGGTTGGCATGCTTGGAAAAGGTGGATGTGCTACAGGCTGCGCTTGTCGCCTCCGTGCGTCGTGCGCCGTCTATGCATAATATCTCTGGGTGGCTGGAAACAGGTGAGGAAATGGCGGGAAACGGTGGCGTGTTCATAAAACACCATCAATTAATGGAAACTTAGCATAGAAGGAACATTGAGCTAGCACAAGAAGGAGATGATGATCAGATGAACACGGACCACACTAGGGAACCGTTTCTGTTATTATCAGTATTCGCACACATTTCTGATTACAGACCTGTTTGTCGTGTATCACAAACATCTTGTTATATTGAACCGTTTCTGTTCTCTTGCCTCAACGCAAACAGTTCATCCGAGTGAACTGCATGCCGTATATCGCACACACCTTCATCTGGCTGCCCGTTTCTTTTGTGTTTCCTAATCATAAATAGTTCGTCCGAGTGAACCGTATGTTGTATATCGCACACACCTTCATCTGGTTGCCCATTAATTTTGTTCCTCCTTATTGTAAACAGTTAATTGAGCTGAACCGTATGCCTTGCATCGCACACGCAACTAAAATCTGAACTGTGTTTGATGCATCCTCCATCGCAAAGGTTTTGCACCTTTTTTGACGGTTTTTTTACACCACCGTTTGCGATTATGGCATCGCACACAGTTTCGTCGAAGGGTCTCTGATCGTAGTGTCACGTTAGTAGCATCATGTAGTAGTGCCACTTCCTTTAAACTAGTAGAGGAAATAGTCAAATTTCAAGTACATCCAACGGATCCTAATAAAACTGCATCCATTGGAGCACAACTCGATCCAACTATCGACGCCGCTTTAAGAGCATTTTTGCGTGAAAATTGGGACATCTTTGCCTGGCATCCTTTGGATATGCCAGGAATCCCATGCAGACTGGCTGAACACAGCCGCAATATAATAAAAGGCTTTAAACCAGTCAAGCAAACGTTGCAGTGATTTTCCGAACCCAAGCGACAAGCCATGGGGGAGGTGTTGGGGAACGTAGCAGAAATTCAAAATTTTCCTACGTATCACCAAGATCTATCTATGGAGAAACCAGCAACGAGGGGAAGGAGAGTGCATCTACATACCCTTGTAGATCGCTAAGCGGAAGCGTTCAAGTGAACGGGGTTGATGGAGTCGTACTCGTCGTGATTCAAATCACCGATGATCAAGTGCCGAACGCACGGCACCTCCGCGTTCAACACACGTACAGCCCGGAGACGTCTCCCATGCCTTGATCCAGCAAGGGGAGAGGGAGAGGTTGATGAAGATCCAGCAACACGACGGCGTGGTGGTGGATGCAGGGCGTCACAGTAGCAGGGCTTCGCCTATACTACGAGGGAGAGACGTAATGGGGAGAGAGGGAGGCGCCAGGGGCTGGTGTGTGAAGTTCCTCCTCTCCCCCACTATATATAGGAGGGCCAAGGGGGGTGGTGCGCCAGCCTAGGAGATCCAATCTCCTAGGTGCGGCTGCCCAAGGGAGGTTTCCCTCCCCCCCAAGGCACCTAGAGGTGCCTTCCACTAGTGGGACTCCTCCCCCATGGAAACCCTAGGCGCATGGGCCTAGTAGGGCTGGTGCCCTTGGCCCATGTAGGCCAAGGCGCACCCCCTACAGCCCATGTGGCCCCCCGGGACAGGTGGCCCCATCCGGTGGGCCCCCGGGACCCCTCCGGTGGTCCCGGTACAATACCGATAACCCCGAAACTTGTCCCGATGGCCGAAATAGCACTTCCTATATATAATTCTTTACCTCCGGACCATTCCGGAACTCCTCGTGAAGTCTGGGATCTCATCCGGGACTCCAAACAATATTCGGGTTACTGCATATACATATCTTTACAACCCTAGCATCACCGAACCTTAAGTGTGTAGACCCTACGGGTTCGGGAGACATGCAGACATGACCGAGACGTTCTCCGGTCAATAACCAACAGCGGGATCTGGATACCCATGATGGCTCCCACATGTTCCACGATGATCTCATCAGATGAACCACGATGTCAAGGACTTAATCAATCCCGTATACAATTCCCTTTGTCTAGCGGTATGTTACTTGCCCGAGATTCGATCGTCGGTATCCTTATACCTTGTTCAATCTCGTTACCGGCAAGTCTCTTTACTCGTTCCGTAACACATCATCCCGTGATCAACTCTTTGGTCACATTGCGCATATGATGATGTCCTACCGAGTGGGCCTAGAGATACCTCTCCGCTTACACGGAGTGACAAATCCCAGTCTCGATTCGTGCCAACCCAACAGACACTTTCGGAGATACCTGTAATGCACCTTTATAGTCACCCAGTTACGTTGTGACGTTTGATACACCCAAAGCATTCCTACGGTATCCGGGAGTTGCACAATCTCATGGTCTAAGGAAATGATACTTGACATTAGAAAAGCTTCAGCATACGAACTACACGATCTTTGTGCTAGGCTTACGATTGGGTCTTGTCCATCACATCATTCTCCTAATGATGTGATCCCGTTATCAATGACATTCAATGTCCATGGTCAGGAAACCATAACCATCTATTGATCAACGAGCTAGTCAACTAGAGGCTCACTAGGGACATGGTGTTGTCTATGTATCCACACATGTATCTGAGTTTCCTATCAATACAATTATAGCATGGATAATAAACGATTATCATGAACAAGGAAATATAATAATAATCAATTTATTATTGCCTCTAGGGCATATTTCCAACAGGAGGAGCTAGCCAAACTACTTGAAGTCGGGTTCATCAGAGAGATCAAACACCCAGACTGGCTAGCAAACCTGGTCATGGTGCCAAAGAAGGATAAGTCATGGTGCCTTTGTGTCGATTTCAAAGATCTAAACAAGGCCTGCCCTAAAGACCCCTTCTCACTGCCCTGCATTGACCAAATCATTGATGCAACCGCAGGACACGATTCACTGTGCTTCCTCGATGCATACTCCGGATGCCATCAAATTAAGATGAGGGAATCCGATCAAGCCGCAATGGCATTCATCACTCCATATGTGCTTTTCTGCTTCAACACTATGCCTTTCGGACTCAAAAATGTCGGCGCCACCTACCAACGCATGATTCAAACGTGCCTGGAAAAAATTGGCAAGACAGCGGAGGCATATGTAGATGATGTAGTCATCAAAACTAGACATGTTGAATCATTGGTGGACGACTTGCGCCTCACATTCGACAACCTCCGAACATACCACATACGGCTCAATCCGGAAAAATGCGTTTTCGGCGTCCCAGCCGGAAAGCTGCTCTGGTTCATTGTTTCCAATTGAGGAATCGAACCAAATCTAGCCAAAATCCGAGCCTTATCGCAATTGGCAACACCAATAGACCTAAAGCAGGTCCAAAAACTAGCTGGGTGCGTGGCAGCCTTGAGCCGCTTTACCTCCAGATTGGGAGAAAAGGCACTACCACTTTATCGCCTGCTCCGACGTACCAATCACTTCGAGTGGACGGATGCGGCGACGACCAGGTTGGAAGAAATAAAAACTTTGTTAGCAAATAACCCAATCCTTGCCGCCAAACGTTGGCGAACCTATGCTTCTGTACATATCAACAACTCACCAAGTAGTGAGTGTTGTGCTTGTTGTCGAACGAGACGAAGAGGGACACAAATTCCCACTCCAAAAACTAGTATATTACATATCGGCGGTCCTTACACCATGCAAATCTCGATACCCGCATTATCAAAAGATAGTGTATGCGGTCTTCATGCCATCTCGAAAGCTGCGGCACTACTTTCAAGAGTGCTCGATCACGATGGCCTCTGAAGTGCCACTCAATGACATCATAAACAATCGAGACGCCACCGGCCACATTGCCAAATGGGCTATCGAGCTCTTACCATCTGAAATAACATACAAGCCATGCCAAGCTATTAAATCTCAGGTGTTGGCCGACTTTGTCGCCGAATGGACAGAAGCCGAACTCCCTAAAGAGTACAACACATACTCCAACTGGGTGATGTACTTCGACGGCTCCAAAATGTTGGCCGGATTGGGGGCTGGTGTCATCCTAATATCCCATATAGGGGACATGATAACCCACAAGTATAGGGGATCATTTGTAGCCTTTTTTGATAAATAAGAGTGTCGAACCCAACGAGGACCTAAAGGTAGAACAAATATTCCCTCAAGTTCTATCGACCACTGATACAACTCTACGCACACTTGACGTTTGCTTTACCGGAAACAAGTATGAAACTATTTTGTAGGTGTGTGATGCTAGAGCTACTTTGCAAGAATAAAACTAGAAGTATGTTGCAAGATAATAAAAGCTAGCTAGGTGATTGGAAAAGGGGTTTGTGTCAACAAGAAAGTTATTTGTCCCTAGGCAATCGATAACAAGTACCGGTAATTATTCTTGTAATTTTATATGAGGGAGAGACATGAGCTAACATACTTTCTCTACTTGGATCATATGCACTTATGATTGGAACCATAGCAAGCATCCGCAACTAATAAATATCATTAAGGTCGTGAAACCCAACCATAGCATTAAGTATCAAGTCCACTTTATTCCCATACATACTACCCCACATACTCGGGACCCCTCATGTTTGCGCGAGAACGGAGGGCACGGTAGGGCAGCACCATAAATAAAATATACAATCATACCAACCAAGATCATGATTAACCCACAGGACAATACGGATCTACTCAGACATCATAGGATAACCATAGATTATTGGGAAATAATATATGGAGTTCAGCACCATGTTTAAGTAGAGATTATAGCGGGAATAAGAGGTGTTACACCGCTGCATAGAGGGGGAGAAAGTTGGTGTTGACAGTAGCAAGATTGTTGATGTAGATCGTCGTCCCGATCATTGCCCCGGTGGCACTCCGGCGCCACCGGAAGCGAGGGGGAGAGAGCCCCCCTCCTTCTTCTTCTTTCTTGGCCTCCTCCCTAGGTGGGAGAAGGGTTTCCCCTATGGTGCTTGGTCTCCATGGCAGCGGAGGGGCAGGAGCCCCTCCGAGATTGGATCTCCCTCTCTGTTCTCTTCTGTTTCGCGTTCCCCAGATCTGGCAGAAAACCGTTTCTTATATTCCCGGAGATCCGTAACTCCAATTGCGCTGAGATTTTAACACGATTTTTTATGGATATAAGCTTCCTTGCGCCCGAAGTAGAGGTCCAACCGATGTACGAGGTGGGCACAACCCACCACCGCGCGCCAGGGGCCTCTGGCGCGCCCTGGTGTCTTGTGCCATGTGTGGGCCCACGTTTGCGGTGATTCCAACTCCCAAAAATCACATATATTCCAAAATAATTCTTCGTAAATTTTTATTGCATTTGGAGTTTGTTTGATATGGATACTCTGTGATACAAAAAACATGCAGAAAATAGGAACTGCCACTTGGCACTGGATCAATAGGTTAGTCCAATAAATCATATAAAAAGTTGCCAAAAGTATGTAAAACTTGTATAATATTGGCATGAAACAATCAATAATTATAGATACGATGGAGACGTATCAGGACACAGTCCGTTATGTATTAGAAATCATGTATACGGATTCCAATAATGCGATGGCCGTTTACATGGGCATACAATGCCTTGAGATGCGTGGGGATTCGAACCTCACGATATCTCAAATAAATGGAGAATTCGACGCAAAAGATCCAAAGACGGCGGCCTACCGCAATGCCGTACTTAGAATATCAGCTCGATTTGAGGGGCTCGAGTTTCATCATGTGGCTCGAGATACTAATCAAGAAGCAGACATCCTTGCTCGAATGGGCGCTAAACGTGACCCCGTCCTGCCTAACACCTTTTCGGAGAGGCTTTTCAAGCCATCTGTGGTATGGCAGGACGAGAGCGGAAATAACAGTCCGGCGCCTATCACACCCCCGTACACCGAACACGATTCGGATATCATTAGGGGCTCGGGCACTGAGCCAACACCTTCCGCTCATGTAATCATAGTGGTTATTGATCCATGGACCGAACCCTTCTTCGCCTACCTTAATAGGCAGGAGCTCCCTAATGATCAGAACGAGGCCCATCGCATAGTCCGACGCTCTAAGGCCTACAAAGTTCACGAAGGAGAACTCTACAAGAAAAGCACTACTGTAGTTCTTCAAAGATGTATCTCCGAAGAGGAGGGGCAGTAGCTCTTGGCTGAAATACATGCTGGCCTCAGCGGCCATCACGCTGCAGCTCGGGCCCTTGTAAGCAAAGCCTTCCGTACGGGCTTCTTCTGGCCCACGGCCCGAGCAAATGCACAGGCCCTTGTACAACGCTGTCTAGGATGCCAGCTCTTCGCCAATCAAAGCCAAATGCCTCCTAGTGCCCTAAGAACTATCCCCATTACCTGGCCTTTTGCGGTCTAGGGGCTAGACATGGTCGGACCCCTTAAAAGGGGAAGCCATAAGAAGAAATATTTACTGGTCATGGTGGATAAATTCACTAAGTGGATAGAGGCCAAACCAGTAAAAACAGCTGAAGCCGGACCAGTGATAGACTTTATATCCGGTGTCGTGCACCATTATGGTGTCCCGCACAACATTATTACTAACAACGGTTCTAATTTCACAGACGATGAGGTAAAAAATTGGTGTGCTAACCTAGGCATCAAGCTCGATTATGCCTCCGTATATCACCCTCAAACAAACGGTCAAGTCAAGCGGGCCAATGGCCTAATAATGAGTGGAATCAAACCCAGACTAGTGCGATCCCTAAAGGAGTCAGATAAACACTGGGTTGAGGAACTCGATTCCATACTCTAGGGGCTGCTGACCACGCCCAACCGCACGACCGGATACACATGTCACAGCCCTAGAATTGTTGCAGATAGTTGCATCAGTGAGCATCATGCATCCTGTTATTTTCAAGAAACTTGAAATGAGGAAATTGAAAGCCTCAGAAATCATTTTAAAAGAAGGGCAAGAACCCTTTAAATTGCATTCATTGTTTCCAAAATGACTTCATAAATGTTTGATAATTTTGGCAAGGGTTTGAGACCAAACCAAAAATAGTGAACATTTTGGAAGGAATTATTTTGGGACTTTGAAATTAAATCAATAAGTATTTGAGCTTTGGATTATATTCATTTTTATAGAATATAATTCAAAAGGCCCTGGAATTATTTATGTGCCTCTGGAAAAGTCCATAATGGCAACATAAAAATATTCAGAAGGTTTTGCCCTATTTTGAATTTTGAATCAGTGGCAAAATGAATAAATAGAAAAACAAAACAGAACAGAAATAAAACAGAACAGAAACGTACCTCGCGGCCTGCTACTGTAATCGGCCCAGCTTCTGAGCAGCCCACCCGAGCCCACCTTGCCAGTCATCTTCCAAGGCGCGCCAGAAGGACGAGCGCGTGCTCGCCGCGCGCTGGCCACGCGCCTCGCCAGCTCCTGCTTGCCGCCGAGGGCCTGGATGCCTCTGGGAGACGCCACGCACCCCCTGGACCTCCCTCACTCTCCCCCGAGCTTTTCCCCTCCTCTGTCTCGTTCTCCTCCCCACGGCCGAGCGCAGCCGTCGCCACCGACGCCGTTCGCCGCGGCCACAGCCACTGCCTCACCTCCTTGACAGGTCCACGAGCTCCCCCTTGACCTACTCCTCCTCCTCACTGCGCCAAGTGAGCCGGGATGCTCCGCAGCGTCGTCATCGCCACCGTCTTCAACCTCGGGAGCCGGTCACCGCCGACGTCGATTCGCCGTCGCCAAGCCATCCCCCGAGCAAGCCGAGCCCCTCTTCGTGATCGCTGTGAGCTCCGCCATCTTCTTCCCTGCTCCTGCGCTTGTACGCATCCTCTAGCCGCCTCCTCTACCCGAGCCGAGCTGTTTCACCGCACGAGCTCGACGCGGCATCACTCCGGTGACCTTTTGGTCACCGCTGGTGCCTAACGCACTCCCCGCACCCCCACGAGTCCAACGCACCTAACCGCGGCTCCTGCCCTGCCCTGCACCGTCGACTCGTTCGATGCCCGAACTCCGGCCACCGCCGCGAGCTCCGTTCCGGCTAGCTCCGGTGCCCCCGCAGCCACCCACCTGCTCCTCTGGACGCGGGAGAGCGCGGGCTACCCTCTGGTGGTCTTCGCGCGTCCAGCCGGCGCCCGTAGCGCCGTCCCAAGCAACTCCGGCGAGCCACCGCCGCGGGATTTCGTCACCGGCGGCTAAACGCCGTTCGTTGACTTGGCATCATTAGATTAGGTTAATCACGTGTTTTGCAGACACCTGTGTCATTGACAACCGGGCCCCACCGCCTAACTAACCGGCTAACTAAAATAGATTAAGGTTAATCTAATTGCAGTGGCCCCACGTGCAGTTTTGACTATGCTGACGTGTCCGTTGATCGGGCCCCACCTGTTTGTGACCCTAGGTAGCACTGGGTCACTGACTAGTGGGTCCCACTGGTCAGGTTTGACCTGGACTGCGTCTGTTGACCAGATGATGTCAGCATGATGCAAGGCTGATGCAGTAAATGCTTTTCTGTATTTTTAAATAAATATAAATGATTTATTTATTTTCAGAAAATCCCCTAAACTTCCAAAAATCATAGAAATTAAACCATAACTCCAAATGAAATAAATTATATATGAAAAATGATCAGAAAAATATGAAGAATCTGTTTATGCCATGATCATGCTTGTTTGGACAAGTTAACCTCACTGAATAGGACAAATTATGATTAGGGCAACTTATGAAATAACATTTGGAGTTGGAATTTGATCTTGTTTGAGTTCCACTTCAATTAAATTGGCTAGATATTGCATTAGGTCAATTCAGTACCTTAATATGTCATATCATTCATTTGCTTGTGCATTGTATTAATTGAATGTTGTTTATGTTTCCTTATCGGTAATTGTCCCCTCTCGATAGACGTGGTTCCGATGACGTGATCGATGACACCGATGAAGAACTATATTATCTTCAGAAGTGCCAGGCAAGCAAAACCCCCATGTTCATTCTGATACAAACCCACTCTCTCGCTCTTGCTCTCTTTTACTACATTAGGACAACAACGATTCAACTGTTACATGCTGCGGTAGTCAAACCCCTTTCCTTTGCATGACCTGTCATTGCCACAGTAAATAGATGAAACCCACTAGCATGAGTAGGAGTTGTTTGAGCCTTGATGTGCCTACTCATTCATGCTTGTTTGTCATGCCTGCTATTGCATAGAATTGTGTCAGGTCTGATTCATCGGGGATGAATCGGAGGTGTGTGAACATGTCCTACTGTTGAGAGCTAAGTGTGTGAACATGATTTGGTAAAGGTATCGATGAGAGGCCATGTAGGAGTACATGGTGGGTTGTTTCATTGAAGCCGTCCTTAGGAACTGAGCTCTGTGTTTTTGATCCATGAAACAGCTACTACCACACATTGGGCCCTGAAATATGACCCCGCTCGATTTACTGACCCCTCTCGTCCTCTGTCCAGGAGTTGCAACTAGTTTCTGGTGTTTATAGGATATGTGTTGGCAGCCGTGCGTAGCGCTGACCCTAGGGGTTGGCTATGATGCGGTAGATACACCGTGGCACGGTGTACCGGGCGCCCGTTTGGTGTCTTGGGAACCCTGCACACATCATTTTGTGGCTGTGAGCGAAACTCCGGCCGGATCTCCTCGCGGATGGAACCCGAATAGGTGATAAACCTAGACTAGAGACTTGTGCGGTTAGTCAGGTCGTGGTCTACACCCACGTCGGCTTTCGCTTGAAGTCTGCCGAGCACATGTCGTGTGCAGACGCTAAGTGGTGGAAACATGTGTGACGAAGTACACCCCTGCAGGGTATAAAACTATTCGAATAGCCGCATCCGCGGTAAAGGACTTCTGGGTTGCCAATAACAGTTCATAGACAAGTGAAAGTGGATACTCTAAAACTCGCAAGATAAGTGTGAGTGCTATGGATGGCCTTCTCGTAGGGAGACGGGAGCGGATCCATAGTGGTGTATTGAATGGTGAATATGTGGACTCGTGTGCGCCACCTCAAAAGAGTTGCTTGCAGTCGTAGTTCAGGTTAGCCACTGAGTCAAAGCTGGCGTGCTGTAGTTAAACTCCACCACCCCCACCACCCCTTGTTGATACCGATGCATATGTAGCTAGTTCTGATGTAAGTCTTGCTGAGTACCTTTGTACTCACATTTGCTTAATTTATGTTTTGTAGAGAGACTTCAGTCTCGCTAGTAGTTTCGCATGGACTTCGACGTTTAGCTTGATACCTCAGCTACAATCTTGTGCCCTCGGCAGGATCTGGTAGATAGTCAGGCTTCTCAGCCTTTTTCAATTGTAGATGTATGTACTCAGACATGTTAAGCTTCTGCATGTGCTTTGATTTGTATGCTATGATTGTTGGGTCATGAGACCCATGTTTGTAATATCTCGCTCCTCGGAGCCTAATGAATAAATACTTGAGTCGTAGAGTTATGCTGTGATGCCATGTTGTATTTACACATATCGAGCATATTGTGTGTATGATTGAAATGCTTGGTATGTGTGGGATCCGACAATCTAGTTGTTTATCCTTGGCAGCCTCTCTTATGGGGAAATGTAGTCTAGTGCTTCCATGAGCCATAGTAGTCCGCTACAGCTCGGTTCACCGGAGTCCTACTAGCCCAGCACTACTGCTCAGGACACTTGACTGGCCGGCATGTGTTTCACTTCGTTCCTATGTCTGTCCCTTCGGGGAAATGTCACGCGGTGACTTCCGGAGTCTTGCCTAGCCTGCTACAGCCCGGGTTCCCCGGAGTCCTGTTAGCCCAGTGCTACAGCCCGGATTCACTCGCTGATGACCGACATGCTCGATGTGATTCATGTATGCCTGTCACCATACGTCGGTGCCGCTTTGGGTTCACGACTAGCCATGTCGGCCCGGGTTCTCTGTCATATGGATGCTAGCGACAATATCATATACGTGAGCCAAAAGGCGCAAACGGTCCCGGCCCATGGTAAGGCGACACCCGTGGGGATACCGTGCGTGAGGCCGCAATGTGATATGAGGTGTTACCGGCTAGATCGATTTGACTTGGAATCGGGGTCCTGACAACACACCAATCTTCATGGTGTATGGCACAGATGTTGTTTTGCCCTCGAGTGCGCATATATGAAGAGAGAGAGAGAGAGAGAGGCTGACCTCGATCGTCGAGATGACTTAGATGGCCTGGAGGAGGAGCGCGATATCTCAAAAGCCCGTTCCGCATTCTATCAACAACAAGCTCGAAGATACCAAAGTAGAGAAGTGCGGGTAAAGACTTACAACGTCGGTGAACTCGTTTTATGACTCCCAGAGAAGAAAAAGGACAAACTAAAACCAAAATGGGAAGGTCCCTTCATTATAGATGAAGTTCTGACGGGAGGAGTGAGGGAGTCCTGGATTAGGGGGTCTCGGGATAGCCGGAATATATCCTTTGGCCGGACAGTTGGACTATGAAGATACAAGATTGAAGACTTCGTCCCGTGTCCGGATGGGACTCTCCTTGGCGTGGAAGGCAAGCTTGGCAATACGAATATATAGATCTCCTTCCTTGTAACAGACTCTGTGTAACCCTAGCCCCCTCCGGTGTCTATATAAACCGGAGGGTTTAGTCCGTAGGACAACAACAATCATACCATAGGCTAGCTTCTAGGGTTTACCCTCTACGATCTCGTGGTAGATCAACTCTTGTAATACTCATATCATCAATATCAATCAAGCAGGACGTAGGGTATTACCTCCATCAAGAGGGCCCGAACCTGGGTAAACATCGTGTCCCCCGCCTCCTGTTACCATCCGCCTTAGACGCATAGTTCGGGACCCCCTACCCAAGATCCACCGGTTTTGACACCGACATTGGTGCTTTCACTGAGAGTTCCACTGTGTTGTCACCGTAAAGGCTTGATGGCTCCTTTGATCATCGGTAACGATGCTGTTCAGGGTGAGGTTTTCCTCCTCAGACAGATCTTTGTATTCGGCGGCTTCACACTGCGGGCCAACTCGCTTGGCCATCTGGACAGAACGAGAGCTACGCCCCTGGCTGTCAGGTCAGGTTCGGAAACTTAAACTACACGGCCGACATCCACGGAGACTTGATCTTCGACAGATTCGAGCCCATGTCAGGTGCGCTGCACAATCACGACGAGCATGACGTAACTCTGCCGTTGGACAGTGTTCGGGAGATCGCATCTGCAACTACTCCGGCCCCTAATCCGGAGCAAAGTGCGCCATCCGAGGACGGGTGGATAGACCCCACCATGGAGGCCGCACTCTCAGTGGCGATAGAGTCGAATACTGACTTCACCCCCTGCGAGAGCCATGTTGCCGAACCATTGGATTCGTCCCTGGCCATAGGCTCTGAGCCGCCTACGTCCGTGCCTATCGAATCCGATTGGGCACCGATCATGGAGTTTACCTCCGCGGATATCTTTCATTACTCGCCTTTCGGCGATGTGCTAAATTTACTAAGGTCTCTCTCGTTAGGAGAACCTTGGTCGAACTATGTCCGGCTAGAAGGGGATGCGGACGACGAAGAAATTCGCTGCCCACCCACCACCCACATAGTAGCCACTGTCGACGATTTAACCGACATCCTCGATTTCGACTCCGAAGACATCGACGGCATGGACGACGATGAAGGAGAGGAACGGGAACTAGTGCCCACAGAGCGCTGGACAGCCACTTCATCACATGACATATACATGGTGGATACACCCAAAGAAGGCAATGGCGACAAGACAGCGGAGGATAACCCCTCCAGGAAGCAAACAAAGCGTCGGCGTAGGCGCCGCTCCAAATCCCGCCTCGGCAAAAACAGCGATAACAGCGCAAGAGAAAATAACACTCTAGTCGACTCCAGAGAAAACGATGACCACATTGCCCCGGCGGCAGAGCACGATGAAACTGCAATCGGCGAACATAGTACGGATCCGATGTCCGAACACGGCGATGCCGCGGATAAACCTCATCAACCCCCCCTCTGGGGAGGAAAACAGCCCGAACGAAGATGCACACATCATCCCGGAAAGGCACTTGGAACTAGAGAACCTCCGCAGCAGGCTTATTGCCACAGCGAGGAGTCTGAAGAAGCAGAAGAAAAGGCTTAAGGCCACACAAAATACGCTCAACAGCAGGTAGAACAAAGTGCTCGACAACAAAGAAAGGTATGGTGGAAGTTACCACACAAAGAGCTATCCAAAGCGCAAGCTATTACTTGAATTCAACGATGAGGCCTTAGAGCCCACACAGCCGAAAAATAAAACGGCCAACCGGCCGGATCAACCACCTTGTGGCTGCGATAGAGAGGCTAACAAGGCTGCACATAAGTCAACACACGATCTATGTGAGGACTTGCGCCAAAAACCCAGTATGGCCAGATCCATCTATGGATCTAGGAAGCGCGCTCTGGCACAAAATCAAAACCGAATACTACAACCGTCTGAACGCCATGATACATCCAAATACAGGGGTGCCGCACACCCCCTATGTTTCACCGATGAGGTGCTAGACCACGAATTCCCAGAAGGATTCAAACCAGTGAACATAGAGGCGTACAACGGGACCATAGACCCTGGGGTCTGGATTGAGGACTTTATCCTCCATATCCATATGGCACGCGGAGACGATCTCCATGCCATCAAGTACTTGCCCCTCAAGCTTAAAGGACCAACTCGGCACTGGCTAAAAAGCCTACCCTAAAACTCAATTGGAAGTTGTTAGGAGCTCGAGGATTCTTTTCGGGCTAATTTTCAAGGGACCTATGTCCGACCTCCGGATGCAGACGATTTAAGTCATATAATTCAACAGCCCGGAGAGTCAGCCCGAAAGCTTTGGAAAAGGTTTCTCACTAAGAAGAACCAAATTGTCGACTGTCCGGATGACGAAGCCTTAGCAGCTTTCAAGCACAGCGTCCGAGACGAATGGCTCGCCAAACACCTCGGCCAAGAAAAACCGAGAACAATGGCAGCCCTGACAAGCCTCATAACCCGCTTTTGCGTGGGCGAAGATAGCTGGTTAGCCCGTAGTAGCACCAGCGACCCAAGCAAATCCGAAGTCAGGGATGGCAATGGAAAACCGCGACGCAGTAAAAGCAAGCTTCAAAATAAAGAAGACATCCCAGATAATACGGAGGTAAACGTTGGATTCAGGGGCTCTCGACCAGGTCAGCGGAAACAGCCTTTCAAAGGCAGCAGAGATGGACTGTCCATCCTAAACTAGATTCTAGACAAACTATGTCAGATTCATGGCACCCCCGATAAACCTGCAAATCACACCCACAGAGAATGCTGGGTCTTCAAGCTGGCCGGTAAGCTAAACGCCGAACACAAGGGGAGGGAGACACCAAGCGAAGACGAGGACGAACCTCGCCAGCAAAGCACCGGAGGACAAAAAAATTCCCACCAGAGGTTAAAACAGTAAACATGATCCATGTGATGAAGAGGAGAAGCAAGCACGCGCTCCGAGACATACGCGCTGTAGAGCCCGTCACCCCTAAGTTCAACCCCTGGTTGGCCTGCCCGATCACTTTTTATCGCAGGGTCCACCCGACAAGCATCCGACATGAAGGATTGGCTGCCTTGGTGTTAGACCCAATAATAAACGGATACCATCTCACACGAGTCCTTATGGACGGTGGCAGTGGTCTAAATCTGATATATCAGGACACAGTCCGTAAAATGGGGATAGACCCGACAAAAATCAGCCACAGTAATACTACCTTCAAGGGAGTAATACCAGGCCCAGAGGCCCGCTCCACGGGCTCTCTAATACTAGAGGTTGTATTCGGTTCACCCGACAACAACCGAAGTGAGAAGTTAGACTTCGACATTGCTCCATTCCGAAGCGGCTATCAAGCACTACTCGGAAGAACAGCTTTCGCTCGTTTTAATGCGGTACCACATTACGCTTCTCTTAAGCTTAAGATGCCTGGTCCATGTGGCACCATCACAGTTAGTGGAAATATTGAGCATTCTGTACGCGCGGAAGAACGTGCGGCGGCTTTAAAAGCCGAGCACTAGACGGCCTCACCAACCAGAATAAATGACAAGTCGTCAAGACCGCGGACACGGTCAGACGAGTCTGCTGCATCACCAGATATACCTGAGATTGGTTTGATGGTTAAACCCTCATAGACGGTACCAGGGGCTTACCGTGTGTAATCAGGGCTAGTTCGGCTCAACTTGACTTATCTTGAATTTTAATGGTTTATTGATAATAACCAATTCTTTTGGCACGGCAACTTTCACCTAAGTTCTTCTCTTTTACAGATGACAATTGTGCTACACCCGTCCAGGACACGGCACAATGGAGACACATGCGCAGACGTGCAGCAGGGACCCGCTCAAAGGATTCTTTTCAGATTAAGACCCCGCGTAAACCTTTTTTACTGTCTCTTGTTGTTCACATCCTCCGGATACTCAATACAACCGAGAAGGATGCTGACGTTATTGGCATGTCGCCACGTTAGAATATTGCACGTACCTGGACACTCGGGGTTTATTATTGAGGGCATTGTTCAGCCCGGCATGTGTTATAAAGACCGAATACCTTAGGGAGTGTTCGGCGTCGTGAGTTTGGCCTTATATGCATCAGCTCTGAATCATGTCTTTGGTCAAATGTTGGGTTTGCCCGGCTCCCGTGTTTTGCTACCTTACGTTCCGCTCTATCGGCTAAGATGGCACCGGGAGAACTATTGCGATTGTGCCCTGGTTCATCCGGATGAGCACCTCAGTAGAGAAAACCGAAAACTGACTGTCATGATAAAGCGCGAGACTGGTCAACCACTCGATGACATAGCAGAATCTTCGGGACTCCGCATTAACGAAGGGCTGTTTCCCGGTCATGTACGTACGTGCCCTGTATTCGGACGAGCGCGGAAGTACCAGGGGCTATATAGTAGTCCCACCGTCAAACTCCTATGGCTAAGTGAAAGTGTTAAAGCAATGTAGTCTGATTGCCTCGTTCGCTGCACTACCACCTCATTAATGGACCAAGACGTTGGATCAAGTGTGAATACGTGTTTTTGCGAACACCCCCGCATTATATGCGTGGGGGCTGAAGCCAACGACTGCAAACTTTCAGGTTATATACATATATACATAAACGGCTGCAGAGGAGGCATCATAATACTTTCAGGCAAAAGTATAAACACAGCCTTTATAATTCAATAAAACATTGTTTTTACAATGGGAATACATGTCACTAGAACATAATATTCTTCGAGCACTGAGCCTCTATTGAACGAGCGCCTTCAAGGACTTCTTCAAAGTAGTGATCGGCAGATACTCGGCCCACGGCCGAACTCTGGGTTGCAATAGTGGTGGCCTCCATCTCTGCCTAGTATGTCTTGACACAGGCAAGCGCCATCCGCGCACCCTCTATGAACGCCGACCTCTTCATGACGTCGATGTGCGGCACAACACCAAGGAACCGTTGCACTAGACTAAAATAACTATTCGGCCTTGGGCCTTTCGGCCACAGATGATCCACAACATACCTCATGGCAAGCCCGGACAACCTATGGAGCTCGGCCCACTCGGCCATTCGCTCATTCAACAGCAGCGGACGCACTAGAGCATGGAACTGTGACCAGAACAGCTTTTCCACTTCACGACCTTTTTGATCCTTGAAGTACTCGGCCGCATCAATAGCGATGGCTGCCAAATCCACGTATGCGTCTGCCGAACTCCATAGTTGATCAAGAGGGGCATACTTCGGATCTCCAAACTTCGTCCGCAACAAAAAGGGCTTACCAACCGCGATATCTCCAGCTTGACGCAGCTCCTCCTTCGCCGATCTGATTTTTGAGCGGGCTTCCTTGGCTGCTACCATGGCCTTCTCCAGGTCCATCGCCTTCGCTTGGCTTTCTTTTTCAAAAAAACTGGTAACGGTCGGCGGCATCTTTCAACTCAACAGCCATCTTGGCTATTCCTTCCTTGCTTTGGCAATGCGCGTCCTGTTCGGCCCTCAGCTCTTCGACCGCCTTTAGAGCGGCCGCATCACTATTCCTGGCTTGTTCCTTGGCTCGGGCAAGTTCCGCCCGAAGGGTCTCCACGGTGGCAGCTCCATCTGCAGTCACAACATATTAAAGATACTGGCATCATGCTCCTCTTACTATGTGTTGATCACCCGAGAAATCACATACCCTGTGCCTCGTCGAGCCGCTTGTTGACAAGCACGATGTCGGCATCTGCCGCATCAAGTTGCCGCTTCAGCTCGGCAAATTCACCAGTCCGGCTAGCCACCGGACGTTCAGCCACCTGGACATGAAGGTGGCCCAATTATTACCTGGGACTATGATCCTTTGTTTGCCGCCGTTCTCGACGGCAACCAGTGTCTCAGGGGCTACTATCTGCATAGGGCACACCTAACGTGTGCGGTACTGTCAAAAACATACACTATTTCACGTATCTCAAAGCCTTTCAGTAGACTCATAAAATCTTCATGCAACCTGCTTTCGACGGATGAAATCCTCTCAATCACCATACCCATTAGCGTACGATGCACTTCTGAGATGGCCGCTTGCTCCGGAAGATCCTTCAGTGCGTACGATCGCACATTGGATGGTTCCGGACTCTTTCTGTTGCTCTCTTTAGGAGCCGAATACTGAGGACTTCAGGTGGCCAAAGGGTTACCCTCTGGCCTTGGCGGATCAGGAGAAACCCTCCGCGACGACACTTCAGGGTCGCTCGCCTCATGAGGCAGGGTGGCAGGGGGAGGTGTTTCACTCTCCATCATCTCCGGAAGAAGATCCCCCGAAGATGAACTCTGTCGAGAAGGGATACGATCTGAACTACAAGATATATGCTTCGGTTATTATCTTCAGAGGTAATGTAGGATATTTTCACTATTAAGTACTTTTTGTTTACTTACAGCTCGGTAGAGGGCTGATCCCCTTGCGGGCATTGTGCGGCAAGAGTACCCTCCGAGGCAGGACTGTAAGTGCATCTAGTGCCACCCCTAGTTGGTTTTGGAGTATTGACGACAAACCTGGTTGAGGACTAATGTGATTGTGAGAATTGCAGGATAACACAGGTAGAAGTCCCTCATTGATTCGGTTTTCCTACCAGAGATGACCCCTGAAAATGTATGAAGACATTGAAGTCAAAGGTGGTATGTGAAGACATTCACATTGAAGACTATGACAAGAGAAGACATCGCGTGAAGACTATGGAGCGCGAAGACTTAGTTGTTTTGTTGTTCTTTTTCTTCTTTGTTGAGTCATAGGAACCACCGTACTATTAAGTGGGGTCCAAGTAAACCAGTCAGAATGACTGAAGTGATTCTTAACCAAAATCCTATGTCTTCGAGCAAAGACAATGAGAGCAAATCTTATCCAGAGCTGGATAAGTCAGCTTTGCTTGTAGCTCAAGTAAAGTTGTCATGTGTGTTTGAAATCTGACCGTTGGAACACGTGTCAGTTCCTTAGTGACCCAGGGTCGTTTCGGACAAATCAGGCCGGGTTGCCTAGTGGCTATAAATAGCCCACCCCCTACACCATAAATTGGTTGGCTGCTCAGAGTTAGTGCACGGCTTTTGTTGTTTGAGAGCAACCCACCTCGAAGCCTTTGAGAGAGAAATCCTTGCGAGGACAAAGCCCTAAACACCCAGAGCCAAAGAGTGTTAGGCACCACTTCAGTCTTATTGTCTGTGTGATCTGAAGACTTATTACACTTGAGCACTATGAATCCTCTAGCCGGTTAGGCGTCGCGTTCTGAGCATCCAAGAGTCATTGTGGATCGCCGGTGAACGAAGTCTATGAAGGTTTGGAAGTCTACCTTGAAGACTTACCAGAGTAATTGGGCGAGGACTGGGTGTCCTTAGATCAAGGGGAATAAGGTGAAGACGCGGTCTTCTGAGTTGAACCTCAGCCTCCCTAACCAGACGTACAGTTGTCACAGCAACTGGAACTGGTCCAACAAATCATTGTCTTTAACAAGCCACTGGTTCTATCCTTCCCATCTCCTTACTTGCAGATTGGTCCTTGTGAAGTCATTGCCTGTTTGCATTATCTATTTGTCTTCACTGTGTGACTGCTTGTTCTGATTGGCTTCATACTATCTTCCATCCTGGTCTATACTACCTAGCTGCTATTAGTCTTTGTGCTTTCATTTCATTGAATACTTGACTGTGGCTTGTTCAGTGTAGTCCACCTTCCACTGCATGGTAATAGGTTTATTTCTATCATTTATCTTCGAAACTTCCATGTTTTGAAGACTTTCATAAAAATTGCCTATTCACCCCCCTCTAGTCGATCACTAGCACTTTCAATTGGTATCAGAGCTAGGTACTCCCTTGTTATGTTTGATTCGGTTTAACCACCTGGAGTTTTAGCTATGTCGACTGCAGGGATAATCAAAGTCTCCGCTGCATGCCCAGTCTTCGATGGAACTGAATATCCCTACTAGAAGAATAAGATGCACATGCATTTGGAAGCCATTGATGTCGACCTCTAGTATGTCGTCAAGAATGGCGTCCCCAAGGCTGGTGAAGGTGTCACCGCTGCTGATGTCAAGAAGTTCGTTCAACTGGATTCCACTGCCAAGAACATCATTTGTGGTCATCTGACCAAAGGACAGTATGGCCGTGTGAGCGCTCTGGAAACATCCAAGCTAGTCTGGGACTAGCTCTCCAAGGTCAACGAAGGCGTCTCAACCCAGAGAGATCAAAGAATCAGTGTCCTTCGCAACCTCTTCAACCGCTTCAAGAGAAACGACAATGAGAATGTTCATCTCACATTTGATCGACTCACTGACATCACAAATGAGCTTCAAGCCCTCGGCGCTACTGAGATCACCAAGCATGAAGTCGTCAAGACACTCCTGAGATCACTTGACAGCTCGTTTAACACCGTAGCCCTGATGATTCAAGAACACCCTGACTTCAAGACACTCGATCTGTTTGACATACTTGAAAGGCTCAACACACATGAGTTTCAGCTTTCTGAGAAAAGAGACATCTACGGTCCCAACTATGGGCGAACTCGTGCTTTAAAGGCAAAAGCTGTTTCCTCATCTGAAGAAGAATCTGATTGCAGTTTTGATGATCCTGAAGACATTGGAAAGGAGCTTGCTATGCTTGTGAAGAAGTTCTAGAAATTCACCAAGAAGAAAGGCTTCAGAAAGTCCTCACGATCCAGCTCAAGGAATGATGAAGCTTCTGCTCATGACTACAAGAAGAGAACATGCCACAAGTGCAAGAAACCTGGTCACTACATCTCTGAGTGTCCGCAGTGGGACAATGAGAACAAGAAGAAGAAGAAGAGCAAGGAATATGATTCTGATGACAAGAAGAAGAAGAAGAAATACTCAAAGTCTTCTTCCAAGTCTTCATCACACAAGAAGAACTCATCTGCCAAGGCTCGTGCGTTTGTTGGCAAGGAAATGGATTCAGGAGAGGAGTCTGCTTCTGAGGAGGCGGAGGTGGAGTCTGAGGAGGAGTCCGATTCTGGCGTTGCAAGTCTGGCTACAGCCTACGTTGCCAAGTCCATCTTCAACATTGAAGACAATGACTTCATCACCAACGCCGATGTTAATGACAAAGACAACTCTGCTCCCACCTATTGCTTCATGGCACGCAGTGCCAAGGTAAACTCACGCACTACTCACTATCAAACATCCAGTGAAGATGACTCTGATTGTGGTTCCAAACCCAGCTACAAAACACTTGCTAAAATTGCAACTGAACAACAGAAAGCTATGGAACATATTCAAAAATTGTTAGACAAAAGCGATGACCTGTTAGACGCTGAAATGACTCGATCTCAGTCCTTAATTGAAGACATTAAAAATGTTCATGTTAAGTATGAGGAACTTGAAAGTCGTCATGAAACGCTCTCAACAACTCATGAAAAGCTTTCCTATGATTATCTTCAAAGGAAGCAAGATCTTGAGAAATTGAGAGCGGCTCATGAAGATCTTCAAAAGGAAAACGAGTCACTTCGCGCCAAACAGATCAGTTCCGCTCAGGAAGGATTTGAACCACCATGTCTTAAATGCATTGAGTGTGACAATGCTACTTCTGTTGCTGGATGTTCTACTGCTGCTACTGTTGCAATATCTTCAACTGTTGATGTGGTAACTAACCCCTCTGTCGAGGATGCCACTGCTATTGCTGATGAAAATGCTAGGTTGAAGACATTGCTTGAAACAGGGATGTACAAAAGTCTCAAAGGGCATCAGACACTATGTGATATCCTCAAAAGGTAGATCCTAAACCGAAACTCTAGGAAAGAGGGTGTTGGGTTCGAAAGGAAAATGAATGCTGATGGCTCTTACTGGAAACCTGAGCAGTGCCGCAAAACCACATGGGTAGCTGTAAAGGAACCTTCAGTGGATCCATCCACCACATCTGGCTTCACTTGTGCTAATCCCATTGTTATTGATGAATCCTTTGATGCAAACTATAAACTGTTTAAGAATCAGAATGGTGACGTGTTTGCCAGGTATATTGGTACTAACTGCAGGAATGGGCCACCTATGAAGAAAGTCTAGGTGCCGAAAAAGTGTCTGGAAAATCTTCCTGTGTATGTCGTCATGACACCACAAGTGAAGAAGACAAACCCCAGACCACGGGCTTCATATGCTCCAAAGGCTTCATACAGACAGAGGACTCACCTGAGTCGCACTAACGCAAATGTTTTGCAGGAAAACCATACTCAGGCCTATAAATATGAGCTAGTTTCATCAAACCACCATGTTCATAAGACCAAGAACTACTCTGCTTATTCTTATGAGTACTATTGTTCACCTGCAAGACTATTTGCTAGGGCTCCAAAGCCAAAGTTCTCAAATGCTGCACATAGACTCATTGCTTTGAAGCCACCCTTGAACATGTGGGTGGCTAAGAAAGCTTAACTCTTTTTTTTTGCAGGGAAGGGTCTCCAGCCAAAAATCAAATGCGTTGAAGCTATTGCTGGGGACCTTAAACATCTTGTAGGGCGCAAGATCAAATGCCCAAATGGTCTTATTATGTATTTTGTTCCTGGGTCGCTTGCTACTTGCCCTATCAGTCCTAACCTCTATCTAAGCTTGCATAATCCACTTGCTCCTCAAATGTTTATGCTTCACAATTCTCTTCGTGAAGCCTATCCCCCTAACTGCACTGTAGGGTATGACACCAGCTGCTTCAGAATGGATTATTGATAGTGGATGTACTAATCACATGACTAGCAAGCGAAGTATTCTCATGGACTCAACCTCATGTCCATCTGACAAGAGTCACATCACATTTACTGATACTGGTAAAAGCAAGGTATTTGTTCTAGGTAGAGTTGCAATCTCAAGGGATCAGGGCATGGATAAAGTGATGCTTGTTGAATCCCTTGGTTTCAACATAATGTCTGTCTCAATGCTTTGCGATTTAAACATGATTGTGATGTTTGGAAAATATCGTTGCCTTGTTCTAATGGAATCTGACAAGTCTCTAGTCTTTGAAGGGTATCGGAAAGATGATTTGTACATGGTAGATTTCTCAGCAGGACCACAGCTTGCCGTATGTCTTCTTGCAAAAGCTTCAGAATGCTGGCTCTGGCATCGGAGGCTAGGGCATGCTGGCATGAGGAATTTGCACACTCTTGCAAATAAGAAGCATATCATAGGCATCGAGGGTGTCAAGTTCAAGAAGGATCACTTATGCGGTGCCTGCGATCATAACAACGACTCAACCCTTCGAACTGCTACACATGGACCTCTCCGGTCCCACTCACTACTCAACTCTTACTACTACTGCTTGTCTCTATGGCTTCGTCATTGTTGATGATTATTCAAGATATACATGGGTGCATATAATCCTCTAAAAGACTGAAGTGCAGGATGTCTTCAGACGCTTCGCCAATCGAGCCATGAACAACTATGGCATCAAGATCAAGCACATTAGAAGTGACAATGGCACTGAATTCAAGAACACCGGCCTCGACACTTATCTTGATACTTTGGGCATCACTCATGAGTTCTCAGCTCCGTACACGCTGCAGCAGAATGGCATCGTGGAACGCAAGAACAGAACACTCATTGAGATGGCCCGGACGATGCTCGATGAATACAAGACTCCAAGAAAGTTCTAACCTGAAGCCATTGAAACTGCATGCCATATTATCAACCGTGTTTATCTTCACAAGCTTCTGAACAAAACATCCTATGAGCTCCTCATTGGTAAGAAGCCAAATGTCAGTTACTTCAAAGTATTTGGTGCCAGGTGCTGGATCAAGGATCCACATCACACTTCAAAATTTGCACCGAAAGCACATGAAGGTTTTATGCTTGGATACGGAAAGGATTCGCACTCCTACAGAGTCTTTAACCTCTTTCACTATCAAGTGGTTGAAACTGTGGATGTGCGGTTCAATGAGACTAACGGCTCGCAAAGAGAGTACCTGCCAAATGTGCTAGATGAAGTTCCATCCAGTGAATCCATCAAGCTTATGGGAACTGGAGAAATCATACCGTATGAAGCACAGCCCGAAGAGGAACTCATCATCTCTGCACCTGATCAACCTGAAGACAATTCTCAGCCTGAAGACAATCCTTCTAATGATGACAATGATCAGCAAGAGCAAAATCTTTGTCATGTTCATCCTCGTGTTGCAAATGAAGTACAGATTGAGAAAATAATTGATAGCATCAATGCACCTGGTCCACTCACTCGTTCAAGGGCAACACAACTAGCAAATTTCTGTGGGCACTTCACATTCGTCTCGATATCTGAACCCAAGAAAGTTGATGAAGCCTTCATGGAACCTGAATGGATTCAAGCTATGCAAGAAGAGCTTCAACAATTTGAGCTGAATAATGTATGGGAACTGGTCAAGCGTCCAGATCCTCGTAAGCACAATAACATAGGCACTAAATGGATATATCGCAACAATCAAGATGAGCATGGTCAAGCTGTCAGAAACAAGGCTCGTCTCGTTGCTCAAGGATACGCTCAAGTTGAAGGAATTGATTTCGATGAAACATTTGCTCCTGTGGCTAGGCTTGAAGCTATACGCATACTGCTGGCCTATGCAAATCATCATAACATTCTTCTGTATCAAATGGATGTGAAGAGTGCCTTTCTCAATGGCAAGATTGAAGAAGAAGTGTATGTTGCACAACCGCCTGGCTTTGAAGATCCAAAACATCTTGACATGGTTTACAAGCTCAACAAGGCACTGTATGGCCTCAAACAAGCCCCTCGTGCTTGGTATGACACACTCAAGGACTTCCTCAAGAGCAAAGGCTTCAAACCTGGTTCCCTGGATCCCACTCTCTTCACGAAGACATATGATGGTGAACTGTTTGTGTGCCAAATATATGTGGATGACATTATCTTCGGCTGCACCAACTAGAAATATAGTGATGAGTTTGGACACATGATGCAAAAGCAATATTAGATGTCCATGATGGGTGAGCTGAAGTTCTTCCTTGGTCTTCAAATTCGTCAGCAAAGAAATGGCATCTTCATATCTCAAGAGAAATACCTCAAAGATTGTCTGAAGAAGTTTGGAATGCAAGATTGCAAAGGTTACACGACGCCAATGCCAGCTAAACACCATTTGGGTCCCGACGACAATGGTAAAGAGTTTGATCAAAAGGTATACCTCTCCATGATTGGTTCTTTGCTTTATTTATGTGCATCTAGGCCAGATATTATGCTTAGTGTTTGCATGTGTGCTTGATTCCAAGCGGCACCAAAGGAATCACATCACTTAGCGGTGAAGCGAATTCTTCGATATTTGGTTTACACCCCAACATTAGGATTATGGTATCCAAAGGGCTCGGAATTTGATCTAGTTGGATTCTCGGATGCTGATTATGCTGGTGACAAGGTGGATCGCAAGTCTAGATCAGGCACATGTCATTTTCTGGGATGATCACTTATATGTTGGTCTTCAAAGAAGCAGAACTGTGTATCTCTCTCCACTGCTGAATCTGAATACATTGCTGCTGGGTCTTGCTGCGCTCAGCTTCTATGGATGAAGCAAACACTCAAATACTATGGCATTCATTTGAAGCAAGTTCCACTCTACTGCGACAACGAAAGCGCCATCAAGATTGCCAACAACCCAGTTCAGCACTCAAAGACAAAGCACATTGAAATTCGTCATCACTTTCTCAGAGATCATGTCATGAAGGAAGATATTGATATCATACACGTCAACACTGAAGAGCAACTGGCAGATATCTTCACAAAGCCCTTGGATGAGAAAAGGTTTTGCAAGTTACGGTGTGAGCTAAATATCTTGGAATCCTCAAATATCCTGTGATCAGGCACACATCCTAACACTTATGCATGTTGATGACTTAGATGTGCAACACACGAAGTAAAGTATATCTTCAATCAATGAAGGCTTACATTCTGAGTGTGAATACATTAACGTGGAATTTGACTTCGGAGCGCCACGATAATTGTGCGCCATGTCTGGGTCCAATACTTCCTATACGGTGGGTAACGCCACCACCAAATTCTTCCTTTAGAAGTGTTTTTCTCATGGCGTTACTTTTGCAAAGTCTTCACACTTGATTTGTCTTCAACATTGATTTTCTTTCTTGATTATCTTCACAATGTTGATTTGGTATATGCATATATTAAGTGTTCTGTCCTCTACAGCATTCACTTATAGCTATGTCTTTTCATTTGAATCTTTTGATCTAAGTGAATGTGATCGGACCCTAACCTCTCTATGCTTCTACCTCAAATCTATCTATCCAAATCATATGCATTCTATTGAAACTGTCGAATGTCTTCTCTGCGTCCTTGTCAGCAAAAGACACAGAGAAAAACATTTAATCTCTTTTAAATGCTTAATCCTTATTGCCTGAAACCCGGAGAAGCCGGAACGACCGCCCGACAATCCAGACGGGCGTGGGAACATGGAACTGCTTTCAATGTGTTGCATGTTCGCCATGTGTCCCTCAGATGTGAACCGCCAGGGGCACCTGCGTAATTGCGCTGTGCCGTTCTTTTCCTTATAAATACATGTCCCCTCACGGTAAAAAATCCTTCTTCCAACTCTCCACCTCGTCAAAACCCTAGCGCCTCCGCTAGCTCTCGATGACGCCGGCGACGAAGCGCTTAGCTGCTGCGACTTCACCGACGCCGTCCTCACGCCGGTCGCGGACATCGTCTTCTCCGTCGCCGCCGTAGGTGTCCTCCGTCGCCAAGTTAGGGCACGGTGGATCGAACTTCTCGTCTCCTACTCTTCCCATCTAGCAGTTCATCGTGTGGTAATTAAAATCTCACTTTTTACCGGCTTTTGATCTAATCTATTCATCCTTCTTCACCAAAAGTGGTTTCTGCGACTACAAACTTGGATCTATCTAGTTCTGCATCTCATACTATGCCTAGCATCTTCACTTATGCATCTAAACTAGTTAGATTCCTCACTTGTACCTATTCTTGGATTCGTACAAATCTGGAACCAACTTCAAACAAATAAGTGAATGTCTTCGCGTTATGAGGTCAATGTCTTCAAACTGATTTATCTTCAAAATCTTATGAAAATGCATATGACCTCTTCCCCTTCCCTCGCATCTTTAATGCTGTCATAGGTACATGTCCGTGGGAGAATCTCGTGGTTCTCATAGTCTGCATTCATTTGCAGAATTCTTACAGCATCATATCAACTCTCCCGAAGCCAGTTCTTGTCTAACCAAGAAGCCTTTGTCAGTGTTGAAGCCATACAGTTTGAACTTCATGGCTTCGCAAAAGTCAGTGAGGAAGGGCGGCAGACAGCGCTGCAGGGAAACATCAAAGGATTTGCCAGCTGATCTGCATGAACGGTACAAAACTGATCCTGAAGAAACCTATAATGAACGCAAAACTCGAATCCAATGGATTCGAAGATATTGGGCCGAGCAATGGTTTAAGTGCAGATTCGTCACCAAGGAGTATGCTGAGAAGAATGCTATCAAGCGTCCCTGGGGAGATATTCTCTATAAAAATCTTCAACCCAAGACCAGAACTGAAGCCATTGCTCAGGGTTTCTTCCCTTGCATGGTCCGTGGACCTCAACCTACTGATGCTCATCCCACATCTCTACTATGGTGTCGGGATGATAATCTGTTCAAGCGCAACTTTCAGTTTGCCAAGAACTCGGCCAAGGAGAACAAGAAATCTTGGGGATTAGAATTCAATCATGGCCCCTCTGCGCCTCGTGCCGATGAAGCAGAAGAAACCCAAGGCTCAGAAGCCTTCCTCTCCTCCAAAAGCTTCACGAGTGAAGCCCTTGGCCACCGCTCCACCTGCACCAAGTGTGTAGTCTGAAGATCTCTCTCGCGTCTCCAAGACCGAGATGAAGAAGAAGCCTATGCACTCCTCCAGTCCTGCTCTGACCCCTGCTGCCATTCTGAGAAATGAGGCCATTGATCTGTCAAGTGACGATGATCTTACCAATGACGTTCTTGAGCTGTTGATTAAGAGCAAGCAGCAGGCGGAAATCTTTAATGATCTTCCCCTCTTCGATGTTGAGATTATAAACAAGTTCATCGATGACTGGTTTGACAATCCAGAACTCAGTTTTGACGATCTACAACTTCCAATTGGCCTCAGCGCCTCCTTCAACGGTGCCATTGCTTCTGAGTTAGCTCTTGCTCAGAAAATTGTTGAGCTGAAGCACAAGATTGATTTTGAAAAGGCTCAGTTCAAGAAGCATATGGCCAGGCTCAGTGTGAAGGATGTGCAGAACTTCAAGATCATGCTACACGAGCTCAAGGAAGCATTTCTCAAGAAATGTGATGAAGCCCAAGGTTCTCGTGAGCGCATGAAGAATCTTGCTGACAAATGTGTTCAAGGCTACAATGAAGCTGAAAAGCGCAAGGCCTTGGGGCAACCAGGCATCGACCCCAGAATGGCTACCAAGAAGAAGAAGAAGCCAGCTGTTGCAGAACCAGAAGCATCAAGGCAGGAAGAACCTCGCATTGTCTTCCCAGCCAGTATGACAGGCTCGAAGCCTAAGGTCCCCATAGTGGCTTCAGAATTCAAGAAAACTAGAGAAGCTGAAGCCGAAGCCAGAAAGCGCAAGACCAAAGCCACCACTGATGATGCTCCCCCAACCAAGAAGAGGAAAACAAAGAAGAGAGACCGGGCTTCTTCCACAGAGCCCCTTCTTGTCGAGCCAATTTCTGTTGCTCGTCATGCGTCTGAACATCGTGAACGTCGTCTGGTAGTTCATGAGCCTGCTTCCACAGAGGCTCCTGAAGTTGAAGATATTCCAGCTGTTGACCCCACCGCAGCTGAAGGCATTGGTCACCACGACAATGTAGCAGATGATGAAGTCCTTCCTCAAATTGAACAAAATGTGGTATCATCACCTGTGCTCACGCACAACGCGCTCATCAGCATTGGTCATCCTCAGACGCCAATTGCTCAAGATGCATCGTGGGCTGATCACCCACAACAACAAGACACCCCAAGTACTCCCCAACCACAAGTCACCTCACCAGTGCAAGATGACGATGACTTTGAGGCCCAGCCAACTCCATCTCCACAGGCGTTGCCAGCGTTACGCAGGCTTCGCAAAGGACCAAGGCCCCAAGTCACTCTTCCGAGCGTTCCAGAAGGAGAAGTGCACCACCGATCTGTTGCACGGTCCGTTATGTATTAGAAATCATGTATACGGATTCCAATAATGCGGCCGAATATGAAGCGCTCCTGCATGGACTCCGGATGGCCGTTTACATGGACATACAATGCCTTGAGGTGCGTGGGGATTCGAACCTCTTGATATCTCAAATAAATGGAGAATTCGACGCAAAAGATCCAAAGATGGCGGCCTACCGCAACGCCGTACTTAGAATATCAGCTCGATTTGAGGGGCTCGAGTTTCATCATGTGGATCGAGATACTAATCAAGAAGCAGACATCCTTGCTCGAATGGGCGCTAAACGTGACCCCGTCCTGCCTAACACCTTTTCGGAGAGGCTTTTCAAGCCATCTGTGGTATGGCAGGACGAGAGCGGAAATAACAGTCCGGCGCCGATCACACCCCCATACGCCGAACACGATTCGGATATCATCGGGGGCTCGGGCACTGAGCCAACGCCTTCCGCTCATGTAATCATGGTGGTTATTGATCCATGGACCGAACCCTTCTTGGCCTACCTTAATAGGCAGGAGCTCCCTAATGATCAGAACGAGGCCCGTCGCATAGTCCGACGCTCTAAGGCCAACAAAGTTCACGAAGGAGAACTCTACAAGAAAAGGCACTACTGGAGTTCTTCAAAGATGTATCTCCGAAGAGGAGGGGCAGCAGCTCTTGGCTGAAATACATGCTGGCCTCGGCGGCCATCACGCCGCAACTCGGGCCCTTGTAAGCAAATCCTTCCGTACGGGCTTCTTCTGGCCCACGTCCCGAGAAAATGCATGGGCCCTTGTACAACGCTGTCTAGGATGCTAGCACTTCGCCAATCAAAGCCATATGCCTCCTACTGCCCTAAGAACTATCCCCATAACCTGGCCTTTTGCGGTCCGGGGGCTAGACATGGTCGGACCCCTTAAAGGGGGAAGCCATAAGATAAATATTTACTTGTCATGGTGGATAAATTCACTAAGTGGATAGAGGCCAAACCAGTAAAAACAGCCGAAGCCGGACCAGTGATAGACTTTATATCCGGTGTCGTGCACCATTATGGTGTCCCGCACAACATTATTACTAACAACAGCTCTAATTTCACAGACGATGAGGTAAAAAATTGGTGTGCTAACCTAGGCATCAAGCTCGATTACGCCTCCGTATATCACCCTCAAACAAACGGTCAAGTCAAGCGGGCCAATGGCCTAATAATGAGTGGCATCAAACCCAGACTAGTGCGATCCCTTAAGGAGTCAGATAAACACTGGGTTGAGGAACTCTATTCCATACTCTAGGGGCTGTTGACCACGCCCAACCACACGAATGGATACACACCAATCTTTATGGTGTATGGCGCGGAGGTTGTTTTGCCCTGCGACATTATTCATGATTCACCTCGAGTGCACATATATGAAGAGGGAGAGAGAGAGAGAGGCCGAGCTTGATCATCGGGATGACTTAGATGGCCTGGAGGAGGAGCGCGATATCGCAAAAGCCCGTTCCGCATTCTATCAACAACAAGCTCGAAGATACCAAAGCAGAGAAGTGCGGGCAAAGACTTACAATGTCGGTGAACTCGTTTTATGACTCCCAGAGAAGAAAAAGGACAAACTAAAACCAACATGGGAAGGTCCCTTCAATATAGATGAAGTTCTAACAGGAGGAGTGAGGGAGTCCTGGATTAGGGGGTCTCGGGATAGCCAGACTATATCCTTTGGCCGGACAGTTGGACTATGAAGACACAAGATTGAATACTTCGTCCCGTGTCCGGATGGGACTCTCTTTGGCGTGGAAGGCAAGCTTGGCAATACGGATATATAGATATCCTTCCTTGTAACCAACTCTGTGTAACCCTAGCCCCCTCCGGTGTCTATATAAACCGGAGGGTTTAGTCCGTAGGACAACAACAATCATACCATAGGCTAGCTTCTAGGGTTTAGCCTCTACGTTCTCGTGGTAGATCAACTCTTGTGATACTCAAATCATCAATATCAATCAAGCAGGATGTAGGGTATTACCTCCATCAAGAGGGCCAGAACCTGGGTAAACATCGTGTCCCCCGCCTCCTATTACCATCCGCCTTAGACGCACAGTTCGGGACCCCCTACCCGAGATCCGCCGGTTTTGACACCGACATTGGTGCTTTCATTGAGAGTTCCACTGTGCCGTCATCGTAAAGGCTTGATGGCTCCTTCGATCTTCGATAATGATGCTGTTCAGGGTGAGGTTTTCCTCCCCGGACAAATCTTTGTATTCGGCGGCTTCGCACTGCGGGCCAACTCGCTTGGCCATCTGGAGCAGAACGAGAGCTACGCCCCTGGCTGTCAGGTCAGGTTCGGAAACTTAAACTACACTGCCGATATCCGCGAAGACTTGATCTTCGATGGATTCAAGCCCATGTCAGGTGCGCTGCACAATCACGACGAGCATGACGTAACTCTCCCGTCGGATAGTGTTTGGGAGATCGCATCTGCAACTACTCCGGCCCCTAATCTGGAGCAAAGTGCGCCATCCGAGGATGGGTGGATAGACCCCGCCATGGAGGCCGCACTCTCAGTGGCGATAGAGTCGAATACTGACTTCACCCCCTTTGAGAGCCGTGTTGCCGAACCATTGGATTCGTCCCCGGCCATAGGCTTTGAGCCGTCTGCTTCCGTGCCTATCGAATCCGATTGGGCGCCGATCATGGAGTTTAGCTCCGCGGATATCTTTCATTACTCGCCTTTCGGCGATGTGCTAAATTTACTAAGGTCTCTCTCCTTGTTAGGAGAACCTTGGTCGAACTATGTCCGGCTAGAAGGGGATGCGGACGATGAAGAAATCCGCTGCCCACCCACCACCCACTTAGTAGCCACTGTCGACGATTTAACTGACATGCTTTATTTCGACTCCGAAGACATCGACGGCATGGACGGCGATGAATGAGAGGAACAGGAACCAGTGCCCACAGAGCGCTGGACAGCCACTTCATCACATGACATATACATGGTGGATACACCCAAAGAAGGCAATGGCGACAAGACAGTGGAGGACGACCCCTCCAAGAAGCAAGCAAAGCGTCGGCGTAGGCACCGCTCCAAATCCCGCCTCAGCAAAAACAACGATAACAACGCAAGAGAAAATAACACTCCAGTCGACTCCAGAGAAAATGATGACCACATTGCCCCAGCAGTAGAGCACGATGAAACTGCAATCGGCAAACATAGTACGGATCCGATGTCCGAACACGGCGACGCCGTGGATAAACCTCATCAACCCCCCTCTGGGGAGGAAAACAGTCCGGACGAAGATGCACACATCATCCCGGAAAGGCACTAGGAACAAGAGAACCTCCACAGCAGGCTTATTACCACAGCGAGGAGTCTGAAGAAGCAGAAGCAAAGGCTTAAGGCCGCACAAAATATGCTCAACAGCAGGTGGAACAAAGTGCTCGACAACAAATAAAGGTATGGTGGAAGTTACCACACAAAGAGCTATCCAAAGCGCAAGCTATTACTTGAATTCAACGATGAGGCCTTAGAGCCCACACAGCCGAAAAATAAAACGGCCAACCGGCCAGATCGACCAGCTTGTGGCCGCGATAGAGCGGCTAACAAGGCCGCACATAAGTCAACACACGATCTACGTGAGGACTTGCGCCAAAAACCCAGTATGACCAGATCCTTCTATGGATCTAGGAAGCGCGCTCTGGCACAAAATCAAAACCGAATACTACAACCGTCCGAACGCCATGATACATCCAAATACAGGGGTGCCGCACACCCCCTATGTTTCACCGCTGAGGTGCTGAACCACGAATTCCCAGAAGGATTCAAACCAGTGAACATAGAGGCGTACGACGGGACCATAGACCCTGGGGTCTGGATTGAGGACTTTATCCTCCATATCCATATGGCTCGCGGAGACGAACTCCACGCCATCAAGTACTTGCCCCTCAAGCTTAAAGGACCAGCTCGGCACTGGCTAAAAAGCCTCCCCTAAAACTCAATTGGAAGTTGGGAGGAGCTCGAGGATGCTTTTCGGGCTAATTTTCAAGGGACCTATGTCCGACCTCCGGAAGCAGACGATTTAAGTCATATAATTCAACAGCCTGGAGAGTCAGCCCGAAAGCTTTGGAACAGGTTTCTCACTAAGAAGAACCAAATTGTCGATTGTCCGAACGCCGAAGCCTTAACAGCTTTCAAGCACAGCGTCCGAGGCGAATGGCTCGCCAGACACCTCGGCCAAGAAAAACCGAGAACAATGGCAGCCCTGACAAGCCTCATAACCCGAATGGCTCGCCAGACACCTCAGCCAAGAAAAAACGAGAACAATGGCAGCCCTGACAAGCCTCATAACCCGCTTTTGCGTGGGCGAAGATAGCTGGTTAGCCCGTAGTAGCACCAGCGACCCAAGCACATCCGAAGTCAGGGATGGCAATGGAAAACCACGATGCAGTAAAAGCAAGCATCAAAATAAAGAAGACAGCCCAGATAATACGGAGGAAACGGTGGATTCCGGGGCTCTCGACCAGGTCAGCGGAAACATCCTTTCAAAGGTAGCAGATATGGACCGTCCAGCCTAAACAAGATTCTAGACAAACTATGTCAGATTCATGGCACCCCCGATAAACCTGCAAATCACACCCACAGAGAATGCTTGGTCTTCAAGCTGGCCGGTAAGCTAAATGCTGAACACAAGGGGAGGGAGACACCAAGCGAAGACGAGGACGAACCTCGCCAGCAAAGCACTGGTGGACAGAAAAAATTCCCACCAGAGGTTAAAACAGTAAACATGATCCACGTGACGAAGAGGAGAAGCAAGCACGCACTCCGAGACATACACGCATTAGAGCCCGTCACCCCTAAGTTCAACCCCTGGTTGGCCTGCCCGATCACTTTTTATCGCAGGGTCCACCCGACAAGCATCTGGCATGAAGGATTGGCTGCCTTGGTGTTAGACCCAATAATAAATGGATACCATCTCACATGAGTCCTTATGGACGACGGTAGTGGTCTAAATCTGATATATCAGGACACAGTCCGCAAAATGGGGATAGACCCGACAAAAATCAGCCACAGTAATACTACCTTCAAGGGAGTAATACCAGGCCCAGAGGCCCGCTCCACGGGCTCTCTAATACTAGAGGTTGTATTCGGTTCACCCGACAACTACCGAAGTGAGAAGTTAGACTTCGACATTGCTCCATTATGAAGCGGCTATCAAGCACTACTCTGAAGAACAGCTTTCGCTCGTTTTAATGTGGTACCACATTACGCTTCTCTTAAGCTTAAGATGCCTGGTCCACGTGGCACCATCACAGTTAGTGGAAATATTGAGCGTTCTATACGCGCGGAAGAACGTGCGGCGGCTTTAACAGCCGAGCACTAGACGGCCTCACCAACCAGAATAAATGACAGGTCTTCAAGACCGCGGACACGGTTAGACAAGTCCGGTGCATCACCAGATATACCTGAGATTGGTTTGATGGTTAAACCCTCATAGATGGTACCAGGGGCTTCCCGCGTGTAATCAGGGCTAGTTCGGCTCAACTTGACTTATCTTGTATTTTAATGGTTTATTGATAATAACCAAAAAAAATTGGCACGACAACTTTCACCTATGTTCTTCTCTTTCACAGATGACAATCGTGCTACACCCGTCCAGGACATGGCACAACGGAGACACAGGCACAGACGTGCAGCAGGGACCCGCTCAAAGGTTTGTTTTCAGATTAAGACCCTACGTAAACCTTTTTTACTGTCTCTTGTTGTTCACATCCTCTGGATACTCAATACAACCGAGAAGGATGCTGGCGTTATTGGCATGTCGCCACGTTAGAATATTGCACGTACCTGGACACTCGGGGTTTATTATTGAGGGCATTGCTCAGCCCGGCATATGTTATAAAGACCGAATACCTTAGGGAGTGTTCGGCGTCGCGAGTTTGGCCTTATATGCATCAGCTCTGAATCATGTCTTTGGTTAAATGTTGGGTTTGCCCGGCTCCCGTGTTTTTCTACCTTATGTTCCACTCTATCGACTAAGACGGCACTGGGAGAACTATTGCGATTGTGCCCTGGTTCATCCGAATGAGCACCTTAGTAGAGAAAGCCGAAAACTGACTGTCATGATAAAGCGCAAGACTGGTCAAACACTCGATGACTTAGTGGAATCTTTGGGATTCCTCTGCATTAATGAAGGGCCGTTTCCCGGTCATGTACATACGCGCCCCGTATTTAGACGAGCGCGGAAGTACCAGGGGCTATATAGTAGTCCCACCGTCAAACTTCTATGGCTAAGTGAAAGTGTTAAAGCAATGTAGTCTGATTGCCTCGTTCGCTGCACTACCACCTCATTAATGGACCAAGACGTTGGATCAAGTGTGAATACGCGTTTTTTGCGAACACCCCCGCATTATATGCGTGGGGGCTGAAGCCAACGACTGCAAACTTTCAGGTTATATACATATATACATAAACGGCTGCAGAGGAGGCATCATAATACTTTCAGGCAAAAGTATAAACACAGCCTTTATAATTCAATAAAACATTGTTTTTACAATGGGAATACATGTCACTAGAACATAATATTCTTCGAGCACTGAGCCTCTATTGAACGAGCGCCTTCAAGGACTTCTTCAAAGTAGTGATCGGCAGATACTCGCCCCACGGCCGAACTCTGGGTTGCAATAGTGGTGGCCTCCTTCTCTGCCTAGTATGTCTTGACACAGGCAAGCGCCATCCGTGCACCCTCTATGAACGCCGACCTCTTCATGACGTCGATGTGCGGCACACCACCAAGGAACCGTTGCACTAGACTAAAATAACTATTTGGCCTTGGCCCTTTCAGCCACAGATGATCCACAACAGACCTCATGGCAAGCCCGGACAACCTATGGAGCTCGGCCCACTTGGCCATTCGCTCATTCAACAGCAGCGGACGCACTGGAGCATGGAACTGTGACCAGAACAACTTTTCCACTTCACGACATTTTTTATCCTTGAAGTACTCGGCCACATCAACAGCACTGGTTACCAAATCCACGTATGCGTCTGTCGAACTCCATAGTTGATCCAGAGGGGCATACTTCGGATCTCCAAACTTCGTCCGCAACAAAAAGAGCTTACCAGCCGTGATATCACCAGCTTGACGCAGCTCCTCCTTCGCCGATCTGATTTTAGAGCGGGCTTCCTTGGCTGCTACCATGGCCTTCTCCAGGTCCGTCGCCTTCGCTTCGCTTTCTTTTTCAAAAAACTGGTAACGGTCGGCAGCATCTTTCAACTCAACAGCCATCTTGCCTATTCTTTCCTTGCTTTGGCAATGCGCAGCCTGTTCGTCCCTCAGCTCTTCGACCGCCTTTAGAGCGGCCGCATCGCTATTCCTGGCTTGTTCCTTGGCTCGGGCAAGTTCCGCCCAAAGGGTCTCCACGGTGGCAGCTCCATCTGCAGTCACAACATATTAAAGATACTGGCATCATGCTCCTCTTACTATGTGTTGATCACCCGAGAAATCACATACCCTGTGCCTCGTAGAGCCGCTTGTTGACAAGCACGATGTCGGCATCTGCCGCATCAAGTTGCCGCTTCAGCTCAGCAAATTCACCAGTCCGGCTAGCCACCGGACTTTCAGCCACCTACACATGAAGGTGGCCTAATTATTACCTGGCACTATGATCCTCTGTTTGCCGCCGTTCTCGACGGCAACCAGAGTATCAGGGGATACTATCTGCATAGGGCACACCTAACATGTGCGGTACTGTCAAAAACATACACTATTTCACGTACCTCAAAGCCTTTTAGTAGACTCATAAAATCTTCATGCAACCCGCTTTCGGCGGATGAAATCCTCTCAATAACCGTACCCATTAGCATACGATGCGCTTCTAAGATGGCCGCTTGCTCCAGAAGATCCTTCAGTGCGTCCGATCGCACATTGGATGGTTCCGGACTCTTTTTGTTGCTCTCTTTAGGAGCCGAATACTGAGGACTTTGGGTGGCCAAAGGAGTACCCTCTGGCCTTGGCGGATCAGGAGAAACCCTCCGCGACGAAACTTCAGGGCCGCTCGCCTCATGAGGCGGGGTGGCAGGGGGAGGTGTTTCGCTCTCCACCATCTCCGGAAGAAGATCCCTCGAAGACGAACTCTGTCGAGAAGGGATATGATCCGAACTACAAGATATATGCTTCGGTTATTATCTTCAGAGGTAATGTAGGATATTTTTACTATTAAGTACTTTTTGTTTACTTACAGCTCGGTAGAGGGCTGATCCCCTTGTGGGCATTGTGCGGCAAGAGTACCCTCCGAGGCAGGACTATAAGTGCATCTAGTGCCACCCCTAGTTGGTTTTGGAGTATTGACGACAAACCTGGTTGAGGGGCTAATGTGTTTGTGAGAATTGCAGGATAACACAGGTAGAAGTCCCTCATTGATTCGGTTTTCCTACCAGAGATGACCCCTAAAAATGTATGAAGACATTGAAGTCAAAGGTGGTATGTGAAGACATTCACATTGAAGACTATGACAAGAGAAGACATCGTGTGAAGACTATGGAGCGCGAAGACTTAGTTGTTTCGTCGTTCTTTTTCTTCTTTCTTGAGTCATAGGAACCACCATACTGTTAAGTGGGGTCCAAGTAAACCAGTCAGAATGACTGAAGTGATGCTTAACCAAAATCCTATGTCTTCGAGCGAAGACAATGAGAGCAAATCTTATCCAGAGCTGGATAAGTCAGCTTTGCTTGTAGCTCAAGTAAAGTTGTCATGTGTGTTTGAAATCTAACCATTGGAACACGTGTCAGTTCCTTAGTGACCCGGGGTCATTTCGGACAAATCAGGTCGGGTTGCCTAGTGGCTATAAATAGCCCACCCCCTACACCATAAATTGGTTGGCTGCTTAGAGTTAGTGCACGGCTTTTGTAGTTTGAGAGCAACCCACCTCGAAGCCTTTGAGAGAGAAATCCTTGCGAGGCAAAGCCCTAAACACCCAGAGCCAAAGAGTGTTAGGCATCACTTAAGTCTTCTTGTCTGTGTGATCTGAAGACTTATTACACTTGAGGACTGTGAATCCTCCAGCCGGTTAGGCGTCGCGTTCTAAGAATCCAAGCGTCATTGTGGATCGCCGGTGAACGAAGTCTGTGAAGGTTTGGAAGTCTACCTTGAAGACTTACCAGAGTAATTGGGCGAGGACTGGGTGTCCTTAGTGTCGTGGTTCTAAGTCTGACAGTAATGTAGGGGGGTAGGTATGGAGAGGCGAGATCTTAGCTATGGAGTAGTTGTAAGCACACGAGGTTTACGAGTTCAGGCCCTTCTCGGAGGAAGTAATAGCCCTACGTCTCGGAGCCCGGAGGCGGTCGACTGGATTATGTGTGTATGAATTACAGGGGTGTGAACCCTTTACACTGAGGAGGGGGTGGCTTATATAGAGTTCGCCAGACCCCTCCGGCCCTCAGTTATGCAGGGTTTTAAGTACATTAAGGTCGGGCGTTACTGGTAACGCCCCTAATAAAGTGCTATGATGACCATAAAAGCTACTTAATGACCGACCGTTAGCGTGCGGAGTGACTTTAGGTCTCCTGGCCGTCGAGTGGTTGGATCTTGGCCGAGTGATTGCTTCTTGGTCGAGTGTCTTCGAGTCTGTCGAGTGGAACACCTCCAAGTCGATTAAAAGGTGATTTCTTCTAGAGATGTCCTTGGGTAGGGCAGTTAGGACAGGTCCATGACCCTACCCTAGGTACATAGCTTCATCATTAGCCCCCGAATGGATCGAGGTTTGAGTGGGGAAGGAGTTGAGAACTTCTCCGACTCATTTTTCATGCCATGAGCATATCTTGTTTCGGTTCAATGAACCTGAGTGACGACAGCAACTTCCTTTTTAGTCGCCTTGATCCATTCTTAGTTTTTTGTCGAGTGAGTTTCTTTACTTGAAAAGCTCCGAGTGACGGTGTGGAGGAGATCTTCCGCCTGAGAAGTTGTTCTGCTGCCTGCGGATTTCGCAGGATTCGAATTTTGGGAAGCGCGCGGGACGGGGAAGGCCACTGTAATCGGATGGGATAGGGCGGAGCTGCCTCGATCTCCGCGCCACCTTTTTCGCCACGTATCATGCGCGCGATTGTTACGGGATTTGACAGGATCGTCCGGGCCTACCAGTCAGCCACTCGGAAGTGGCCTCATATAAGGCGTTAGACCGGGGTTTCTTGAACAGTGCATTCTCATTTCCTCTCCTCCTCTTCAGGCTTCTTCGTCGCGCTCGCTCTCGCCCCAGCGCCGCCGCTCCATACGTGTCTCGCCGGTGACAATGGGGAAGGAGAAGACGGCGGCTCTGGAGCGGGCGAAGAAGGCGATGGCAAAGGCAAAGGGGAAGGCGACCAGTCGGGGTAGATATTCCTCACGAGCCGGCCTGCCGAAGGGCTGGATCCAGGGCGACTGGATCCGCTCGACGATTCGCCAAGAAGACCTCGACGACCTAGCCGATGGAGGACTGATCCCCCATGGATCGGCGCGGCTTCCGGGGAAGGAATCCGAGCTGCAACCTCGGGAGGGTGAGCGTGTTCTCCTTGCCACTCACGTCGACCGTGGGTTTTCCTTGCCTCCTCATCCTTTCTTTCGGGGATTTCTGAATTTCTTTGGGGCACAACTCCACCACTTCACTCCCAACACAATCGTGTATCTCCCTGCTTTTGTGTCTTTGTGCGAGAATTTCTTGGGTTGTCGTCCTCACTGGGGTCTTTTCAAGCACATTTTCACCTGTCGTTCTCAGACGGTGAAAAAGGCCAATCCGAGTGATGAGAGAACACAAGTGATTCAGATGTGTGGGGGTCTTGGTGTTCAGATGAGAGGGAAAAGTTCCTTTCCGGCCATGATTCTTCCCGACTTGGTCCGTGGATGGCAGTCGACCTGGTTTTACTGCAAAGACCAGCCGACGCCAGGGCAGTCGACTGGCCTCCCTCCTTTTACCATGGACCGAGTGAGGAAACCTTCCTCTTTGAAGGTGATCCCGGAGGAGAAGGCGCAAGTTAGGGTGCTGGTCGAACGAGTGGTCCAGCTTATCCGCGACGGGGTCACTGGTATGGATCTCTTGGAGGTTTTCCTTCGGCGGCGCATCCAGCCTCTTCAAGCTCGAGACCATCCGATGTGGATGTATTCGGGTCTTGACGACACCACTCGGATTCACCCGAAGGAGGTCGATGACGACACACTGGAGGGTTGGCTGTCGGGCATCACCGGAAACAAGGACAACCCTAGGGGAGCCAGGAGAGTTCCTCCATTCGACCAGTCCCATGAACCAGAAAAGGTCCGATTCTGAGCTTTTGATTATAATCTGAATTCGCTCGCGTAGCTGTCTATACTGCGTCGACTGACTTTATTCTTCCTGCTTTCTTTCAGGCCCTTATCAAAATGTACTCATTGCCCAACGGAGAGCAAGAGCAAGACCCGGAAGGAGAGGCGAGTGGCGGCGACAGTGGCGAATGGCATTCTGACGGAGAAGGGGATGAAGAAAGCGACAACTCAAGTGACGAAGAAGAAGTCGAGTCGCCTCCTCGCAGGGAGAGGCGATCCAAGCTTGACCAAGAACGATCGAGCGCCCGTGAAAAGGCGATTGCTCAGACTGGTTAGTCTTCAAAGCGTCCTCGGACATCTTCACCAACCCCAACTGAAAAAGCGTCAAAGCATCCCAAAGTTGCAGAGCAGAAGCCTCGGAAGGCGTTGCCGAAGATTAAAGTTGACATCCCCGTCGCTTCTGTGTGAGTGTCTCCCTTTGTATTCACTCGACGCTCCGTGCTGTTTATTTTTTGTTGATTTAACCAGACGAACTTTGGAACTGGCAGCGCTGCTACTTCCGGGACCTCAGCTTACAGGGATGAGGATGAGGTAATGGAGGATGCAGTCACTTCCAATCTGGGTATGATTTCTGTCATTCTGTCTTTATTTGGTCGACTCAACTGCAATGTGTACCATTGGGTGATGTAATTTTGGCGATTGATCTTTGAATAGCTCCTAACATTATTGACCTCCCCGATGATGATGATGATGAAGAGCCTGAGAGGCCTTTGACGAGGAAAAATAGGAAAGCTCCTGCAAGCAAGGTGCCACAGTCGACGCCGATGGCGGAACCAGTCGTTTAGGACGCTGGTGATGCCAATCGGGGTTCTGTTACCTTCGCCGTACCATTGTCGAGCGCCTTGCCTTCTTCGTCGACTGCTCAAGCTCCTGCCGACCCACCTTCAGTTTTTGCGATCCATCATGTCCCAGAGGACGAAGTGAATGCTTCCAAGGAAGCCATATGCCAGGCGGGCATTATGATGGAGAAGATGAAGGCGGTGCAGGACGCCATTCAGGCCGCCTATGACGCTAGCTCGGCTCTCCAAAGCAATGTTCAGGTTAGTTGGTCACCGCTTGTTCTGTTAGGATATGCTATCTGAAGACTCTCTTTCCGAAAATCTTTGCATCTGTACACCCACTGGGTGCGTCGATTGAATTTTTGGACTAGTGGGGGCACGCTGAGTGCACCCACTGGGTGTAGTCCCCGAGACTACGGTGGACTGCTGGCAGTCGACTGTAGTCTTTGTATTTTGATTCTTTCGCTCGATCTGGTCTGGCTGTGTCGAGTGTAAACGAACCGGTGGGGGCACGCAAAGTTCACCCACTGGGTGTAGTCCCCGAGACTATGGTGGACTGCGGGCAGTCGATCGTAGTCTTAGTATTTATTGTCTTTGTCGTTTTTCGCTGTAAAATAACTTCCCCTCCCTAATTGCAGAAATCTTGTGATCTTGGAGCTCGCTTTGCTGACTTGGAGAAACAGCAGATCTAGCTAAACCTTGACTTGGAATTGGCTCAGCAAAATCTGAAAAAAGCTCAAGACGAGGCCGCTGGTATGGAAGGTAACTGATTGCCGACTGAACTTCAATATATCTCTTTGGTCTCTTTTTTGATTCGATTATTTATTTTGCAGAGAAAATGAAGTTGGCTCTGGACAAGAAGGACTCGGACCTCGCTGCCGTGCAAAAAGCAGCCCAAGACAAAATCGTTCTCGCAGACGAGAAGCTTGCTTCAGTCGGAACGCTTGAAGGAGAGGTGACTAGACTGACATCTTGTCTTAATGAAGCTAACCGCGAAGTGACCAGCCTGAAGAAGGATAAGGTCGCCCTGAACGAAAAGTTGGAGTCTGCGACCCGCAAGAGGAACGACACAGAAGCTTATCTGAGGACCCTTGCCAAGAAGCTTTATCTCGTGCTGGGAGGTATTTCTTTTAATCCGACTGTGTTGATGCTTGCCATCGGATTTTGCTCGGTTGATTGAACTGACTTTTGGCTGCAGAACTTTGTCAAGACTTTGATGAAGAAACTGGAAGGGTCGAGATGGGTCTGGACCCTATCGCTTCCCCGGTCTGCGGCAAAACTGCGATGAACATGCTCCGACCAGAGTCCCGTATCGCCAGCGCCATAAGCTACCTCGCACGCCTGAAGGAGGTTGTCTCTCGAATCGACTCGACGCTTTGGCCGGGGGCGACGCTTCAGAATGATCTGGAATCTCTGATGACTTGACTGAACGAGATCCCTGGCCGAGTGCAAGAATGGAAGAAATCCTCCGCCCGGTGTGGTGCTGATGTGGCACTGTCCCTGGTGCAAGTCCACTGCAAGGAGGCTCATGAAGACAAGCTGGCTGCGATCAAAGTCGCTAACACCAAAAAGCACGACTTCCAGTCCTTCATAGAGACTTTCATTGCTTCCGCTACTCGGATCGCTGATGGCATCGATCTGGACTCGTTCGTGGAGCCTGCTAGCCCTCCTCCGGCCGAGTGAACAATCTTATGAAACTTGGATACGCTTTAAATTTGCCTCGGAATGCCGAGTGGTTTCTGTAACCGTTAAACTCCTTCGGGCATGGTGCCCAAGTACCTTTGATTCGCTGCTTGGAACCTTTGAGTATTTATGTGAACTTGGTTTATCGTTGAATATCTTCATGAATTCTCCGTCGAGTGGAACTCGTTCTTCACTCGAGACCACTTTCGTATTTGTGGCGCAGCTCCGAAGGAGAAGGTAGCAGTCGACCTGCACCTCGTCGTCCTTGCGGATTGGGGTGTGTTTCGTACTTAGGCGAGTACTGGACTGCAACTAAGCCTCCGAGTGGGAGGGTCGCTCTCCACTCGGTAGGATTTTTCAAACTTAGGCGAGTACTGGACTACAGCTAAGCCCCCCAAGTGGGAGGGTCGCTCTCCACTCGGTAGGATTTTTCAAACTTAGGCGAGTACTGGACTACAGCTAAGCCCCCAAGTGGGAGGGTCGCTCTCCACTCGGTAGGATTTTTCAAACTTAGGCGAGTACTGGACTGCAGCTAAGCCCCCGAGTGGGAGGGTCGCTCTCCACTTGGTAGGATTTTGCAAACTTAGGAGAGTACTGGACTGCAGCTAAGCCCCCGAGTGGGAGGGTCGCTCTCCACTCGATAGGATTTTTCAAACTTAGGCGAGTACTGGACTGCAGCTAAGCCCCCGAGTGGCAGGGTCGCTCTCCACTCGGTAGGATTTTTCAAACTTAGGCGAGTACTGGACTGCAGCTAAGCCCCCGAGTGGGAGGGTTGCTCTCCACTCGGTAGGATTTTTCAAACTTAGGCGAGTACTGGACTGCAGCTAAGCCCCCGAGTGGGAGGGTCGCTCACCACTCGATAGGATTTTCAAATACTTAGGCGAGTACTGGACTGCAGCTAAGCCCCCGAGTGGGAGTCTGGCTCACCACTCGGTAGGATTTTCAAATACTTAGGCGAGTACTGGACTGCAGCTAAGCCCCCGAGTGGGAGGGTCGCTCACCACTCGGTAGGATTTTCAAATACTTAGGCGAGTACTGGAGTGTAGCTAAGCCCCTGAGTGGGAGGCTGGCTCACCACTCGGTAGGATTTTCAAATACTTAGGCGAGTACTGGACTGCAGCTAAGCCCCCGAGTGGGAGGGTCGCTCACCACTCGGTAGGATTTTCAAATACTTAGGCGAGTACTGGAGTGTAGCTAAGCCCCCGAGTGGGAGGCTGGCTCACCACTCGGGAGGATTTTCAAATACTTAGGCGACTACTGGACTGCAGCTAAGCCCCCGAGTGGGAGGGTCGCTCACCACTCGGTAGGATTTTCAAATACTTAGGCGAGTACTGGACTGCAGCTAAGCCCCCGAGTGGGAGGCTGGCTCACCACTCGGTAGGATTTTCAAATACTTAGGCGAGTACTGGACTGTAGCTAAGCCCCCGAGTGGGAGGCTGGCTCACCACTCGGTAGGATTTTCAAATACTTAGGCGAGTACTGGACTGCAGCTAAGCCCCCGAGTGGGAGGGTCGCTCACCACTCGGTAGGATTTTCAAATACTTAGGCGAGTACTGGACTGCAGCTAAGCCCCCGAGTGGGAGGCTGGCTCACCACTCGGTAGGATTTTCAAATACTTAGGCGAGTACTGGACTGCAGCTAAGCCCCCGAGTGGGAGGCTGGCTCACCACTCGGTAGGATTTTCAAACACTTAGGCGAAACGGGTTCGCAGCTAAGCCTCCGAGTGGGAGGCTGCTTCACCACTCGGTAGGATTTTCAAATACTTAGGCGAAACGGGTTCGCAGCTAAGCCTCCGAGTGGGAGGCTGGCTCGCCACTTGGTAGGATTTTCAAATACTTAGGTGAGTACTGGACTGCAGCTAAGCCCCTAAGTGGGAGGCTGGCTCACCACTCAGTAGGAAATTATTTTTACAAACTTAGGCGAAACGGATTCGCAGCTAAGCCACCCACTGGAGGATTTCTCACGCAAACAAAAACAATAACAATCACTGGGAAAATTATAACGCTCTTGTCTTTGATAAATAAACTACAGAAGTTTTTCTTATTACATCTCATCCGAGTGAGAATTCAAGTATAAAAGGGGCGAAGCAGCTCCGCATTCCAAGCTCGTGGCTCATCAATCTGGTGATCGACATTATAAAGGTGGTACGCTCCATTGTGGAGTACTCTAGTGACTATGAAGGGACCTTCCCAAGTAGGAGCGAGTTTGTGTGGTTTCTGTTGATCCACTCGGAGGACCAAGTCTCCTTCTTGGAGGGCTCAACTCTTCACATTTCTGGCATGGAATCGATGCAAGTCTTGCTGATAGATGGTCGATCGGATCATGGCCATTTCTCTTTCTTCTTCCAGGAGGTCGACTGCGTCCTGCCAGGCTTGTTCTGCTTCATCTTCAGAGTAGAGCTCGACTCGGGGTGCGTTGTGAAGCAGGTCACTAGGCAAAACTGCTTCGGCTCCGTAGACCAAAAAGAATGGGGTTCTTCCAGTCGATCAGTTCGGGGTTGTCCTCAATCCCCAAAGAACTGATGGAAGCTCGTCGACCCATGCACCTGCTGTGTGCTTGAGATCGTGCATCAGTCGGAGTTTCAATCCTTTGAGAGTTAAGCCGTTTGCTCTTTCCGCTTGTCCATACGACTGGGGGTGAGCGACTGAAGCGTAGTCGACTCATGTGCCTTGAGAGGCGCAAAAGGCTCTGAATTTGTCAGAATCGAAGTTTGACCCATTATCAGTGATGATGTTGTGCGGAACTCCATATCTGAACATCAACTCTCTGATGAAACTGATAGCAGTGCAAGCATCAAGATTCTTGATAGGTTTAGCTTCAATCCATTTGGTGAACTTGTCGACTGCTACTAGCACATGAGTGAAGCCGCTCCTGCCCATTCTCAATGGTCCAACCATGTCCAGTCCCCAAACAGCGAAGGGCCAGACGAGTGGAATGGTTTTCAGGGCTGACGCGGGTTTGTGCAACATATTGGAGTAAAACTGACATCCTTCACACTTGTCGACTATCTCTGTCGCCATTTCATTCGCCCTTGGCCAGTAGAATCCCGCTCGATATGCTGTCGCCACAATGGTCCGAGAGGACGCGTGATGACCACAGGTCCCCGAGTGGATATCATCAAGGATTATCTGACCTTCTTCTGGTGTTATACACTTCTGACTGACTCCAGTCGCGCTTTCTCTATACAACTGTCCCTTTATGACTGTAAAGGCCTTGGGTCGGCAGACGATCTGTCGAGCCTCTTCTTCATCATCTGGGAGTTCTTTCCTTAGGATGTACGCGATGTACGGTACCGTCCAGTCGGGAGTGATGACCAAAACTTCCATGATCAGGTCGATCACAGCTGGAACTTCAACTTCAATCGGATCCATGGCACTTTTTGGCTACGGGGCTTCTTCAGTGAAGGGATCCTCCTGAACTGATGGTGTGTGGATGTGTTCCAAAAACACATTGCTGGGAATGGCTTCTCTTTTGGAACCTATTTTCGCCAAATCATCAGCTGCTTGATTTTTCAGTCGGGGTATATGATGAAGTTCTAACCCCTCGAATTTCTTCTCCGGCTTTCTCACTGCATTGCAATAACCAGTCATGGCTGGACTTCTGACGTCCCACTCTTCCATCACTTGATTAACCACCAAATCTGAGTCGCCATAGACCATAAGGCGACGGACGCCGAGTGAAATGGCCATGCGCAACCCATATAAAAGTGCTTCATATTCTGCTTCGTTATTGGAGGAATCAAAGTGGATTTGAAGAACATATCTGAGCTTGTCTCCTCGGGGGGAGACCAATACTACCCCGGCACCGGAACCATTCAGCATTTTGGAACCGTCGAAGAACATGGTCCAATGCTCCGAGTGAACCTGAGTCGGCAGTTGTTGTTCAATCCACTCGGCGACGAAATCTGCTATTGCTTGGGACTTGATAGCTTTCTTTGCCTCAAACCTGATATCTAGAGGAAGGAGTTCAATCACCCATTTTGCCACTCGACCAGTTGCATCTCTGTTGTGCAGGATCTCTGACAATGGAGTGTCGCTGACGACTGTAATGGAATGATTAGAGAAGTAGTGATCGACCTTCTTTGTGGTCATATAAATCCCATATACAAGCTTCTGATAATGAGGATATCTTTGCTTCAACGGGGTCAAAACATCAGAAACATAATATACTGGGCGCTGAACTTTGAAGGCTTTTCCTTCTTCTTCCCGCTCGACCGTAAGTACCGTACTGACGACTTGTCCCATGGCTGTGATGTAAATCAGCAAAGGCTCTTTGCTGATTGGGGAAGCAAGCACTGGCTGGGTGGAGAGCAGAGCTTTGAGCTCTGCAAACGCTGCATCAGCTTCAGGAGTCCACTCGAACTTGTCTAACTTCTTCATCCGTCGGTAAAGTGGCAATGCCTTTTCACCGAGACGAGAGATGAATCGACTTAAAGCGGCCAAGCAACCAGTAAGCTTCTGGACGTCGTGCACTCGCACAGGACGTTTCATCCAGAGTATAGTACCGACTTTTTCTGGATTGGCGTCGATTCCCCGTTCGGAAACGAGAAAACCGAGTAACTTTCCGCCAGGAACTCCGAATGTGCACTTTGATGGATTAAGCTTGATATCATACCTCCTGAGGTTGGCAAAGGTTTCAGCAAGGTCAGTCAGCAGGTCGGAACCCTTCCGTGACTTGACCACAATATCATCCATGTATGCTTCCACATTCCGACTGATTTGAGTGAGCAAACACTTCTGAATCATCCTCATGAATGTGGCTCTGGCATTCTTGAGGCCGAATGGCATGGTAACATAACAGAAGCACCCGAATGGAGTGATGAAAGCTATTTTGATCTCGTCAGGTCCATACAGACGGATCTAATGGTACCCGGAATAGGCGTCTAAAAAAGACAATCGCTCACATCCCGCAGTCGAATCGACTATCTGGTCGATGCGGGGGAGAGGAAAATGATATTTTGGGCAGGCCCGATTGATATGTTTAAAGTCAACGCACATGCAAAGTGACTTGTCCTTCTTGGGGACCATGACAATGTTGGCGAGCCACTCGGAGTGGTAAATCTCTCGGATGAACTCCGCTGCTAAGAGCCGAGCCACCTCCTCACCAATAGCCTTTCTCTTCTGGACGGCGGACCGTCGGAGATGTTCTTTGACAAGTTTCACTTTTGAGTCGACTCGTAGGCGGTGCTCAGCCAGCCCCCTGGGAACACCCGGCATGTCAGAAGGCTTCCATGCGAAGATGTCCCAGTTCTCACGGAGGAACTGGATGAGCGCTTCTTCCTATTTGGAGTCGAGTGTTGTTGAGATATGAGTCGGAGCGGCACTGGGATCGGTCAGGTGAATGTGAACCGGCTTCGTTTCACCAGACGACTGAAAAGCTGATTCTGTAGCGGGCTTCTTGGCTTGCAACAAAGCACTCGGGTCTGTAGTCTTCTGGTACTCCTACAGCTCCACCACTGCCATCTGAGAGTCAACGATCTTTGAGCCTTTCTGAAAACACTCTTCTGCTTTCTTCCGATTGCCCGTAACAGTGATCACACCTTTGGGACCAGGCATCTTCAATTTGAGATACACATAACATGGTCGAGCCATGAAGCGTGCATAAGCTGGACTACCCAAAATAGCATGATAAGCACTCTGGAAATCCACAACTTTGAACGTTAACTTTTCTTTGCGGTAATTCTTGGAATCACCGAAAACCACATCAAGAGCAATTTGGCCGAGTGACTCAGCCTTCTTCCCAGGAAAGACTCCATGGAAACTCATGTTGCTGGTACTGAGTCTGGACATCGGAATGCCCATCCCTTTCAACGTCTCAGCATACAGTATGTTCAAACCACTGCCACCATCCATCAAGACTTTGGTCAGTCGAGTGCCTTCAACAACTAGGTCAACCACCAAAGCTTGCCTCCCAGGGGTGGCAATGTGCGTTGGGTGAACGGACTGGTCGAATGTGATGGCAGTCTGAGACCACTTCAGATAACTGGGTGTCGCCGGAGCGACCATATTCACCTCACGGTTGATAACTTTCAGTCGACTTTTGCTTTCAACATCAGCAAAAATCATCAAGGTGGAATTGACCTAGGGGTATCCATCATCACTGTCTTCCTTGTCCTCCACTTTGTCCGACTCCTTTTCCTTATCTTTGGGCTGTTTGCCCTGGAACTGCTGGATCAAGAGCCGACACTGTCGAGTGGTATGCTTCGGGTAAATGAACTTACCCTCTTCATCTTTCTTGGTGTGGATGTGGCATGGCAAATCCAACACATCATTTCCGTCTTGGTCTTTAACTTTCTTGGGGTTCCAAGGCCCTTCGGGTTTCCCCTTAAACTTTCCTTGAGTTACAGCCAAGGCTTCCCCAGGAGCAGCTGGCTCGTCTTTCCGCTTTTGTTTCCGATTGGAATTTCCTCCTCCGGCTTCTTGGGCGACTGACTTGTGTTTGCCACTCCGGAGTCGGTCCTCATCTTCACCATTAGCGTACTTGGTGGCAATCTCCATCATCCGATTCAGAGACATGTCTCCGGTTCGACCGAATTTCAGATTCAGTTCTCTGTACTTCACGCCTTCTTTGAAGGCACAGACTGCTTGGTGATCAGGCACATTCTCTACCGTGTGATGTAACGTGATCCATCTCTGGATGTAATACCTCAAAGTTTCATTCGGCTTCTGCACGCAAGACCGCAGTTCCGTCAGCCCTGCCGGTCGCTTGCATGTTCCTTCAAATGTGGTGACAAACACTCGGGTGAGATCTTCCCAAGTGTAAATGCTACTGGGTGCTAACTGATTCAGCCACGCTCTGGCCGAGCCCTCCAACATGAGAGGCAGGTGCTTCATGGCCACTTCATCGTTGCCACTGCCAATCTGGACAGCCACTCGGTAATCTTCAAGCCAAGTATTGGGCTTGGACTCACCAGTGAACTTACTGACTCCAGTCGCCAACCTGAAGTTGGGAGGAATCACAGCGGCCCTGATGGCTCTACTAAAGCACTCTGGCCCCGAAACATGTACTCTGCTACTGGTAGGTGCACCTCTGTCGTGACCTTCTCGGTGAGCTCTGTTCCTGTCGACCAAACCTTGAACGAGAACGGATCTCGCATCAAAGCCTGGTTCCCTGGGGTCGACTGGAATCCTTCGCCCAACACTATGAGGGCGCCTGTCATCCTGCTGTCGAGGCACATGCGATCCACTCCTCGAGGGAGGGGTGGGCACTCGATGTCGATCGTCACGATCGAATCGGTGATCATACTGCTCACGGTTCCTGTACTAATCACGCCGGTCCCCACGTCCCTCACGCCTCAGGGGCGATCTTGGGCTATGAGCCGACTGGACTGTGTCTACAGCAATGGATCTACTATGGATCCTGTTCCGCGACTGAGAAACAGCGGAATTCTGGTCTCCGGCTGCCCGGAGTAACGCTCTGATATGCAGCAAGCCTCTGCCAGCCTCTGACTGGGAAGGCTGAATCGACTCTGCTATACGGGCTGCAGCTGCTAAATTCTGAATCGGAGTTCAATATACCTGCGGGGGCGGAAAGAGCTGACGTCGACTGGATTCTGGAACCCGTTGTCGCGCACGCTCGTCGAGTGCTCGCTGGAGGTTCTCCAGTCGAGTGCGCTCAGCCAAGTTTGCCAGGCGCGCGTCCTCCAAGGCACGAGCCTTGGGGGTTTCTCCAACGATAGGAGTGTGCAGTGCATCCATGTTCCTGCGACGAAGTTCTTCTCTCTGCAGCGATGTGAGAGGCTCGGGGAGATATTCCTCATGGGGATGCGACGGGTCGCCTCCCCCTGCGCCTCCGTCGGTGTGGGGAAAACTGGGAGGACTGGGCGGTCCATCGACCATCAGAACCTCCGTCGCCGGATCACTGTTGTCGCACTCAGATGCAGTCTCTATGGAGCCAGTCGAACAGGCCGTAGAGGGATTCGTCGGGCTCGATCGCCACGACTTAAGGGGTGGCCGACTGGCGTGCCACCTCATGTCTCACCCACCGCTGAAGTCTCAACTGACCGGAGCGCTTGCGCCGGCGGGAAACAGGGAGGGAGGACAACACAGGGGCCGACCGATAATGGGTCGACGGTTGCCGCAAGAGGATGCCGCGGACGCACGCACGAAAGTGCGTTGCCCCGCGGACAGGGAGTGCGTCCACGTCGAGCGGAGCCTCCTGAAGCCAAGCGTAGTCGTCAGCGATGAACATGAGCGCGCCGAGATGGATCTCGCGGCCTCCACCAAAACTCCGACAGAAACCATGATGATTTGGATCGGAAAAGAACGCAACTCCTCCAACAAATCGCTAAGACACCTGCCCCGAGGTGGGCGCCAACTGTCGTGGTTCTAAGTCTGATAGTAATGTAGGGGGGTAGGTATGGAGAGGCAAGATCTTAGCTATGGAGTAGTTGTAAGCACGCGAGGTTTACGAGTTCAGGCCCTTCTCGGAGGAAGTAATAGCCCTACGTCTCGGAGCCCGGAGGCGGTCGACTAGATTATGTGTGTATGAATTACACAGGTGCGAACCCTTTACACTGAGGAGGGGGTGGCTTATATAGAGTTCGCCAGACCCCTCTGGCCCTCAGTTATGCAGGGTTTTAAGTACATTAAGGTCGGGCGTTACTGGTAACGCCCCTAATAAAGTGCTATGATGACCATAAAAGCTACTTAATGACCGACCGTTAGCGTGCGGAGTGACTTTAGGTCTCCTGGCTGTCGAGTGGTTGGATCTTGGTCGAGTGATTGCTTCTTGGTCGAGTGTCTTCGAGTCTGTTGAGTGGAACACCTCCAAGTCGATTGAAAGGTGATTTCTTCTAGAGATGTCCTTGGGTAGGGCAGTTAGGACAGGTCCATGACCCTACCCTAGGTACATAGCTTCATCACTTAGCTCAAGGGGAATAAGGTGAAGACGCGGTCTTCTGAGTTGAATCTCAGCATCCCTAACCAGACGTACAGTTGTCACAGCAACTGGAACTGGTCCAACAAATCATTGTCTTCAACGAGCCACTGGTTCTATCCTTCCCACCTCTTTACTTGCAGATTGGTCCTTGTGAAGTCATAGCCTGTTTGCATTATCTATTTGTCTTCACTGTGTGACTGCTTGTTCTGATTGGCTTCATACTATCTTCCATCCTAATCTATACTGCCTAGCTGCTATTAGTCTTTGTGCTTTCATTTCATTGAATACTTGACTATGGCTTGTTTAGTGTAGTCTACCTTCCGCTGCATGGTAATCGGTTTATTTCTATCGTTTGTCTTTGAAACTTCCATGTTTTGAAGACTTTCATAAAAATCGCCTATTCACCCCCCCCCCCCCCTCTAGTCGATCACTAGCACTTTCAAGGACCCTCTGGCGAAGATTTCTTCCTCCTCTTGGAAACCTTTATTTCCGGGTCTTCAGAAGTGATCCTCTTCCTTCCTTGGGGAGAGGGAATTTCAGATTCTTCTCCCTGGTTATCCTCCTTCGCGGAGGCGCTAATTCCCCCGGTTTGGATGAATAATGAGTGAGGCCTAATTTTAGCCTATTTATTCCCCCCTTTATCTTCCCCTGAGGGCGCCTGATAAGGCGCCGGCTCGAGCATTCTGGCTAGTACAGGATTTGCTGAGCCTTCAGGAAGGGGGGCCGAACACCTGATCATCTCCGCCTTTGTTATCCAGTCCTGGTCAAAGAGCGACTTTTCAGAATGATGTTGTGATAAATAAAAAGACAGCGTGTTCGGGCCACGGGATTACTTACTTGGGTATCTGGGCGATTATAGCTCAGACCCGCATCCGCGGTGGTGTCCGGACACTTTATTTGTGGTCCGAAGAACAATTTGTACATCTCTTCGAGCGTCATGCCGAGGAAGTGCTGAATAGTTCGCGGTCCCTCCGGGTTGAATTCCCACATACGGAGGGGTCGACATTTGCAAGGCGGGACCCGACGAACTAGCATGACTTGCATCACCGTGACCAGGCTCACATCTCTCTCGAGGAGATCTCGGATGCGACTCTGCAATATCGGCACATCATTTACTGGCCCCAGTTCAGCCCCTTGTTGATCCATGACGTCAGTTGTGGTGGGGGGCCCGAGCGAAAGGCGGGGTGGCTACCCACTTGGTACTCCGGGGAGCAGTGATATAAAACCAATCCCGTTACCATAAACGGGGCACCTTTGGGAAGGAACCCTCTGGCCATGGAGCGTCATCGCTTTTGCTTATTACGTCACCTCCGCACTCTACATGTCGCCCCTCGATCATCTTCGGCTTCACATTGACAGTCTTGAGCCACAGGACAAAGTGTGGGGTAATGCAGAGGAAGGCCTCACATACGACGATGACTGACAAGATGTGAAGGAGAGAATCCAGGGCCAGGTCATGGAAATCCAGCCCATAATAAAACATGAGCCCCCTAACAAAGGGATCCAGAGCGAGGCCTAGCCCTCGGAGGAAGTGAGAGATGAATACAACGCTCTCGCCGGGTTCGGGAGTGGGAATGACCTGCCCTCGAGCAGGCAGCCTGTGCCAGATTTCACCGGTCAAATATCTGGCCTCTCTTAGCTTATTGATGGCTTCCTCTGTGACAGAGGAAGGCATCCACCGACCTTGAAGGTTGCATCAGGACATGGTTGAAGGTCTGAAGCGCCTGAGCTGAGCCTTGGGTGTTGGAACTCGAGGCGGGGGGAGGGATTCGATTGAGTACGAGAAGGACAGGCCTTGGCCTCTTTATAAAGAGGGTGAATATCAAGCGTCCTCCTCGTGGTCGTTTGGGACTTGCCTAAAATCGAGGAGTCATACCAACGGGCACGATTGGGTTACCCACGTCCGTATTGATGAGAATCCCGTAATAGGGGGGACACGATCTCCGCTTCGACAAGACGTGTCGAGAAAACCGCCTCGCAATATGTGCAGTGCTGGTTGAGAAAAACGGTTTGAATAATGACCGGGCCATGGCGTGATGTCATGTTGCTAAACGTGTCAGCAGATTAGATTTGTGGAAATATTATTCTCCCTGCGGTGGTACGTGGAACTTGTTTTGCAGAGCGGACACTATCCTTGTGTTCAAAATCTTCTATGGAGTATTCGGAGGAGGAACCCGCCTTGCAATGCTGAAGACAAATCTGCGCGTCGGACTCATCATCATTGAAGCCTCGTTCAGGGGCTACTGAGGGAGTCCTGGATTAGGGGGTCTCCGGATAGCCGGACTATATCCTTTGGCCAGACAGTTGGACTATGAAGATACAAGATTGAAGACTTCGTCCTGTGTCCGGATGGGACTCTCCTTGGCGTGGAAGGCAAGCTTGGCAATACAGATATATAGATCTCCTTCCTTGTAACCGACTCTGTGTAACCCTAGCCCCCTCCTGTGTCTATATAAACCGGAGGGTTTAGTCCGTAGGACAACAACAATCATACCATAGGCTAGCTTCTAGGGTTTAGCCTCTATGATCTCGTGGTAGATCAACTCTTGTAATACTCATATCATCAATATCAATCAAGCAGGACGTAGGGTATTACCTCCATCAAGAGGGCCCGAACCTGGGTAAACATCATGTCTCCCGCCTCCTATTACCATCCGCCTTAGACGCGCAGTTTGGGACCCCCTACCCGAGATCCTCTGGTTTTGACACTAACAAGGAGCCTACCGCCTTCGCAATGCATCGGATAATCACTTAGAGCCCAACCCTTGGAACGCTGCCCGGCTCCGAAGATTCTACGCATAAGTACGGCCATGTTTCTTATTCGTTCTTTTGTCTCCTTTTCAAGATTTTCCTTCTTTAGTTTTTTATTTATTTATACGTTTCCATGGTGTGTTTGGATAGGCCGAACACTTGAGGGGTACACATCCTTAAATGTATACACCCCGCCATGACTGGGAGCTTCTATAAGTAAAAGCTTATTATTATATCAAGCCTAGAGCTCACAATACATGTGTCGTTTTCGGATATACATCCTTTCTTGCCATTATATGCACCTCTACGACTTAAGTTTTTGCCAAGCTGGGTTGCCTCGCTCCTATGCTTATGCCCTACGTTCCCGATTGTTCGGCTAGGGCATAAAGGGAGCACCTATGTGCTACCTCTTGACGATGCGTTGGTTTTCCCTTGAAGAGGAAAGGGTGATGCAGCACAGTAGCGTAAGTATTTCCCTTAGTTTTTGAGAACCAATGTATCAATGCAGTAGGAGGTAACACGCAAGTCACCTAGTACCTAGACAAACAAACTAGAACCTCGTAACCAATGTGATAAAGGGGTTGTCAATCCCTTCACGGTCACTTACGAAAGTGAGATCTGATAGAGATAATAAGATAAATATTTTTGGTATTTTTATGGTATAGATTAGAAAATAAAGATTTAAAAATAAGCGGTAATAGAAATAGCAAGTTGATATGAAAATAATATGATGGAAGATAGACCCGGGGGCTATAGGTTTCACTGGCCTCTCTCAAGATAGCAAATTCTACGGTGGGTGAACAAATTACTGTCGAGCAATTGATAGAAAAGCGAATAATTATGAGAATATCTAGGCATGATCATGTATATAGGCATCACGTCTACGACAAGTAGACTGAAACGATTCTGCATCTACTACTATTACTCCACACATCGACCGCTATCCAGCATGCATCTAGAGTATTAAGTTCATAAGAATAGAGTAACGCATTAGGCAAGATGACATGATGTAGAGGGATAAACTCAAGCAATATGATATAAACCCCATATTTTTATCCTTGATGGCAACAATACAATACGTGCCTTGCTTCCCCTGCTGTCACTGGGAAAGGACACCGCAAGATTGAACCCAAAGCTAAGCACTTCTCCCATTGCAAGAAAGATCAATCTAGTAGGCCAAACCAAACTGATAATTCGAAGAGACTTGCAAAGATATTAAATCATGCATAAAAGATTTCAGAGAAGAATCAAATATTGTTCATAGATAATCTTGATCATAAACCCACAATTCATCGGATCTCAACAAACACACCGCAAAAAGAATTACATCGAATAGATCTCTAAGAGAATCGAGGAGAACTTTGTATTGAGATCCAAAGAGAGAGAAGAATCCATCTAGCTAATAACTATCGACCCGAAGGTCTGTGGTAAACTACTCACACATCATCGGAGAGGCTATGGTGTTGACGTAGAAGCCCTCCATGATCGAGTCCCCCTCCGGCAGAGCGCCGAAAAAGGCCCCAAGATGGGATCACACGGGTACAGAAGGTCACGGCGGTGGAAATAGGGTTTCATGGTGCTCTTGGATGTTTTCGGGGTATATGGGTATATATAGGAGGAAGAAGTATGTCGGTGGAGCTGCGAGGGGCCCACCGGGGTGGGGGCGCGCCTACCCCCCTGGGCGTGCCTCCCTGCCTCGTGGCCTCCTTGCTTCTTTCTTGACGTCCACTCCAAGTCTCCTGGATCACGTTTGTTCCAAAAATAACTCCCCCGAAGGTTTCATTCCGTTTGGATTCCGTTTGATATTCCTTTTCTGCGAAACACTGAAATAGGAAAAAAAACAGCAATTTGCACTGGGCCTTTGGTTAATCGGTTAGTCCCAAAAATAATATAAAAAGTTATATTAAAGCCCATTAAACATCCAAAACAGATAATATAATAACATGGAACAATCAAAAATTATAGATACGTTGGAGACATATCAAGCTTCGCCAAGCTTAATTCCTGCTCGTCCTCGAGTAGGTAAATGGTAAAAACAGAACTTTTGATGTGGAATGCTACCTAGCATAATTCTCAATGTAATTTTCTTTATTGTGGCATGAATGTTCAGATCCGAAAAATTCAAGACAAAAGTTTAATATTAACATAAAAATAATAATACTTCAAGCATACTAGCAAAGCAATCATGTCTTCTCAAAATAACATGGCCAAAGAAAGTTATCCCTACAAAATCATATAGTCTGGCTATGCTCTATCTTCACCATACAAAATATTTAAATCATACACAACCCCGATGACAAGCCAAGCAATTGTTTCATACTTTTAATGTTTTCAAACTTTTTCAATGTTCACGCAATACATGAGCATGAGCCATGGACATAGCACTATAGGTGGAATAGAATGGTGGTTGTGGAGAAGAGAAAAAAGGAGAAGATAGTCTCACACCAACTAGGCGTATCAACGGGCTATGGAGATGCCCATCATTAGATATCAATGTGACTGAGTAGGGATTGCCATGCAACAGATGCACTAGAGCTATAAGTGTATGAAAGCTCAACAAAAGAACTAAGTGGGTGTGCATCCAAATCGCTTGCTCACGAAGACCTAGGGCATTTTGAGGAAGCCCATCATTGGAATATACAAGCCAAGTTCTATAATGTAAAATTCCCACTAGTATATGAAAGTGACAACATAGGAGACTCTCTATCATGAAGATCATGGTGCTACTTTGAAGCACAAGTGTGGTAAAAGGACAGTAGCATTGTCCATTCTCTCTTTTTCTCTCTTTTTTTGGGGGGGGGCTTCTCTTTTTTTATGGCCTTTCTTTTTTTTTCTTTTTTTATTTTAGTCCGGAGTCTCATCCCGACTTGTGGGGGAATCATAGTCTCCATCATTCTTTCCTCACTTGGGACAAATGCTCTAATAATGATGATCATCACACTTTTATTTACTTTACAACTCAAAAATTACAACTCGATACTAGAACAAAATGTGACTCTATGTTAATGCCTCCAGCGGTGTACCAAGATGTGCAATGAATCAAGAGTGACATCTATGAAAGAATTACGAATGGTGGCTTTGCCACAAAGACGATGTCAACTACATGATCATGCAAAGCAATATGACAATGATGAAACGTGTCATAACAAACGGAACGGTGGTAAGTTGCATGGCAATATATCTCGGAATGGCTATGGAAATGCCATAATAGGTAGGTATGGTGGCTGTTTTGAGGAAGGTATATGGTGGGTGTATGGTACCGGCGAAAGTTGCGTGATACCGATACTAGAGAGGCTAGAAATGGTGGAAGGGTGAGAGTGCGTATAATCCATGGACTCAACATTAGTCATAAGAACTCACATACTTATTGCAAAAATCTATTAGTTACGAAACAAAGTCCTACGCGCATGCTCCTAGGTGGATAGATTGGTAGGAAAAGACCATCGCTCGTCCCCGACCGCCACTCATAAGGAAGACAATCAATAAATAAATCATGCTCCGACTTCATCACATAACGGTTCACCATATGTGCATGCTACGGGAATCGCAAACATTAACACAAGTATTTCTCAAATTCACAAGTACTCAACTAGCATGACTCTAATATCACCATCTTCATATCTCAAACAATCATCAAGTATCAAACTTCTCATAGTATTTAATGCACTTTTTGTGATAGTTTTTATTATACCCATCTTGGATGCCTATCATATTAGGACTAATTTTATAGCCAAAGAAAATTACCATGTTGTTCTATAAGACTCTCAAAATAATATAAGTGAAGCATGAGAGATCAATAATTTCTATAAAATAAAACCACCACCGTGCTCTTAAAGATATAAGTGAAGCACTAGAGCAAAATTATCTTGCTCAAAAGATATAAGTGAAGCACATAGAGTATTCTAATAAATTCCGATTCATGTGTGTCTCTCCAAAAGGTGTGTACAGAATGGATGACTGTAAACTAAAAATCAAAGACTCAAATCATACAAGATGCTCCAAGCAAAACACATATCATGTGGTGAATAAAAATATAGCCTCAAGTAAAGTTACCGATAGACGAAGACGAAAGAGGGGATGACTTCCGGGGCATACCCAAGCTTAGGATTTTGGTTTTCCTTGAATTTTACCTTGGGGTGCCTTGGGAATCCCCAATCTTAGGCTCTTGCCACTCCTTATTCCAAAATCCATCAAATCTTTACCCAAAACTTGAAAACTTCACAACACAAAACTCAACAGAAAATCTCATGAGCTCCCTTAGTATAAGAAAACAAACCACCACTTCAAGGTACTGTAATTAAATCATTATTTATTTATATTGATTTTAAAACTAATGTATTCCAACTTATCTATGGTTCATACCCCCCGATACTAGCCATAGATTCATCAAAATAAGAAAACAACACACGAAAAACAGAATCTATCGAAAACAGAATAGTCTGTAGTAATCTGTAGGTTTTGAATACTTATGTAACCCCGAAAATTCTGAAATAAATTGGTGGACGTGAGTAATTTGTCTATTAATCATCTTCAAAAAAAATCAACCTAATCGCACTCTCCAATAAAAAATGGCAGCAAATCTCGTGAGCGCTAAAGTTTCTGTTTTTTACAGCAAGATCGCAAAGACTTCCCCCAAGTCTTCCCAAAGGTTCTACATGGCACAAACACTAATTAAAAGCATAAAACCACATCTAAACACAAGCTAGATGAATTATTTATTACTAAACAGAACCAAAAATCAAGAAACAAAAATAAAATTGGGTTGCCTCCCAACAAGAGCTGTCGTTTAACGCCTCTAGCTAGGCATAAAAACAAGAATAGATCTAGGTATTGCGATCTTTGGTATTAGGAAAGAAAAGAGAAAGTTTATTATCTATAGCATTTATCTTTCTCTTCTGAGGAAGTACATGGCCATTAATGGTGGAAGAAAGATTAAGCACGCTACGGAAATTTGCATCTAAGCTAGACTGCATCTCTTTGATAATTTTATTTTGATAAAAGCACAAAAGAGAGGTGGATTCAACCTTCTCACTCATGGGGTGCCCAAATATAGTTTTCATCTTTTCATAGGTATCTATGGGATCCCCTCAAGAAAACCTTCTTCAAAATAGAGTCTAAAACTTGCTAGAATGAAGAGGGTAAGCCAACATAAAAGTTGTTCAGGTATATCTCAATATGGGCACATAGCTGGCTCGAATCCTTAATAACCTATCCCAATCATCTTTTAAAGACTCATCAAGTAAATAACAAAAAAAATTCCAGGATCATCTTTATCGAAATTATTCAAACCCTTATTGATAACCCTGGTAGGTCTTTCCATAGCATCATTATTTATGAGCTTAGAAAGAACACAGGGACTATCCAAAGTACTAAAGCTCGGGAAAGAACCCTTAGCCCTTTTTGATTCGGCCATGGCGAAAGAAAAGCAAAAGGAAAAGAGGCGAATAAAACGGCAAAGGTGAAGTGGGGAGAGGAAAACGAGAGGCAAATGGCAAATAATGTAGTGCGAGGGATAAGAGTTTGTGATGGGTACTTGGTATGTCTTGACTTGATGCAACCTCCCCGGCAACGGCGCCAGAAATCCTTCTTGCTACCTCTTGAGCATGCGTTGGTTTTCCCTTGAAGAGGAAAGGGTGATGCAGCATAGTAGCATAAGTATTTCCATCAGTTTTTGAGAACCAAGGTATCAATCTAGTAGGAGGTAACACACGAGTCACCTAGTACCTGCACAAACAAACAAGAACCTCGCAACCAACGCGATAAAGGGGTTGTCAATCCCTTCACGGTCACTTATGAAAGTGACATCTGATAGAGCTAATAAGATAAATATTTTTGGTATTTTTATGGTATGGATTGGAAAATAAAGATTGCAAAATAAGCGGTAATAGAAGTAGCAAGTTTATATGAAAATAATATGATGGAAGATAGACCCGAGGGCCATAGGTTTCACTAGTGGCTTCTCTCAAGATAGCAAATTCTACGGTGGGTGAACAAATTACTAGCGAGCAATTGATAGAAAAGCGAATAATTATGAGAATATCTAGGCATGATCATGTATATAGGCATCACGTCCACGACAAGTAGACCGAAACGATTCTGCATCTACTACTATTACTCCACACATCGACCACTATCCAGCATGCATCTAGAGTATTAAGTTCATAAGAATAGAGTAACGCATTAGGCAAGATGACATGATGTAGAAGGGTAAACTCAAGCAATATGATATAAACCCCATCTTTTTATCCTCGATGGCAACAATACAATACGTGCCTTGCTGCCCCTGCTGTCACTGGGAAAGGACACCGCAAGATTGAACCCAAAGCTAAGCACTTCTCCCATTGCAAGAAAGATCAATCTAGTAGGCCAAACCAAACTGATAATTCGAAGAGACTTGCAAAGATATTAAATCACGCATAAAAGATTTCAGAGAAGAACCAAATATTGTTCATAGATAATCATGATCATAAATCCACAATTCATCGGATCTCGACAAACACACCGCAAAAAGAATTACATCGAATAGATCTCCAAGAGAATCAAGGAGAACTTTGTATTGAGATCCAAAGAGAGAGAAGAAGCCATCTAGCTAATAACTATGGACCCGAAGGTCTATGGTAAACTACTCACACATCATCGGAGAGGCTATGGTGTTGATGTAGAAGCCCTCCGCAATCGATTCCCCCTCCGGCAGAGCGCCGGAAAAGGCCCCAAGATGGGATCTCACGGGTACAGAAGGTTGCGGCAGTGGAAATAGGGTTTTGTGGTGCTCTTGGATGTTTTCGGGGTATATGGGTATATATAGGAGGAAGAAGTACGTCGGTGGAGCTGCGAGGGGCCCATGAGGGTGGGGGCGCCTACCCCCCTGGGCGCGCCTCCCTGCCTCGTGGCCTCCTTGCTTCTTTCTTGACGTCCACTCCAAGTCTCCTGGATCACATTTGTTCCAAAAATAACTCTCCCGAAGGTTTCATTCTGTTTGGATTCCGTTTGATATTCCTTTTCTGTGATACACTAAATTAGGCAAAAAAAAATTGCAATTTGCACTAGGCCTTTGGTTAATAGGTTAGTCCCAAAAATAATATAAAAAGGTATATTAAAGCTCATTAAACATCCAAAACAGATAATATAATAGCATGGAACAATTAAAAATTATAGATACGTTGGAGATGTATCACTCTGCAATTGTTGCAACTGGGTCATTCGGACATGTACCTTAGACGGGTGAAGCCGAAAGCGCATTCTTAAGGGAATAATTGGTCGGCACTAAAACGAAAGATTGTTGCTGTATTGCAATCATCTTTAAGCACTTCGAGACGGGTTTTTTCTGTACTACGAACCACATGCCCCGGCACGTGTAATCATAATGTGCCAACCCAAGGAAAGGAACCTATAATGGAACTATTTTCCTTGGAAGATGTTTCTTACATATGTAATATAACATACATCCCGAACTCGAATTTTTTGTCTGTTCGAGCACAATGACTGGGTTGCCTGGTTTCCGGAAGGATACTTTTTTTCCCTACATATCCGGAAACACTCCGCCATTATTTTTCTAGAGGTTAAAGCCGAAAGCCTATGATGACAAAATCATTTCACATGTTCGGATCAAACCATTGGTTGCTCATAAATGTACATTGAGTTAAAAACCTATTCCTTCTCTATGTCGTCTATAAGGCTGTCTAATCTACAGTCTTCTTGCGAATATTTCACAGCAATCATTACTTGATCATAGACTAAATTTAAAGGGATTTCCTTCCCATCTGCTCCATGTGGTCCTACTCGGGCCATATGATTCAGATCCAGTTTCGAGAAGCGTGTCTTCACCATGGCCCAGGCTTCTCATGCACCTTCATGGCAGGCAGACGTCTTCCATAGCTCGAACCGGCGTCGGGTACCTTTGAACAGGTTCGCCAGGCCCTCCATACTTTCTGGAGGAATATCAGATGGCCATAATTCCTTCACCATATCCTCATGGCTTTCCGGGCCCGAGCATGCACGGAGGACATCTCCTTTAGCACGTCGCCTTGAAACCCGGACACTTCCTCCTCTGGTCGACCAGTTAATAGACCTGTCGCAACAAATTCATGATATTCCGCATTATGGACTAAACATGAGTACCAATGTGTTGGAAATATGCCCTAGAGGCAATAATAAAATGGTTATTATTGTATTTCCTTGTTCATGATAATTGTCTATTGTTCATGCTATAATTGTATTAACCGGAAACCGTAATACATGTGTGAATACATAGACCACAACATGTCCCTAGTAAGCCTCTAGTTAACTAGCTCGTTGATCAATAGATGGTCATGGTTTCCTGACCATGGACACTGGATGTCATTGATAACGGGATCACATCATTAGGAGACTGATGTGATGGACAAGACCCAATCCTAAGCCTAGCACAAGATCGTGTAGTTCGTATGCTAAAGCTTTTCTAATGTCAAGTATCATTTCCTTAGACCATGAGATTGTGCAACTCCCGGATACCATAGGAATGCTTTGGGTGTACCAAACGTCACAACGTAACTGGGTGGCTATAAAGGTGCACTACGGGTATCTCCGAAAGTGCCTATTGGGTTGGCACGAATCGAGACTGGGATTTGTCACTCCGTGTAACGGAGAGGTATCTCTGGGCCCACTCGGTAGGACATCATCATAATGTGCACAATGTGACCAAGGAGTTGATCACGGGATGATGTGTTACGGAACGAGTAAAGAGACTTTCCAGTAACGAGATTGAACAAGGTATCGGGATACCGATGATCGAATCTCAGGCAAGTACCGTACCGATAGACAAAGGGAATTGTACACGGGATTGATTGAATCCTTGACATCGTGGTTCATCCAATGAGATCATCATGGAACATGAGGGAGCCAACATGGGTATCCAGATCCCGCTGTTGGTTATTGACCAGAGAGATGTCTCAGTCATGTCTGCATTATTCCCGAGCCCGTAGGGCCTACACACTTAACGTTCGATGACGCTAGGGTTATAGGGAAAGTATGTACGCGGTTACCGAATGTTGTTCGGAGTCCCGGATGAGATCCCGGACGTCACGAGGAGTTTCGGAATGGTCCGGTGGTGAAGATTGATATATTGGACGAAGGGTTGTGGAGTCCGAAAGTGTTCCGGAGGTACCGGGTGATGACCAGCATGACCGAAAGGTGTTTCGGGAGCCCCGGCAAGTGTTGGGGGGCTTCATGGGCCAAGGGAAGGGGGCAAACCAGCCCACTAAGGGGCTTTGCGCCCCCCTCACCTATTCCCACGTGACCAGGGTGTTTGGGGCGCCCCATCTAGGGTTCCCACCTCCTGGCTTGGGGGCCAAGTCACCCAAAGGGGAGATCCCATCTGCCCTGGCCGCCGCCCCCTAGGGGAAACCCTAGGGCGCCTCCCCTTGCCATTGCCCCTATATATAGTGGAGGTTTTGGGGCTGCACAACACACGAGTCTCTCTCTCCCAAGGCGCAGCCCTACCTCTCTCCCTCCTCGTCTCTCATAGTGCTTGGCAAAGCCCTGCAGGAGTATCGCACTCCTCCACCACAACCACGCCATCGTGCTGCTGCTGGACGGAGTCTTCCCCAACCTCTCCCTCTCTCCTTGTTGGATCAAGGCATGGGAGACGTCACCGGGCTGCACGTGTGTTGAACGCAGAGGCGCCGTTGTTCGGCGCTTAGATCGGAATCGACCGCAATCTGAATCGCTACGAGTACGACTACCTCATCCACGTTCTAGTAACGCTTCCGCTTAACGATCTACAAGGGTATGTAGATGCACTCCCCTTCCCCTCGTTGCTAGATTACTCCATAGATTGATCTTGGTGATGCATAGAAAATTTTAAATTTCTTCTACGATCCCCAACAGTGGCATCATGAGCCAGGTTTATGCGTAGATTCTATGCACGAGTAGAACAGAAAGTAGTTGTGGGCGATGATTTGTTCAATTTGCTTGTCGTTACTAGTCTTATCTTGATTCGGCGGCATTGTGGGATGAGGCGGCCCGGACCGACCTTACACGTACACTTCCGTGAGACAGTTCCACCGACTGACATGCACTTGATGCATAAGGTGGCTGGCGGGTGTCTGTCTCTCCCACTTTAGTCGGATCGGATTCGATGAAAAGGGTCCTTATGAAGGGTAAATAGCAATTGGGATATTACCGTTGTGGTTTTGCGTAGGTAAGAAACGTTCTTGCTAGAAACCCATAGCAGCCACGTAAAACATGCAACAACAATTAGAGGACGTCTAACTTGTTTTTACAAGGTATGTTATGTGATGTGATATGGCCAAAAGGATGTGATGTATGAGATTGATCATGTTCTTGTAATAGGAATCACGACTTGCATGTCGATGAGTATGACAACCGGCAGGAGCCATAGGATTTGTCTTAATTTATTTATGACCTGCGTGTCAATGAAAACGCCATGTAATTACTTTACTTTATTGCTAACCGTTAGCCATAGTAGTAGAAGTAATAGTTGGTGAGGCAACTTCATGAAGACACGATGATGGAGATCATGGTCTCATGCCAGTGACGATGGTGTTCATGCCGCGCCTCGAAGATGGAGATCAAAGGCGCAAGATGATATTGGCCATATCATGTCACTTTATGATTTGCATGTGATGTTTTTCATGTTTACATCTTATTTTCTTAGAACGACAGTAGCATAAATAAGATGATCCCTCGTAATAATTTCAAGAAAGTGTTCCCCCTAACTGTGCACCGTTGCTAAGGTCCGTTGTTTCGAAGCACCACGTGATGATCGGGTGTGATAGGTTCTAATGTTTGCATACAACGGGTGTAAGCCAGATTTACACACGCAATACACTTAGGTTAACTTGACGAGCCTAGTATGTACAGACATGGCCTCGGAACACGGAAGACCGAAAGGTCGAACATGAGTCATATAGTGGATACGATCAACATGAAGATGTTCACCGATGATGACTAGTCCGTCTCACGTGATGATCGGACACGGCCTAGTTGACTCGGATCATGTATCACTTAGATGACTAGAGGGATGTCTATCTAAGTGGGAGTTCATTGAATAATTTGATTAGATGAACTTAATTATCATGAACATAGTCAAAAGGTCTTTGAAAATTATGTCGTAGCTCACGCTTTGGTTCTACTGTGTTAGATATGTTCCTAGAGAAAATTTAGTTGAGAGTTGACAGTAGCAATTATGCGGACTGGGTCTGTGAATTGAGGATTATCCTCATTGCTGCACAGAAGGGTTATGTCCTTAATGCACCACTTAGTGTGTTGAACCTCGAGCGTCGTCTGTAGATGTTGGGAAACATCTGACATACACGTTTTGATGACTACGTGATAGTTCAGTGTGTAATGCTAACAGTTTAGAATTATGGCACCAAAGACGTTTTTTGAAACGTCGCAGAACATATGAGATGTTCCAAAGACTGAAATTGGGATTTCAGACTAGTGCCCACGTCAAGAGGTATGAGACCTCTGACAAGTTTCTTAAGCCTGCAAACTAAGGGAGAAAAACTCAATCATTGAGCATGTGCTCAGATTGTCTGAGTACTACAGTCGCTTGAATCGAGTGGGAGTTAATCTTCCAGATGAGATAGTGATGGTTCTCCATAGTCACTGCCACCAAGCTATTGGTGCTTCGTGATGAACTATAACATATCAGGGATAGACATGACGATCCTTGAGCAATTCACAATGTTTGACACCGTGAAAGTAGAAATCAAGTAGGAGCATCAATTGTTGATGGTTAGTAAAACCACTAGTTTCAAGAAGGGCAAGGGAAAGAAGGGATACGTCATGAGACGGCAAATCTGTTGCTGCTCTAGTGAAGAAACCCAAGGTTGAACCAAACCCGAGACTAAGTGCTTCTATAATGAGGGGAACGGTCACTGAAGTAGAACTACCCAAGATACTTGGTAGATGAGAAGGCTGTCAAGGTCGACAGAAGTATTTTGGATATACGTCATATTATTGTGTACTTTACTAGTACTCCTAGTAGCACCAGGGTAATAAATACCGGTTCGGTTGCTAAGCGTTTGATACATCTCCGTCGTATCTACTTTTCCAAACACTTTTGCCCTTGTTTTGGACTCTAACTTGTATGATTTGAATGGAACTAACCCGGACTGACGCTGTTTTCAGCAGAATTACCATGGTGTTGTTTTATGTGCAGAAAACAAATATTCTCGGAATGACCTGAAACTCCACGGAACATCTTAGAAAAAACAATAAAAAATCCTCGCCAAAGATGAAGACCAGGGGGCCCACACCCTTCTCACGAGGGTGGGCCCCCCCCTAGGGCGCGCCCCCCTACCTCGTGGGCCCCCTTGTTAGTGGATTCTTTTTGATGAGCATGAGATGGACGAAACTAGAAGAACAAACTTCTGTACCCCACTTTTACTTTATGTTATTTATATTAAATAAAGTAAAATAAGTATTTTCTGTCTGTTTCCTGACTTATCCGTGCAATATAAAAATATCCCGAAAATAAAAGTCCTTAGAATGCCATGCCAATTTAATATGATTTTTTCGGGAATATTTGAGGATTTACTGTGCAAAAATTACCGCGGGAGGAGCTGCCACCTGGCCACGAGGGTGGTGGGCGCCCACCCCCCCCCCTATAGGGCGCGCCCCCTGCCTCGTGGGCCCATGGTGGCCCTCCTCCACTTATCCCAGCACCCATCTTCTTCCTTTATCTCACACAAACCCGAAAAACCAACTCAAGCACGAGTTCCAGCCACTTTTGTTGCGATTTTCGATCTCCTTGCTCAAAGCACCTCTCGCAAAACTGCTTGGGGAGATTGTTCCTTGGTATGTGACTCCTCCTTTGGTCCAATTAGTTTTTGTTCTAGTTCTTTATTCTTTGCAAATTTGTGTTGCATAGGTGACCATGTTCTTGAGCTTGCATGTCAAATTTATATGGTTCTAAGTAGTTCTAATGCTTGATATAGGCTCTAGGCACTTGTAGGAGTAGTTGCTATCAGTTTTATTGAAGTTGGTTTACTTTTATTTTGAAGTTACTAAAAATTTCAGAATTTTTCAGAGAAAAACAATATGTTTAGGAAGATGTTCCAAGGTGGTTCCTCTAAGAAGCAAGGACCCAGGATTGCTATGCGCGATGCTGACGAGGATCCACCAAGAGATGCTCTAGTACGGCCTTGCGAATGGCCGTCGGAAAGTTTTATGGACCATGCGGGAATTAAAGAAGAATTCAAAGCATATTTGTGCAATGCCGGTCTTGAAGATTTTAAGGCTAACAAATGCCCCCAGTATCATGATCTCACAAATTCATTTGTGAGGAGGTTTGAGTATTCATCTTCGCGTAATTCTCCTTCAATCATGTTTGATCTTTATGACAAATCTTATACCATGAACCTAGAGGATTTCACTTCTGCTTGCGAACTTCCATCATGGGGTAGTGTTAGGGATCCCCCTAAATCTGAATTTAGAAACTTTCTTTCTAGTATAACTGTGGGGGAATCTAGAGATATAACGCAGGCTACCATAGGGAGCATTCACTTTCCTACTATACATTATTTTGCTCTCTTCATCGGTAGATGCATAAATGCTAAGGATGAAGCATGTCACATGTGTGTCCCTGATTTTAGCATTCTTAGGAGTGCTGTGTTAGGAGACCAATCTTATCATATGGGAGCCATTGTAGCTCGTAGGTTGCATCATAATAGACATAATGGAGATTTCTTTGGAGGAATTTATGCAACCCTCTTAGCTCATTTTCTTGAGATAGACATCCGTGAGGGTGATATGGAGTTGCCTCCTACATATTTAGATTATGACTCTATGGCTTCGCACCAGTTTGTCGAGAGGCTTGAATCACCTCTCTTATATCGTTTAATTTTTTATAAACGACGTGTTTTCCGTATTACTCTCCCTGCTCCTTCCTTCTTTGATTCACAGGCGAAAGGAAGATATGTTATTACCAGAGAGGAGGCAGAAGAGTACGAGAGGAGAGCGGAGGCAGCTCGACTCCATGCTGCAGCACAGCAGGCGATAACCGCTGCACATCAGTACGATCCCAACTATTCCTCCCCATCACAGTACGACCCCAACAACTATTATTATGGATATCCGCCAGGCCAGCCGTGGCCATAGACCAACTTAGGCCAAAAGCCTAAGCTTGGGGGAGTACGTATTTCTCACCAACATTACATTTATGCTCACACACACTCATTGCTAAATGTCGGTGCTCATACTTTTTCACTGTAATATCCATGCTAGTTTATTTTCTTTTTCCTGCTTTCTTCTTGTGTGTTTGTTAAACCTTAAGAAAAAACCAAAAAAAATTAGTAGTAGTTTATTTTTCTGCTGTAGTACTAATAATTAAAAGAGACAACCCAAAAATATTTCCCGTTCTTCTTTTGCTTGTTGGGAGCTTTCCCATGTAAATAGTTTTATTTCTTTTCTTTTCTTTGGGGGTCAGTAGGAGAAGACCATAATTAAATTGTTGAAGTGGCTCTTATATGCATTATTGTTGATTTAACCTAGAGCCCATATTGCCTTGTCTTCTCCTGTTTATTGAATGCTCGCAGATTCCAGCTTAGTCCAATGCACGTACACTCTTATTATAATTCACACCATTCGGTCGTGCGAGTGAAAGGCAATTATGATGATATATGATGGACTGACTAAGATGAGAAAAGCTGGTATGAACTCGACCTCTTTTGTTTTTGTAAATATGATGAGTCCCTCATTCTTGATTCAGCTTATTATGAATAAACATATTTTCAATGACAATTAGAGATCATAGTTGCTTATGTCATGCTTGATTAGCTATGAGTTATAATGATTTACCTTGTATGCTAACATGCTATTGAGATGATTATGATGTGGTATGATGGGGTGGTATCCTCTTTTGAATGATTTAAGTGACTTGACTTGGGACATGTTCACACATGTAGTTGAAACAAGATCAACATAGCCTTCACGATATTTATGTTCATGGTGGATTATATCATACTCATGCTTGCATCCAATGTTTATTAATTTTAATGCATGTACATGGCTGTTGTCGCTCTCTAGTTGGTCGATTCCCAGTCTTTTGCTAGCCTTCACTTGTACTAAGCGGGAATACTGCTTGTGCATCCAATCCCTTAAACCCCAAAGTTATTCCAGATGAGTCCACCATACCTTCCTATATGCGGTATCTACCTGCCGTTCCAAGTAAATTTGTATGTGCCAAACTCTAAACCTTTAAATAAACATTCTGTTTTGTATGCTCTAATAGCTCATGTATCAACAAAGGTTGTCCTTATCTTCTGTGTTAGGCAGGTTATTCTCAAGAGGAGTGGACTCCGCTCCTCACTCACGAGAAAATGGCTGGTCACCGGGATGCCCAGTCCCATGCTTTATGCAAACTAAATCAAAATTAATTGCAAACAAAACTCCCCCTGGGACCTGATGTATGTTGGAGGCACTCGTTGTTTCGAGCAAGCCATGGATTGATGCTTGTTGGTGGAGGGGGGGGTATAAACTTTACCATTCTGTTTGGGAACCGCCTATAATGTGTTTAGCATGGAAGATATCACCATCTCTTAGTTGTTACGTTGACAATGAAAGTATACCGCTCGAAATACAATTTATCTCTATTTCAAAACCGAGCTCTGGCACCTCTACAAATCCCTGCTTCCCTCTGTGAAGGGCCTATCCATTTACTTTTATGTTGAGTCATCACCCTCTTATTGAAAAGCACTAGCTGGAGAGCACAGTCATCATTTGCATTCATCACTGTTAATTTAGATTGGGTATGACTATGATTGGATCTCTTTTACCATGAATTACAATGTCTAGTCAGTCCTTGATCTTTAAAGGTGCTCTGCATTTATGTTTTGCGGTCTCAGAAAGGGCTAGCGAGATACCATCTTGTTATATCATATTATGATTGTTTTGAGAAAGTGTTGTCATCCGAGATTTATTATTATGACTTGTTAGTTGATTCTGCTATTGATATGAGTAATTGTGAGACCTGAGAATTATTGCAAATGTGGTTAGTTATGATCTATGCTGAAAACTTGAATGCTGGCTTGACATAGTTACAACAACAAGAGCAAACAAAGTTTGTAAAAGTTTTTCTTTCTTTCTTTTAGTTTGTCAACTGAATTGCTTGAGGACGTTCGGGGATCCGGAGAGGGGGATTCGTCGCCGTCGTCATCATCAACTATCCTCCATCATCAATTTCATGATGCTCACCGCCGTGCATGAGTAATTGCATCGTAGGCTTGCTGGACGGTGATGGGTTGGATGAGATTTATCATGTAATCGAGTTAGTTTTGTTAGGGTTTGATCCCTAGTATCCATTATGTTCTGAGATTGATGTTGCTATGACTTTGCTATGCTTAATGCTTGTCACTAGGGCCCGAGTGCCATAATTTCAGATCTGAACCTATTATGTTTTCATGAATATATGTGAGTTCTTGATCCTATCTTGCAAGTCTATAGTCACCTACTATGTGTTATGATCTGGCAACCCCGAAGTGACAATAATCGGGACCACTCCCGGTGATGACCATAGTTTGAGGAGTTCATGTATTCACTATGTGCTAATGCTTTGTTCCGGTTCTCTATTAAAAGGAGGCCTTAATATCCCTTAGTTTCCAATAGGACCCCGCTGCCACGAGAGGGTAGGACAAAAGATGTCATGCAAGTTATTTTCCATAAGCACGTATGACTATATACGGAATACATGCCTACATTACATTGATGAATTGGAGCTAGTTCTGTGTCACCCTATGTTATGACTGTTACATGATGAACCACATCCGGCATAATTATCCATCACTGATCTGGTGCCTATGAGTTTTCCATATACTGGTTCTCGCTTATTTACTTTCCCGCTGCTACTGTTACAATCACTACAAAATACCAAAAACATTACTTTTGCTGTCTTTACTTTTGTTGCCGCTACCACCACTATCATATTACTTTGCTACTAAACACTTTGCTGCAGATACTAAGTTTCCAGGTGTGGTTGAATTGACAACTCAGCTGCTAATACTTGAGAATATTCTTTGGCTCCCCTTGTGTTGAATCAATAAATTTGGGTTGAATACTCTACCCTCGAAAGCTGTTGCGATCCCCTATACTTGTGGGTTATCAAGACTAATTTCTAGCACCGTTGCCGGGGAGCATAGCTCTATTCTTTGAGTCACTTGGGATTTATATCTGCTGGACACTATGAAGAACTTGAGAGATCCAAAAACCAAGATCTATCCCTCAACTACGAGGGGAGGTAAGGAACTGCCATCTAGCTCTGCACTTGATTCACCTTCTGTTATGAGTAAGTTTGCGACACCTACATCTGCTTCTCCTATTCGTTCTGATATGTCGCATGTTATTGTTGATGCCACTTTTGCTATGCATGATACTTATGATGAAACTGCTTCTATGCCTGATACTATTGTGCCCCTTAGTGAATTTCTTGATGAACAAATTGCTAGGGCTAGAGAAAGAGAAATTATTGAATCTAAATACGATGATGATAGTGATGATGAAAATATGCCTGTTATTCCTGAGGGCTATCTTTTTGATCAAGATGCTTCTTTAGCTATTTTAGCTTGCAGAGAGGGATATGAGCTTAAGAGGTTATTAATTAAATGGAACAAAGAATCACTTAGAGATAAAATGAGACACGACCCTCCTTTTGCTACTTCACCTATATGTGTTCCTGATAAGGATTAGGAATTCTCTGTTGATCCTGATATAATTACTTTGGTTGAATCTGATCCATTTTATGGCTATGAATCTGAAACTGTTGTGGCACATCTTACTAAATTAAATGATATAGTTGCCCTGTTTACTAACGATGAGAGATCGCGTTACTTCTATATACTCAAAATATTTCCGTTCTCATTAAAGGGTGATGCTAAGATATGGTTTAATTCTCTTGATCCTGGTTGTGTGCATAGTCCCCAGGATATGATTTATTACTTCTCTGCTAAATATTTCCCTGCTCATAAGAAACAAGCTGCTTTGAGGGAAATATACAACTTTGTGCAAATTAAAGAAGAGAGTCTCCCACAAGCTTGGGGGAGGCTTCTCAAGTTACTTAATGCTTTGCCTGATCATCCTCTTAAGAAACCTGAAATACTTGATATCTTTTATAATGGACTAATCGATGCTTCTAGAGATTACCTAGATAGTTGTGCTGGTTCTCTTTTCAGGGAAAGAACACCGGATGAAGCTGAAATTCTATTGAATAATATGTTGACAAATGAAAATAATTGGGCACCTCCTGAGCCAGCTCCTGAGCCAACTTCTGCTCTGATTACTGAGCCCCTTCTTAAACCAACTCCGAAGAAGAGAAGTATTCTATTTCTCAGTCCCGAAGATATGCAAGAGGCAAAGAAATCTATGAAAGAAAAAGGTATTAAAGCTGAAGACGTTAAGAATTTACCTCCTATTGAAGAAATACATGGTCTTAATTCACCGCCTGTTGAAGAAACATATGATCTTAATTATTTATTTACTGAAGAACCTCCTAATCCCGATATCCAGACACAGGTAGTAAAGGTAAATTCTCTCTATAGATATGATAAAGCTGAAGTCCCTCCTACTAAAATTGCTAGTCAATGCTTGGATGAGTTTGATAACTTTATGTTTAAGCAAGACGAGTTCAATGCTTATTTTGGTAGACAATTAAAAGAAAATGCTTATATGATTAGACGCTTGGGTGATTATATGGCTGATATTAAAGGTGAACTTAAACTTGTTAGCAAACATGCTTCTATGGTTACCACTCAAGTAGAACAAGTACTTAAGGCTCAAAAAGAAGTGCTTAATGAAATGAATAGTAAGAAAAATGATTATGTTGTTAGAGTGGCTACTAGAACTGGTAGAATGACTCAGGAACCTTTGTATCATGAAGGCCACCCTAAGAGAATCGAGCAAGATTCTCAAAGAAATAATATTGATGTTCCTAGTTCTTCTAAAAAGAAGAAGAAGAAAAATGATAGAACTATGCAAACTTCTAGTGAACCTATTGCTGAACCACCTGATAATCCAAATGATATATCTATGTCTGATGCTGAAACACAATCTGGTAATGAGCATGAACCTAGTAAAAATATTAATGATGATGTTCATGATGATGCTCAACCTAGTAATGATAATGATGTAGAAATTGAACCTGCTATTGATCTTGATAACCCACAATCAAAGAATCAACGTTATGATAAAAGAGACTTTGTTGCTAGGAAACATGGTAAAGAAAGGGAACATTGGGTTCAGAAACCCATGCCTTTTCCTCCAAAACCATCCAAGAAAAAGGATGATGAGGATTTTGAGCGCTTTGCTGAAATGATTAGGCCTATCTTTTTGCGTATGCGATTAACTGATGTGCTCAAAACAAATCCTTATGCTAAATATATGAAGGATATCATTACTAATAAAAGAAAGATACCGAAAGCTGAAATTTCCACCATGCTTGCTAATTATACTTTTAAGGGTGGAATACCAAAGAAACTTGGAGACCCCAGAGTACCTACTATACCTTGCTCCATTAAAAGAATTATATTAAAACTGCTTTATGTGATCTTGGAGCTGGTGTTAGTGTTATGCCTCTCTCTTTATATCGTAGACTTGACTTGAATAAGCTGACACCTACTGAAATATCTTTGCAAATGGCTGATAAATCAACTGCTATGCCTGTCGGTATCTGTGAGGATGTGCCTGTTGTGGTTGCAAATGTTACTATTTTAATGGACTTTGTTATTCTTGATATTCCCGAGGATGATAGTATGTCTATTATTCTTGGAAGACCTTTTCTTAATATTGCAGGGGCTGTTATTGATTGCAACAAAGGCAATGTCACTTTTCATGTCAATGGTAATGAGCATACGGTACACTTTCCCAGGAAACAACCTCAAGTTCATAGTATCAACTCTATTGGAAAAATTCCATCAATTATATTTGGAGGTTTTGAATTTCCTCTCCCTACTGTCAAAAAGAAAAATGATATTCATATTATTGGGAATGTGCATATCCCCGTTGAGGTAACTTAGTGTTATTCGAAATTTCTCCGGTTTCATGATTATCGGAATGAGTTTGTTAACAAGACTTGATCAACCTTGTTAGTGGATTCTTTTTGATGAGCATGAGATGGATGAAACTATAAGCACAAACTTTTGTACCCCACTTTTACTTTCTGTTATTTATATTAAATAAAGTAAAAATAGTATTTTCTGTCAGTTTCCTGACTTATCCGTGCAATATAAAAATATCCCGAGAATAAAAGTCCTCAGAATGCCATGCCAATTTAATATGATTTTTCGGGAATATTTGAGGATTTACTGTGCAAAAATTACCGCGGGAGGAGCTGCCACCTGGCCACGAGGGTGGTGGGCGCCCCCCCCCTATAAGGCGCGCCCCCCTGCCTCGTGGGCCCACGGTGTCCCTCCTCCACTTATCCCAGCACCCATCTTCTTCCTCTATGTCACACAAACCCGAAAAACCAACTCAAGCACGAGTTCCAGCCACTTTTGCTACGATTTTAGATCTCCTTGATCAAAGCACCTCTCGCAAAACTGCTTGGGGAGATTGTTCCTTGGTATGTGACCCCTCCTTTGGTCCAATTAGTTTTTGTTCTAGTGCTTTATTCTTTGCAAATTTGTGCTGCATAGGTGACCATGTTCTTGAGCTTGCATGTCAAATTTATATGGTTCTAAGTAGTTCTAATGCTTGATATAGGCTCTAGGCACTTGTAGGAGTAGTTGCTATCAGTTTTATTGAAGTTGGTTTACTTTTATTTTGAAGTTACTAAAAATTTCAGAATTTTTCAGAGAAAAACAATATGTTTAGGAAGATGTTCCAAGATGGTTCCTCTAAGAAGCAAGGACCCAGGATTGCTATGCGCGATGCTGATGAGGATCCACCAAGAGACGCTCCAGTACGGCCTTGCGAATGGCCGTCGGAAAGTTTTATGGACCGTGCGGGAATTAAAGAAGAATTCAAAGCATATTTGCGCAATGCCGGTCTAGAAGATTTTGAGGCTAACAAATGCCCCCAGTATCATGATCTCAGAAGTTCATTTGTGAGGAGGTTTGAGTATTCATCTTCGCGTAATTCTCCTTCAATCATGTTTGATCTTTATGACAAATCTTATACCATGGACCTAGAGGATTTCACTTCTGCTTGTGAACTTCCATCATGGGGTAGTGTTAGGGATCCCCCTAAATCTGAATTTAGAAACTTTCTTGCTAGTATAACTGTGGGGGAATCTAGAGATATAACGCAGGCTACCATAGGGAGCATTCACTTTCCTGCTATACATTATTTTGCTCTCTTCATCGGTAGATGCATAAATGCTAAGGATGAAGCATGTCACATGTGTGTCCCTGATCTTAGCATTCTTAGGAGTGTTGTGTTAGGAGACCAATCTTATCATATGGGAGCCATTGTAGCTCGTAGGTTGCATCATAATAGACATAATGGAGATTTCTTTGGAGGAATTTATGCAACCCGCTTAGCTCATTTTCTTGAGATAGACATCCGTGAGGGTGATATCGAGGGCGTCACAAGTTGGTATCAGAGCCAACTGCCTGTAGGTATCCCCCTTTCCAACTCCTTGGCCGAACTTGAGTCTAGTCATTGAAAAACTTCTACTAACATGGTTGTGTGGCTTCCGGGGCCACGTCGCCATTGGGTGGTATTAGTATCTTTTATTCCTCGTCTATACTCTGGGACTCTGATCTCTCTTCCATTCGGGTTAAATAATTTTGCTAACTCTAACACTAGGTTCTCGTAACCGCTTCCTCCCGGAGAGCCCCTTCCTTCCAGATGATCGCCTACTTCACCAGAAGACTTCGAGATACTCCTCGATGTTTCTCGAGACCCTTTGCCCACTGCCTTGAAGTTCCTGACCACCGATAATCCCCGTAAGTAACATCCTTGCCGCTTGTACCTTCATACCCAGTTGCTCCTGTTATTACAAGATGCCCCTAGTACTCTCCGTTGTTCCGAGAATCCTTTGTGCCTTCTGCTTTGCAGCTTCTTTTGCACTGTGGATAATTCACTTAACCGTGGATCCGTTCATCCCTAGTTGTTCTTGTGTTTCACAAAAGTCTTCGAAATACCATTCGATATTCTGAAAATCCCCAACAGCCTATTGTTGTTGAAATTCTTGTGTTCTTGCATTATGGTTAATTCCATATTTTTAGTAATCTTCGTTGACATCTCTGTCAGTATCGTTTCGAGTCCCTTGATCCAATATGTCATGAATGCTCGTAATCCTCAATCAGATCCTAGCATTCATCCTTCTGACTCAGACGTCACTCCAAACATGAGTTTGTTCTTGTCAAATCAAACCTTGATTGATTGTCGATATGTATCAATCCAACTCAATTATCTTTTGATCAGAGCCTCTGCTTCTGATCCTTCGTCTTGAAATCATAATTCCTTTGTACCGAAGCATCGAATCATTCAGACATTTCTACAAGCCGGTGCCTATGCATCCCCTTCTTCATCTGATTGATTACTGATACTCACATCAACTCAGTCGTGAATCGCTGGATCCATTGCTGGGTTGTTATCCGACAATGTCCTTCACATCCAAAGTCTTGTGAGATTTTCCCTGATACATAATTCCTTCAGCAAATTGTATCATCTGCTTTGACTCTTATACTCTGCTTTTGAACTCGTATCTTTTGCTTGGTTGATGGTTGTATAGATTCATAAAAATGCCACGATTGGTTGGACCTATGCCTTCTCTAATCCGTGTGAACCTGAGAGTTTTCACGAGTCATACTCTTCTGACATTTTGCCAGATAAAATTTCAACACTACAACTTCATTAAACACGAGAAGTGAATGAAAGATTACGCATTGGAGAAGTGGGAGTCGACCTTGAACTTTGTGTTCATGCCCATGGAAACGATGTAGATCTTATCATGGAAGCTTCTCGTAACAATGATTGTCCCCATGGTATAAATTGATCTCGTATATGTGATTTGTCTTTCGCAATCGTGGTTCCGACCATATTGTTCTTCTTTGATCCCATTTCTCGGACAAGTTAAAGTACCTGTCTTCTGTAGATTAGTTCACCGGTCCAACCTCTATCTTGATCTACCTTCGAATTTTACCCTCCGGTATCTCGAGAATAACAAGGAACTATGCATCCTATGAGTCTTCATCTAGTATTACTTCTCACCGACTTCAGATTTCCCTCGGGTTCTGAGTTATTAGTCACTCGAAAACACCGGTAAGTGAATCAATTTTGCACTACGATTCGATAACTCCAAGTAATTTTCATTGCTTACGAGTTTGTACTCGATTATGTCATTCCCAGTTGTTTGACTACATCATCATCGTCATGCTAAAGCTTGACCATGCTACCTATGTCTTTCCCCCGGAACCCAATCCCGATAGTGTGCTAAGCTACATCGAGATTTCAACATCATATAGTTTGTCTTGAAAGGCAATTTCAATTATGAGATTGCATCTTATCTATGGTTATAATAACCTTCCGCTTCGTCATTCCTTTGACTTGATCTCATCGCTAATCGATTACATCTTCATGGAACCTCTCGACAAATGTGTCATGATCATCAGCAACATTCTGAGCTGTTTTAGGATATCGATCGAATTCATGATGAGAAATACAATCCTTGCCCCTCAATGATTTGTGTTATCTTGGACAACATTCTTGCCTTCCCCAACACAAACTTGTTCATATAATTTTGGAAATGCATTCTTTTTGACATGTCGATGGATTGTTGCTGAGCCCGTCGGCCACATCCTCATCTTTTCCTTGCTGAAATTGTATGACTTATTTTCTAAGTTGTTTCCAATGGATCCTTTGTGTATCCAAAGTCCGACCTTTGCTTGAAAACCATGTCAATGCTATTTCGAAGCATGTTTGTGGTAATCTGATCTTCAATAAGAACATTTGAAGCATGATACCCAATTTTCTTTATCAATTATCCAAACACCGTTGTATGGGTAATCTCATGAAATTTCCTTTCCCCTTACCTAAATGGTTTTTTTTCTATCCTATCATGGATATCATGCTCTGCTTGTCCTTGGGAAGGATATACCCCTGAAATATGTGTTTAAGCACATTTTCCTTTCCATTGTCTTGTTTAACCTTTCTTGCATCTTGAAAGATCGTGGATGTCGCCTAGAGGGGGGTGAATAGGCGTTTTAAAATAATTACGGTTTAGGCTTGAACAAATGCGGAATAAACCTAGCGGTTAATTTGCCAAGCACAAAACCTAAAACAACTAGGCTCACCTATGTGCTCCAACAACTTATGCTAAGAAAGATAAGCAACTATGTGATAGCAAGATATATGACAAGAAACAATATGGCTATCACAAAGTAAAGTGCATAAGTAAAGGGCTCGGGTAAGAGATAACCGAGGCACGAGGAGACGACGATGTATCCCGAAGTTCACACCCTTGCGGATGCTAATCTCCGTTTGGAGCGGTGTGGAGGCACAATGCTCCCCAAGAAGCCACTAGGGCCACCGTAATCTCCTCACGCTCTCGCACAATGCAAGATGTCGTGATTCCACTAAGGGACCCTTGAGGGCGGTCACCGAACCCGTACAAATGACAACCCTTGGGGGCGGTCACCGAACCCGTACACTTTGGCAACCCTTGGGGGCGGTCACCGGTACCCGTCAAATTGCTCAGGGCGATCTCCACAACCTAATTGGAGACCCCGACGCTTGCCCGGAGCTTTGCACCACAATGATTGAGCTCCGAACACCAACAACTGTCTAGGGCGCCCAAGCACCCAAGAAGAACAAGCTCAAGGGTACCAAGCACCCAAGAGTAATAAGCTTCTCAACATGTAACTTCCACGTATCACGTGGAGAACTCAAACCGATGCACCAAATGCAATGGCAAGGGCACACGGAGTGCCCAAGTCCTTCTCTCTCAAATCCCACCGAAGCAACTAATGCTAGGGAGGAAAATGAGACGAAGAACAAGAAAGAGAACACCAAGAACTCCAAGATCTAGATCCAAGGGGTTCCCCTCACATAGAGGAGAAAGTGATTGGTGGAAATGTGGATCTAGATCTCCTCTCTCTTTTCCCTCAAAAACTAGCAAGAATCCATGTAGGGATTGAGAGTTAGCAAGCTCAAAGAAGGTCAACAATGGGGGAAGAACACGAGCTCAAGAGATAAGGTTCATTGGGGAAGAAGACCCCCTTTTATAGGGCCTCCCGAATCCAACTATTATGTGCTCAGCCCGCACACGAGCGGTACTACCGCTCCACGAGCGGTACTACCGCTCAAGTGGAAGAAACAGGGAAAAGGAGCAACAAAACATGAACCTTGGGGTGGTAGTACCGCAGGAGACAACGGTACTACTGCTGGGTTAAGCGGTACTACCGCTCCCTTCGGCGGTACTGCCGCGCAGAACGAAGGGTAAAGGGAAAGAGGGACCGGGCGGTACTACCGCGGAGGAAGGGCGGCACTGCCGCTAAGGAGCGGTACTGCCGCACTACTGCCGCAGCAAGGTACCACACAATCCCACACAGAAAAAGACCCCTTGAATCGACGCGGTAGGGACCTGGTAAGCCAACGGTAGTACTGCTGCGGAGTCACCGCCGGTACTACCGCTGCGGAGCGGTACTGCTGCTTGTGACTCCTCAGCGGTACTACCACTGGGTACCACGGTACTACCGCTGGGACCCTGACAAAAACCACACTCAAGAAAACCAGAACTGCCATAACTTCTACATATGAGCTCCGAATTGAGCAAACTCAAGCTTGTTGGAAACAAGACGACGAGTAGCATCAAAACAGCGACTGGTTATAGTAAGAAGAGGCAGGGGAGGTGTTGGGGAAATTACTACTGGGCGTAAACCAGCCTATCTGGGCCGGGTTAACTTCGTCAGTAGTTAAGTATGTTAAAGCCCAAGAAGGCAGATGAGGGCTCAAGGCCCATGGTCGGTTCAAGGCCTGTAGCCGTAAACCAGCATTAGTAGTTAACTTGTATTGTAAGTTAGGAATAAGTAGAGACCAAACCGGACACATCTATGAGCCGGTATTGGGACTCTGTAAACCGACGGGCATCACCCGTGTATATAAGGGGACGACCCGGCGGCGGTTCAAAAGACAATAGACAACAGCTCGAGACATAGGCGAAGCTTGTTTGCTCCCTAGTCATCGAAACCCCATCAATTCCATCACAACTAGACGTAGGCTTTTACCTTCATCGAAGGGGCCGAACTAGTATAAACTCTCTTGAGTCCATGTGTCTGCTTTAACCCCTTCAAGCTAACCCGTCGCGATGGCTCCACGACTAAGTCCTTTCTCTAGGACATCTGCCGTGACAAAACCACGAGAGTTGGCGCCCACTGTGGGGCTATCGCACGATGGTTTCAGGTTCTTGGAGGGCCGCTTTGAAGGACTCGAGGGCTACGCTGTAGGCCGGATGACTAAGAGTCGTCGCAGCAAGCTCTACATCGACGACGCAGGCTGGGGCCCCGAGGCCGGCTCGGTTGAGTACGGGTACCGGGTCCCCTTCGGTGGCATTCATGCTTTCATTGGCAAAATCGGTGAACCGGGCCCTGAGCCGGACATCTGCACCGACCTCGTCGAGACGGCTCAGCGTGCGCGATTCGCCTGGGTTAAACCGGCCATGAAGCATGCCTTCGTGGGAGTCATCCATGGAGGAAGTTATGAGGATGGATCGGAATCTCGCGGCGAGACCGTCATTTGTTTCGATGACGAGTCATCGACCGGAGAGACCGAATCTCTTTATCAGCTACAAGATAGTGAAGGAAATATGCCCTAGAGGCAATAATAAAGTTATTATTTATTTCCTTATTTCATGATAAATGTTTATTATTCATGCTAGAATTGTATTAATCGGAAACGTAATACATGTGTGAATACATAGACAAACAGAGTGTCACTAGTATGCCTCTACTTGACTAGCTCGTTAATCAAAGATGGTTATGTTTCCTAACCATGAACAAAGTGTTGTTATTTGATTAACGAGGTCACATCATTAGTTGAATGATCTGATTGACATGACCCATTCCATTAGTTTAGCACACGATCGTTTAGTATGTTGCTATTGCTTTCTTCATGACTTATACATGTTCCTATGACTATGAGATTATGCAACTCCCGTTTGCCAGAGGAACACTTTGGGTGCTACCAAACGTCACAACGTAACTGGGTGATTATAAAGGAGCATTACAGGTGTCTCCAAAGGAAGATGTTGGGTTGGCATATTTCGAGATTAGGATTTGTCACTCCGATTGTCGGAGAGGTATCTCTGGGCCCTCTCGGTAATGCACATCACTTAAAGCCTTGCAAGCATTGCAACTAATGAGTTAGTTGCAGGATGATGTATTACGGAACGAGTAAAGAGACTTGCTGGTAACGAGATTGAACTAGGTATTGGATACCGACGATCGAATCTCGGGCAAGTAACATACCGATGACAAAGGGAACAACGTATGTTGTTATGCGGTCTGACCGATAAAGATCTTCGTAGAATATGTGGGAGCCAATATGGGCATCCAGGTCCCGCTATTGGTTATTGACCGGAGATGTGTCTCGGTCATGTCTACATTGTTCTCGAACCGTAGGGTCCGCACGCTTAACGTTACGATGACAGTTATTATGAGTTTATGCATTTTGATGTACCGAAGGTTGTTCGGAGTCCCGGATGTGATCACGGACATGACGAGGAGTCTCGAAATGGTCGAGATGTAAAGATTGATATATTGGAAGCCTATGTTTGGACATCGGAAGTGTTCCGGGTGAAATCGGGATTTTACCGGATTACCGGGAGGGTTACCGGAACCCCCCGGGAGCCAAATGGGCTAACATGGGCCTTAGTGGAAAGGTGAGAAGGCAGCCCACATAGGGCTGCGCCTCCCCACCTCTCCCTAGTCCTATTAGGACTAGGAGAGGGGCCGGCCACCTCTCTCTCCCTCTCCCCTTTAAGGAATCCTATTAGGAATAGGATTGAGGGGGGGAGTCCTACTCCCGGTAGGAGTAGGACTCCTCCTGCGCCTCCCTCCTTGGCCGGCCAGCCTCCCCCCCTTCATCCTTTATATACAGGGGCAGGGGACACCCCAAGACACACAAGTTGATCCTTGAGATCGTTCCTTAGCCGTGTGCGGTGCCCCCTGCCACCAAATTCCACCTCGATCATACCGTTACAGTGCTTAGGCGAAGCCCTGCGTCGGTAGTACATCAAGATCGTCACCACGCCGTCGTGCTGACGGAACTCTTCCTCGACGCTTTGCTGGATCGGAGCCCGAGGATTGTCATCGAGCTGAACGTGTGCTAAGAACTCGGAGGTTCCGGAGTAACGGTGCTTGGATCGGTCGGATCGGGAAGAAGACGTACGACTACTTCCTCTACGTTGTGTCAACGCTTCCGTTGCGATCTACAAGGGTACATAGATCATACTCTCCCCTCGTTGTTATGCATCACCATGATCTTGTGTGTGCGTAGGAAATTTTTTTGAAATTACTACGTTCCCCAACAGTGGCATCCGAGCCTAGGTTTTATGGTTTGATGTTATTTGCACGAGTAGAACACAAGTGAGTTGTGGGCGAGATAAGTCATACTGCCTACCAGCATGTCATACTTTGGTTCGGCGGTATTGTTGGATGAAGCGGCCCGGACCGACATTACGCGTACGCTTACGCGAGACCGGTTTCCCCGACGTGCTTTGCACAAAGGTGACTTGCGGGTGACTGTTTCTCCAACCTTAGTTGAAACAAGTGTGGCTACGCCCGGTCCTTGCGAAGGTTAAAACGCAGTCTATTTGACAAACTATCGTTGTGGTTTTGATGCGTAGGTGAGATTGGTTCTTGCTTAAGCCCGTAGCAGCCACGTAAAACTTGCAACAACAAAGTAGAGGACGTCTAACTTGTTTTTGCAGGGCATGTTGTGATGTGATATGGTCAAAACGTGATGAGATATAAGTTGTTGTATGAGATGATCATGTTTTGTTAAAGTTATCGGCAACTGGCAAAAGCCTTATGGTTGTCTCTATATTGCATAAGATGCAAGCGCCAAATAATTGCTTTACTTTATCGCTATGCGATAGCAATAGTTGCAAGAGCAATAGTTGGCGAGCCGACCGTGTGACGACACATTGATATAGATCAAGATGATGGAGATCATGGTGTCATGCCGGTGACGATAGAAATCATGACGGTGCTTCGGAGATGGAGATCACAGGCACAAGATGATGATGGCCATATCATATCACTTATATTGATTACATGTGATGTTTATCTTTTTATGCATCTTATCTTGCTTTGATTGACGGTAGCATTATAAGATGATCTCTCACTAATTATCAAGAAGTGTTCTCCCTGAGTATGCACCGTTGCGAAAGTTCTTCGTGCTGAGACACCACGTGATGATCGGGTGTGATAGGCTCTACGTTCAAATACAACGGGTGCAAAACAGTTGCACACGTGGAATACTCAGGTTATACTTGACGAGCCAAGCATATACAGATATGGCCTCGGAACACGGAGACCGAAAGGTCGAGCGTGAATCATATAGTAGATATGATCAACATAATAATGTTCACCAATGAAATTACTCCATCTCACGTGATGATCGGACATGGATTAGTTGATTTGGATCACGTGATCACTTAGAGGATTAGAGGGATGTCTATCTAAGTGGGAGTTCTTAAGTAATATGATTAATTGAACTTAGTCCTGGTAGTATTAGCATATCTATGTTGTAGATCAATAGCTCGCGTTGTTGCTTTCATATGCTTATTTTGATATGTTCCTAGAGAAAATTGTGTTGAAAGATGTTAGTAGCAAAGATGCGGATTGGATCCGTGATCTGAGGTTTATCCTCATTGCTGCACAGAAGAATTATGTCCTTGATGCACCGCTAGGTGACAGACCTATTGCAGGAGCAGATGCAGACGTTATGAATGTTTAGCTAGCTCAATATGATGACTACTTGATAGTTTAAGTGCACCATGCTTAATGGCTTAGAATCGGGACTTCAAAGACGTTTTGAACATCATGGACCATATAAGATGTTCCAGGAGTTGAAGTTAATATTTCAAGCAAATACCCGAGTTGAGAGATATGAGATCTCCAACAAGTTCTATAGCTAAAAGATGGAGGAGAATCGCTCAACTAGTGAGCATGTGCTCAGATTGTCTGGGTACTACAATCGCTTGAATCAAGTGGGAGTTAATCTTCCAGATAAGATAGTGATTGACAGAATTCTCTAGTCACCATCACCAAGTTAGTAGAACTTCGTGATGAACTATAATATGCAAGGGATAACGGAAACAACTCCCAAGCTCTTCGTGATGCTGAAATCAACGAAGGTAGAAATCAAGAAAAACATCAAGTGTTGATGGTTGACAAGATCACTAGTTTCAAGAAAAGGGCAGAGGGAAGAAGGGGAACTTCAAGAAGAACAGCAAGCTAGTTGCTGCTCAAGTGAAGAAGCCTAAGTCTGATCCTAAGCCTGAGACTAAGTGCTTCTACTGCAAAGGGACTGGTCACTAGAAGCGGAACTGCCCCAAGTATTTGGCGGATAAGAAGGATGGCAAAGTGAACATAAGTATATTTGATATACATGTTATTGATGTGTACTTTACTAGTGTTTATAGCAACCCCTCAGTATTTGATACTAGTTCAATTGCTAAGAGTAGTAACTCGAAACGGGAGTTGCAGAATAAACAGAGACTAGTTAAGGGTGAAGTGACGATGTGTGTTGGAAGTGGTTCCAAGATTGATATGACCATCATCGCACACTCTCTATAATTTCGGGATTAGTGTTGAACCGAAATAAGTGTTATTTGGTGTTTGCGTTGAGCATGAATATGATTTGATCATGTTTATTGTAATACGGTTATTCATTTAAGTAAGAGAATAAATTGTTATTCTGTTTACATGAATAAAACCTTGTATGGTTACACACCCAATGAAAATAGTTCGTTGGATCTCGATCGTAGTGATACACATAATCATAATATTGAAACCAAAAGATGCAAAGTTAATAATGATAGTGCAACTTATTTGTAGCATTGCCGTTTAGGTCATATTGGTGTAAAGCGCATGAAGAAACTCCATGCTGATGGGATTTTGGAATCACTTGATTATGAATCAGTTGATGCTTGCGAACCATGCCTCATGGGCAAGATGACTAAGACTCTGTTCTTCGGAACAATGGAGCGAGCAACAGATTTGTTGGAAATCATACATACTGATGTATGTGGTCCGATGAATATTGAGGCTCGCGACAGGTATCATTATTTTCTGATCTTCATAGATGATTTGAGCAGATATGAGTATATCTACTTGATGAAACATAAGTCTGAAACATTTGAAAAGTTCAAAGAATTTCAGAGTGAAGTGAAAAATCATCGTAACAAGAAAATAAAGTTTCTACGATCTGATCGTAGAGAAGAGTATTTGAGTTACGAGTTTGGCCTTCAGTTAAAAACAATGTGAAATAGTTTCACTACTCATGCCACCTGGAACACCACAATGTAATGGTGTGTCCGAACGTCATAACCGTACTTTATTAGATATGGTGCGATCTATGATGTCTCTTACCGATCTACCACTATCGTTTTGGGTTTATGCATTAGAGACAGCTGCATTCACGTTAAATAGGGCACCAGCTAAATCCGTTGAGGCGACACCGTATGAACTATGGTTTGGCAAGAAACCTAAGCTGTCGTTTCTTAAAGTTTGGGGTTGCGATGCTTATATGAAAAGGTTTCATCCTGATAAGCTCAAACTCAAATCGGGGAAGTGCGTCTTCATAGGATATCCAAAGGAAACTATTGGATACACCTTCTATCACAGATCCGAAGGCAAGACTTTTTGTTGCTAAATTCGGAAACTTTCTAGAGAAGGAGTTTCTCTCGAAAGAAGTGAGTGGGAGGAAAGTAGAACTTGACGAGGTAACTGTACCTGCTCCCTTATTGGAAAGTAGTACATCACAGAAAAATGTTTCTGTGACACCTACACCAGTTAGTGAGGAAGCTAATGATGATGATCATGAAACTTCAGAACAAGATACTACTGAACCTCGTAGATCAACAAGAGTAAGATCCGCGCCAGAGTGGTACGGTAATCCTGTTCTGGAAGTCATGCTACTAGATCATGATGAACCTACGAACTATGAAGAAGCGATGGTGAGCCCAGATTCCGCAAAGTGGCTTGAAGCCATGAAATCTGAGATGGGATCCATGTATGAGAACAAAGTATGGACTTTGGTTGACTTGCCCGATGATCGGCAAGCAATTGAGAATAAATGGATCTTCAAGAGGAAGACGGACGCTGATAGTAGTGTTACTATCTACAAAGCTAGAATTATCGCAAAAGGTTTTTCGACAAGTTCAAGGTGTTGACTACGATGAGATTTTCTCACTCGTATCTATGCTTAAGTCTGTCCGAATCATGTTAGCAATTGCCGCATTTTATGAAATCCGGCAAATGGATAAACAAAACTGCATTCCTTAATGGATTTACTAAAGAAGAGTTGTATGCGATGCAACTAGAAGGTTTTGTCGATCCTAAAGGTGTTAACTAAATATGCAAGCTCCAGCGATCCATCTATGGACTGGTGCAAGAATCTCGGAGTTGGAATATACGCTTTGATAAGTTGATCAAAGCATGTAGTTTTATACAGACTTGCGGTGAAGCCTGTATTTACAAGAAAGTGAGTGGGAGCACTACAGTATTTCTGATAAGTATATGTGAATGACATATTGTTGATCGGAAATAATGTAGAATTATTCTGTAAAGCATAAAGGAGTGTTTGAAAGGAGTTTTTCAAAGAAAGACTTCGGTGAAGGTGCTTACATATTGAGCTTCAAGATCTATAGAGATAGATCAAGACGCTTGATAAGTTTTTCAATGAATACATACCTTGATAAGATTTTGAAGTAGTTCAAAATGGAACAGTCAAAGAAAAAGTTTCTTTCCTGTGTTACAAGGTGTGAAGTTGAGTAAGACTCAAAGCCCGACCACGGCAGAAGATAGAAAGAGAATGAAAGTCATTCCCTATGTCTCAGTCATAGGTTCTATAAAATATGCCATGCTGTATACCAGATCTATTGTATGCCCTACCACTGAGTTTGGCAAGGGAGTACGATAGTGATCTAGGAGCAGATCACTGGACAGCGGTCAAAATTGTCCTTAGTGGAATAAGGATATGTTTCTCAATTATGGAAGTGAAAAAAGGTTCGTCGTAAAGGGTTATGCCGATGCAAGTTTGACACTAATCTAGATGACTCTAAGTCTCGGTCTAGATACATATTGAAAGTGGGAGAAATTAGCTAGAGTAGCTCCATGCAGAGCATTGTTGACATAGAAATTTGCAAAATACATACGGATCTGAATGTGGCAGGCCCGTTGACTAAGAATCTCTCACAAAACATGATCACACCTTAGTACTCCTTGGGTGTTAATCACATAGCGATGTGAACTAGATTACTGAATCTAGTAAACCCTTTGGGTGTTGGTCACATAGCGATGTGAACTATGGGTGTTAATCACATGATGATGTGAACTATCGATGTTAATCACATGGTGATGTGATCTAGATTACTGACTCTAGTGCAAGTGGGAGACTGAAGGAAATATGCCCTAGAGGCAATAATAAAGTTATTATTTATTTCCTTATTTCATGATAAATGTTTATTATTCATGCTAGAATTGTATTAATCGGAAACGTAATACATGTGTGAATACATAGACAAACAGAGTGTCACTAGTATGCCTCTACTTGACTAGCTCGTTAATCAAAGATGGTTATGTTTCCTAACCATGAACAAAGTGTTGTTATTTGATTAACGAGGTCACATCATTAGTTGAATGATCTGATTGACATGACCCATTCCATTAGTTTAGCACACGATCGTTTAGTATGTTGCTATTGCTTTCTTCATGACTTATACATGTTCCTATGACTATGAGATTATGCAACTCCCGTTTGCCAGAGGAACACTTTGGGTGCTACCAAACGTCACAACGTAATTGGGTGATTATAAAGGAGCATTACAGGTGTCTCCAAAGGAAGATGTTGGGTTGGCATATTTCGAGATTAGGATTTGTCACTCCGATTGTCGGAGAGGTATCTCTGGGCCCTCTCGGTAATGCACATCACTTAAAGCCTTGCAAGCATTGCAACTAATGAGTTAGTTGCAGGATGATGTATTACGGAACGAGTAAAGAGACTTGCTGGTAACGAGATTGAACTAGGTATTGGATACCGACGATCGAATCTCGGGCAAGTAACATACCGATGACAAAGGGAACAACGTATGTTGTTATGCGGTCTGACCGATAAAGATCTTCGTAGAATATGTGGGAGCCAATATGGGCATCCAGGTCCCGCTATTGGTTATTGACCGGAGATGTGTCTCGGTCATGTCTACATTGTTCTCGAACCGTAGGGTCCGCACGCTTAACGTTACGATGACAGTTATTATGAGTTTATGCATTTTGATGTACCGAAGGTTGTTCGGAGTCCCGGATGTGATCACGGACATGACGAGGAGTCTCGAAATGGTCGAGATGTAAAGATTGATATATTGGAAGCCTATGTTTGGACATCGGAAGTGTTCCGGGTGAAATCGGGATTTTACCGGATTACCGGGAGGGTTACCGGAACCCCCCGGGAGCCAAATGGGCTAACATGGGCCTTAGTGGAAAGGTGAGAAGGCAGCCCACATAGGGCTGCGCCTCCCCCCCTCTCCCTAGTCCTATTAGGACTAGGAGAGGGGCCGGCCACCTCTCTCTCCCTCTCCCCTTTAAGGAATCCTATTAGGAATAGGATTGAGGGGGGGAGTCCTACTCCCGGTAGGAGTAGGACTCCTCCTGCGCCTCCCTCCTTGGCCGGCCAGCCTCCCCCCCTTCATCCTTTATATACGGGGGCAGGGGACACCCCAAGACACACAAGTTGATCCTTGAGATCGTTCCTTAGCCGTGTGCGGTGCCCCCTGCCACCAAATTCCACCTCGATCATACCGTTACAGTGCTTAGGCGAAGCCCTGCGTCGGTAGTACATCAAGATCGTCACCACGCCGTCGTGCTGACGGAACTCTTCCTCGACGCTTTGCTGGATCGGAGCCCGAGGATTGTCATCGAGCTGAACGTGTGCTAAGAACTCGGAGGTGCCGGAGTAACGGTGCTTGGATCGGTCGGATCGGGAAGAAGACGTACGACTACTTCCTCTACGTTGTGTCAACGCTTCCGTTGCGATCTACAAGGGTACGTAGATCATACTCTCCCCTCGTTGCTATGCATCACCATGATCTTGTGTGTGCGTAGGAATTTTTTTTGAAATTACTACGTTCCCCAACAGATAGCCGGATTGGGGGCTGTTCTGATGGCGACAGTATTCCGGACCCCTCTGATCTGCCCAACCGAGTTGGAATATTCATGGCCGGCACACAAGCAGCGCTTCATTCTTCGACCGCTGCGGCAACAACCTCCGATTTAGCAGCGGCGATGGCTACCGGGGCAGGAGGCCCTGTGCGCCCGCCGGCTCAAGTTCTATCAGAGCTATTTGATGCATTGGCTGTGCTTATGGCGGAAGCTAATCCGGCAGATCAGGACGTACACAACGCGGAGATTGCAAAGATAAAGGAACAGATCACCCAGGCCAATGCGGATCTGGCAGCTGAGGACACCAGGATGGCCACAGAGCGGGCCGCTCTAGACGCACAAGCCTACAGGCTCATGTTGGACCAGAGCGCGTCGCAGGAAGTCATGAGGAGGAAGTACCGATCCCGTTTGCCTCCGGTTTTCGAGGCCAGAGACCTTTTCAACACCCCAGGAGTAGGAACCAGTAATCCACTGGAGGGAAACCGGGCGGAAGCTCCTGGGACCGGTGCATCGGTTCAGCCTCGTCGGATGGACCCGCCTCGTCAAAACACCGTTATACCTCAGGCTGTTTTAACACCTCCGGGTCACTACTCCAACCCAATGGACAATCTCATCGCCGCTACTGCACGGCTGGAGGCCATTCCAATTGAAGGCGACTCGCCGCAGGCACTAGAAACGCGACGGGTCAAGGAGCTTCTGAGGACAGCTTTGGTCCAACAGGAAGCATACTCGTACAACCGCGACCGGATCCACTCAACCCCCCGTCCAAGCCGGAGCTATAGCAGACATATGGATGAACCGGCAGTGTCGAGTAATGAACAACGTGGAGCACCCCGTGGCAACAACCCGGCGGGTGGTGCTGATAACGCTCAGGAAGTGGTGGACCGGGCCCGAGCGCGCAGGGAGGTCGAGTTAGCCGCGCAGCATCAGGCTCGGCAGCTCACGCCGGTTCGTCCAACTATCTCGATTGAACCTGGTGTTACTTCTAGTTCTTTGGGGGTGCCTTGCCTTGTCCCCGCTTTACGCAATGTGCGCCTGCCCAAGGATTTCAAAGGCCTGCGCAAAGTACCAAATTAGACGGCGGATCAACCTCCAGAGACATGGGTGGAGAGCTATGAGATGGCCATGGAGATGCTTGATGTGGATGACGCGGCGTGTGCGAAATACTTCACCATGATGCTTGAAGGAACGGCCCGTACTTGGTTAAAAAGCTTGCCGGCTAATTCTATCAGTTCATGGGCCCAATTACGAGCCCGGTTTATCAGCAATTTCAAGGATACATGTAAACAGCCTATGTCGATAGTGGACTTAGCTGCCTGTGTCCAGGAGGAAGGAGAATCGATGACTCATTGGGTGCGCCGGGTTTCACAAGTGTTGCATTCATCAAACCGCATCAACGCTGACACCGCTGTATTAACCCTAGAAGGCAACTGCCGGTTTGGGCCCCTAAAGCTGAAGTTGGGACGGATGAAGCGTCATTGCACTGACATGGGGACCCTCATGGCTGCTTTGGTAAAGTATGCTGATTCTGATAGTACCAAGGATCCCGAATCTGATGATGACAAGGCAGGGAAGGGAAAGAGGAACAGCAACTCCAAAGGTCAGCAGCATCACTGGGCAGGCAATGGTGGTGGAGGCAAGCGTAAAGCGGATGGTAACATGGACTTTGTGGCTAATACCAACACGCAGGACAATGGCCAGCGACGCAAGGGTAAACCGAAAAATTGCAACGGGGCACCCAACCCTAACCCGGACCGCCTAAACTATCTACTGAGCCAGCCCTGTCCAAGACATGGGACGAAGGAGGCGCCAGCAAACCACCTTTGGAAGGAATGCTTCATTATGCAGGAGTTCAAGAATTATAATGTTTTCCGGTATGATCACGGCTCCGGCGGTGGCTCAGGGTCTGGGCCGGGTTACGGTGGAGGAAATTCCGGTTCAGGATTTAATGGTAATTCGGGCGGACATAATAATCAAAATAGTTAGAACAACCAGGGTGGTTAAAACCAACAGCAGCAACAGTCAGGTTACCAGAGCAACCCAAAGCAGTTGAGTAGTGGGTAGTACCATGTCTTCACCACTAGCTTGGACAAGCGAGACCGGAAGGTTCAGAGGCGGGCGGTCAACTCTGTTGAACCGGCCATACCCCGTTATCTTCGCTGGTCTGAACAGCCAATCATATGGAGCAGAGAGGATCACCCTCCCCAGGTTGATAATCCGGGTCAGTTGGCTCTGGTGGTGGCGCCTCAGGTGGGAGGTTACAAGTTCACCAAAGTGCTCATGGATGGAGGGAGCAGCATTAATATCTTGTACTATGAGACCTTCCCTCGTATGGGACTAACAGATAAAAATCTCAAACCGTCTAATACGGTGTTCCATGGTGTAGTACCTGGCAAATCAGCATATCATGTTGGTAAGATAGCTCTAGAAGTGGCCTTTGGGGATGATCATGATTCCAGGTCGAAGACATTGATATTTGAAGTGGTGAAAATCCAAAGTCCATATCACGCCCTGTTTGGGCGACCGGCCTACGCCAAGTTTATGGCACGGCCCTGTTATGTGTATTTGCAGCTCAAGATGCCGGGTCACAAGGGGACAATAACGGTTCACGGAAGCCACAAAATCGCTTTGGAGTGCGAGGAAGGAGATGCGGCCTATGCGGAGTCGGTTTGTGCCACCGAGGAGCTGAAGTATTACAAGGACAATGTTGATCCGGCGGACATGACTCCATTAAAGAAGCCAACTACGGAGCATGATCGGCCCTAAAGTTCAAATCGGCAATAGAAACTAAGCTTGTTGACTTTGTACCTGGCGATTCATCCGAGCAGTTCAGCATCAGTGCCAACTTGGATCCGAAATAGGAAAGCGCGCTCATCGAGTTCATCCGTGAGAATCGGGACATTTTTGCATGGAATCCCTCTGACATGCCAGGTGTACCGAGGCAACTCGCTGAGCACACCCTTAATGTGGATCCTAAATACAAACCAGTGAAACAGTTCCTCTGCCGGTTTAACGAAGAAAGACGCAAGGCGATTGAAGAAGAGGTAGCCAGGCTCTTAGCAGTTGGCTTTATTGTTGAAGTTTTTCACCCTGAGTGGCTTGCCAATCCGGTGCTGGTCCTTAAGAAAAACGGCACCTGCCGCATGTGTGTGGATTACACAGATCTTAATAAGGCTTGTCCAGCAGATCCTTTTGCCCTCCCTCGTATTGATCAAATTATTGATGCTACGGCGGGTTGTGAGCGTTTAAGTTTTTTGGGTGCATATTCTGGCTATCATCAGATCAAAATGGCAGTTAAGGACAAGGAGAAGACGGCATTCATAACTCCCTTTGGAGCCTTCTGCTATGTGTCTATGCCCTTTGGGCTCAAGAGTGCCCAGGCAACTTATCAACGGTGTGTGCAAAATTGTCTTCACAAACAGATTGACCATAATGTACATGCTTACGTGGATGATATCGTGGTTAAATCCAGGGAGAAGGAGACTCTGATTGATGATTTGAAGGAAACCTTTGATAACCTGAGGACATACAAGATGATGCTTAATCCGGACAAGTGCATCTTCGGTGTACCGGCGGGCAAGTTATTGGGTTTTCTGGAGTCCAATAGGGGAATTGAGGCTAATCCGGAGAAGATCACAGCCATCACCTCCCTGGCTAAACTGAAGTGTATCAATGATGTTCAACGCCTGGCAGGCCGGATTGCCGCGTTAAGCCGGTTTATCAGTCGTCTTGGTGAGAAGGCAATCCCTTTGTATCAGATGTTGAAGAAGACGGATCAGTGTGTCTGGAGTTCTGCTGCTGATGAAGCATTTGAGGAATTAAAGCGGCAATTGGCCAATCCGCCTGTGCTCGCCGCTCCCATTGACAAGGAGTCGTTACTGCTATATGTTGCTGCTAATGCTCGGGCGGTCAGCGTGGCTATTGTGGTGGAGCGAAAGGAGGCAGGTAAGGAGCATCCGGTTCAACGTCCAGTCTATTATATCAGCGAGGTGCTCATTGAGTCCAAGCAAAGGTATCCGCATTGGCAGAAGCTGGTGTATGGAGTTTTTATGGCAAGCCGGAAGCTTAAACAATACTTCCAAGGGCACCCAATTATGGTGGTCAGTTCTGCTCCTTTGGGGGATACCATCCAGAACCGGGAAGCAACTGGCCGGATTGCCAAGTGGGCTATAGAGCTTGGGCCGCACGGTTTGAAGTATGTGCCTCGGACGGCGGTTAAGTCTCAAGCACTTGTTGATTTCATCAATGATTGGACGGAAATGCAAGCACCTGAAGAAAAGCCGGATCACACATATTGGACCATCCATTTTGACGGATCCAGGCAATTGGAAGGCTTGGGGGCTGGAGTCATATTAACTTCCCCATGAGGTGATAAGTTTTGTTACGTTCTTCGCTTAATGTTCCCTTGTACTAACAATGCAGCTGAGTATGAAGCCTTGCTCCATGGTCTCCGGATGGCTAAGGAGATGAATCTAAGTCGAGTTAAGTGTTTCGGTGACTCGGACCTCGTGGCTCAGCAAGTGTCTGGCACTTGGGATTCCAAGGACCCACTCATGGCAGCATATCGTCGTGAGGTGGATATTGTTGCAGGTCATTTTAAAGGCTATCAGGTGGACCACGTGGACCGGCGGAAAAATGAAGCAGCAGACGCTTTAAGCCGGCTGGGCTCTCAGTGCAAACCGGTCCCGCCCAATGTTTTTCTGGATGTGCTGCACAACCCGTCGGTCAAGATCCCTAGTGAAGTGGATTTGGCTATTCCTGATCCGGAGGCTCAATTGGTGGCAGCTCTTCATGTTATTCCGGATTGGATGCTTCCTTACATGGCGTACAAGAACCGGGGCGAGTTACCAGAGGATGAGACTCTGGCCCGACAGATAATACGGCGATCCAAGTCCATGACTATTATCAACGGCGAGTTGCATCATTGCAGTGTGTCAGGGGCGTTTCAACGCTGTGTGTCTCCTGAAGAAGGCCATGAAATTTTGCGTGAGATCCACGAAGGAGATTGTGGTCACCACGCCAGTTCAAAATCTCTGGTGGCTAAAGCGTTTCGCCATGGCTTCTATTGGTTAACTTCTCATGCTGATGCGGAGGATCTGGTCAGACGATGTGATGGTTGCCAAAAGTTTTCAAGACGTGCTCATGTACCGGCTCAAGAATTGCGAATGATTCCAATTACTTGGCCGTTTGCGACTTGGGGGCTGGATATGGTTGGGCCTTTCAAAAGGTCCAAAGATAAGAAGACCCACCTCCTGGTGGCGGTTGACAAGTTTACAAAGTGGGTGGAGGCAGAACCTGTTAGCAAGTGTGATGTGGCCACGGCGGTTCAGTTCATCAAAAAGGTGATTTTCCGGTTTGGCTTTCCACACAGTATCATCACAGATAATGGTACCAATTTGTCCAAAGGTGCCATGAAGGAGTTCTGCGAACGGGAACACATCTGGCTCGACGTTTCATTGGTGGCACATCCACAGTCCAATGGTCAAGCAAAAAGGGCTAATCAAGAGATCTTGAGAGGCATCAAGCCCCGGCTTATGGTTCCTTTGCAGAGAACACCGGGTTGTTGGGTAGAAGAGTTACCATCTATGTTATGGAGCATCAATACTACACCCAACAGATCAACAGGATACACACCGTTCTTCATGGTTTACGGAGCGGAGGCGGTTCTCCCCAGTGATATCCATCATGATTCACCCCATGTGGCGGCTTATGTTGAAGCGGACAATGAGACAGCACGGCAAGACGCTTTGGACCTGTTGGATGAAGAATGTGACATAGCAGCTGCCCGCTCGGCGATTTACCAACAGGATCTTCGTTGTTATCACAGTCGCCGAGTCAGAACCAGAACCTTTCAGGAAGGAGATTTGGTGCTTCGGCTCATCCAAGATCAGACTGATATGCATAAGCTATCCCCACCTTGGGAGGGGCCTTTCGTGATCAGCAAGAATCTGCACAATGGGTCATACTATCTGATCGATATTCGAGAGCATAAGGACTCACGTACATCAGAGGAGGAGACCAACCGGCCGTGGAACATAGCTCATCTTCGGCCTTACTATACCTGAGCCATTGGCTCTACTTATGTACATATTACGACAATGTATATATTATGATTAAATATAATAAACTGGAACCTCAGCTAAAGCGGGGTATCTGTTCTTTTACATCATGTGTGGTTACACGGAGTTGTTCTAAAGCGGCCTCTGGTTTACCCCTTGAGTTAGCTTTTTAAAAAGCATCATGTTATATCACTTGGGGGTTTGGTCGTGTCCGAACCAATACAATACCTCTTGATAGGCGAGAGCCACCAGATCACTTGGGGACTTGGTCACGTCTGAACCAGTCATGCCTCTTGATCGGCCTAAGGCCACGGAATCACTTGGGGGCTTGGTCGAACCCGAACCATTGCCATGCCACTTGATCGGCATAAATGCCACGGTTTCATTTGGGGACCTGGCTGACTAGAACCATAGTTACACCTATCGGGAGCTTGGTCGTGTTCGGCCATGGTAACGCCATCTGATCAGCTCAAATAAACCTTTTTTGCAAACGGTTTTGTCATTGCCTTTGCTTCACACTTTTCTTTGAAAGGTGTTTCTTTCTTTTTATTGCGTTTTTTTAAATCGACAAAGTTTTCAACCGGTTCACACTGTCAATTGACGGAACACGGTTCATTTCAATCCGGAGACTATTTTCCCAGTTTGATCTTTTTTGTTAACATCCTCTTATGGAGTAACATGGGGTTTATTATAACCCGGCACGGTTTACATGGTAAATTGGCGTCATATATACATGGGAGCTGCTATCTCCTCCAACAGTGTGGGTCTATAAAACTCCGCTTCAAGATTGGCCAAGCCAACTTCACGCTCAATGGTGGCAGGTATTATGTATCTCAAAAAGTTGGTCATATACTTAAAAAAATCGGATGTTTTGATTTCATGTATGCAGACATCATATTCCGCCTGACGGTACAACCGCGGTGGCACTTGAAGATTTTTTATTGCAGAAAGTACTTTGGAAAGTTCATCACCCAAAGGAAGAGCAAGTGGCAGCGATTATGCACGAAGGCATATCAACATCAAAAGTATCAGCTAGCCTATTACAAGGCAACACGGTGCCCACAATAAGATCATTGTTTTTTGCAAAGGAGAAGTAGTTTTAAACCGGCTTTCGGTTCAAGCTTGGTCACCAGCCTGGCCTGATGGTTGTGGGTCATCCTGCGCCGCTTCAGCTTCAGTTTCTCTACCCAGCGGCTGGAAATCAACAGTTGTCCAGTCGATTCCCATTAATGCTTGAAAAACAGCTTCATCATGGATCAGCAACGACGGGTCAATATCGGGAGCGTAAGTATGCTTACGGATTGGAGGGATAAGATTTTTCGCTTCATGAATTGGTGCAGCTATTCGCTTGTTTTGATTGTCATATTGGGCTTGATAATGAGACAAGTCTGCTTCTTCAGCCAATTGACAAGCTAGCGGACGCACCTCCCAGTTTATTGCTCACAGATCCGCTTCACCAAACTCTGACCCGTCTTCCTTCAAGCTGGGATAGCCCTGAGCCGCTTCGATAGGATCAAAATCCGGCACCCAAGCTTTTGCCCGGATTAAGGCATTGATCGCACCGGTTCGAGCAGCAGATTTCTTCAGCTCTTCAACCCGGGCAGGAAGCACCGACAGTTTCACCAGAGTGTCCTGAATCAAGGTGGGCGCCGGCTTGTTGTGGGATGCAGTACAGATGATCCGTTGTGCACCAGTGTACAGTTGTTCGACCAACGTATAGGCGGCTTTCAATTTCTTCCACACATCTGACCCCAAGTGACCAATGCGTGTCCCTGAAATATCATAAAGGGTTAACAAACCGGCAGCTCTGTAAGACGGCAGAATCAGTTCAGAAGTCAAACCGGCTTACCAAAGATAGCAGTGGTCATGGCATGCACGTGCCGCTTTATGCTGGTCAGTTCATCCGCCACCGGTTTTAGTGCAGCCTCGGCATCTTCTGCTCGTTTGATTAAAGCGGATTTTTCAGTGGCCCAATCTGCCCGCTTCTTCTTGAAGTTCTCCTTAAGCTGTTCCATGGCGCTTAAAGCGCTGGTTAATTCCTCTTTTGCTTTGGAGGTTTCAGCTTGTTGGGATTTCAGATTATCTTGGAGATCGGCGACTTGGCTTTCTTTCATCTTCAGCTCAGCCTGCATGCAGGCAGTTATATGATTCAGCAAAACGGTACAAGGATTGAAGTACCAACCACATAACAAGTTATGCACTTGGCACTTGGGGGCTAATGCATATTCGATCTTCATCTTTCAATTGCTTACAAAGTCCCAAGATCAATACAAGTATTCAACTTGGCACTTGGGGGCTAATGGCTATTTGCTCGTATATATTTTGATGCGGCAATCTCAATTACTTAAAGTCCCGGTTTAACTATGCTAAGTTGAACCGGCCCTTGGGGGCTACATTAGTGAATTTCAAAGCATTAAGATTTATATTAGTAAGTCCCGGTTTGAAAGAAGATTACAAACCGACCCTTGGGGGCTAGGAGAGTCAGCAAGAATTGAAGCATACAAGCAGGAAAGAGCATATGGAAGTTACCTCATATTTATCTTTCATCATGTTAACCAAACCGGCTTCATAGTCACGACTGGTATACAGCCGGTTCAGGTAGCCGGAATGGATATCTTGGGCATTCAAAGCAGCGTAAGTCGCCAGATCAGCATTCCACTTGCCTTTGCCAAAGGCAGCAAATTCTTCCTTGGCAGAATGTTTGGACAAAGCAATAGGATTGCTTGGCTCTGTATGGCCAGTGCCAGTAATGACAACCTCATCATCCTTGGTATCGCCGGTTTGCACAGGGGCTGTTGGCTTGTCAGTAGGCTTTGTTGGACCGGTGGATCTCTCAATCCGGATGGAGCTTGTGGGCTGATTGACAGGATTTGAGGTATCAATAGGTCTCTCTTCAGCAATAAGATCGTCGTCTTGCTGCGGTGGATCATTGGGTATATCCTCAGGAATAGCCGCTTCAAGATCTGGTGTTTTGCCCGGTTCAAGGACGGCATCCTCTTCGGCCGCTTTGTCCAGGCGAGCCTTCTTGCTTGGCCTAGGCTTGGCCCTGAAAGGAATAACAAAATCAAATACAACATATGTTCCAAGGCGATGTGCTGCAAATATTATGATAAGTATAGCTTACCCAAGCACCGTTTTGAGCGGTGGCAGCTGAGTAGCCGATGACTCCCAGAGGATGAGTGGGAAGTAACCTGGTAATCGGAGTCAGATGGATTAAGAGGTTGACGAAAGCAGTCCGCTTTAGGACAAGCACTGACAAGAAAATTAGAGACCTCTGAACGGCGTTTCCGAACCGGACTGTTCGGTAAACCGGCGGAGGTAACTACCTGGCCGCTGTGCCGGGTTGTGCGACGAGCTTCGTGCTGTTGGGTCTTCATAAGAAATTTCGGATCCAAATAAGCAAGAGGATGAGAAAATTTAACTTTCTGGTTTGCCTGACGGATTTTTAGTGAAGGCAAAGGTTCGGAATCGGAAGAGAGAATAATTACCTCTGCAGCATCAGCATGGCTGGCTTCGGCATCATCCTGACAAATATCATCATCAATAAGACGCATGGAAAATAAGCGAAGTGAGTCAAGCCCTACCTCAAGGTCCGGATTATCCACATCATCATTAGGGGCCGGATTAGAGGATGCAATGGTTCTTTTCCTGTGGGCAGTCTTCTTCACAGCTTTAGTCTTTTGCCGGGTTGCCCTTTCCGGTTTGTCTGGTTTTTCTGGTTTCTCCTGCGGCAGTTTCTTGCTCCAAAACGGATCATTGCCCTGGTTACACAGATACTAATATTAAAACAATGACAAGATATATCAACAGCAGATTCAGCAAAAAGAAAAATCAAACTCTTATAGCTGGCGGTTTGTTGGTGGCACAGAAGGGAAGCAGGCCGGTTTTAGCACAGATGTGTTCCGGTTCATTCAGCATCTTATTCACAGCCTCTGTGATTTCTTCATGGGTGAGCTGGATGTTGGAATGTCGCAGTGGATCATCAACACTGCCAGTATACTCGCACATCAAACCGGAGCGCTGACTAAGGGGCAGTATGCTCCATGATATCCAACAGCGGGCGAGATCAACCCCTGTTAAACCGTTGGCCATAAAGGCTCTGAGCTTCGACAGTTGAGGAGCATATTTGCTTCTCTCTTGGGCAGTCAACCTTTGCGGAAAGGGGTGTGTATTGCTGAGTCGCTCCGGACGAAAGCCAGGCAAGGGATTTTCACCAGCAGGGGAGGTGTCTTTGCAATAGAACCATGTTTGATTCCACTCTTTGGGGTGGCTGTGCAGTTTGGCGTGAGGGTATGTGACCTCTTTCCTTTTCTGAATCGCCACGCCACCCAACTCCGTATTGGAGCCGTCAGTAAACTTAGTACGGCGGTTTAGATGGAAACAGTCTCTGAACAATTCCACTGTGGGCTCCTCTTGAAAGAACGCCTCACAGAGCACTTGGAAGTGACACATGTTTGTAACAAAGTTGGGGCCAGTATCTTGTGGATGGAGTTGAAAATCGGCTAAAACGTCCCGGTAAAATTTAGACCGGGCGGCTTAAAGCCCAGGGCTAAGTGATCTACGAAAACGACGACCTCTCCTTCTTGAGGTGTGGGAGGGCATTCTTTGCCAGGAGCCCTCCAATGGATGGTATCTTTGCTGCCTAAAGCGCCGATCAGGACTAAATCGTCCAGTTGAGCCTCTGTGACGCGAGAAGGAACCCAGTTGCACTCATATACTTGCTTGGCCATGATGAAATCTACAAGGTAGATGATCCCGGTTCAAAAATGCATTGATTAAGGTACATTGGTATGTGCAATGTTAAACCGGAGACAGATCTATCTAAACCGGAGTTTTATGAAGCAACAACAACTGGCGGTTCAACAAGGGGACTAATGGTATATACCGGTTTGGCAATTTTTCTACAAAGTTAAACCGCCTGGTCTAAACATTGAAGCAGATGAGTAAGTTTACAGAAACAGATTTCACAAGACTTCTCTACAGCAATAGATCTGAAGCAACTTCATAAAAGAAGGAAAATATTCAAGGTTCAAAAAAGAACAGTACTGAATCAATGGGCAGAGATACATATAGATCTATGGTCTTGAGGCATGAAACTGAAGGCGGATGCTAAAACCTACCGCTACACAGAGCAAGGATTCACAGACGCATCTAGGAGCTATCGTATGAACACGGAACAGGCGATGAACACTAGAAGAACATGAAACCCTAGAACAGATCTGTGTTGAAAGGAACAGAAGACTTATTGGAGATGAGAAAGATGCGGAAGGTTGCCGCAGTACTCTGGTGCGCCCAGGTTGATGCAGCGGCCAAGGTTGATGCAGAGGTTGACGGTGGCGGCGGAGCTCCGAAGCTGGGCGACCCGAGGAAGACGAAGCAGAAGGGCACGGAGGGGAAAAAGAAATGACCCTTCGGTCCTATTTATAAGGCAAGGGACAGGAGTCAGGCGTGAAAATCAAGGGACCGGGGGTTTGGAAACGAAGATGTCGCCTTAATTGTCGCAGACCTGTTAAGGTCCTTTATAACAAGTGACGTCACGTCGGTTTACAACGACCAGAGAAGATGACATCACGGCGGTTCAACAAACTACAAGAAGATATCGAAGATGAAGTTTTTTGCTAAAAGGATTGACATGAACATGTTCAAATCAATCTGGGGCCTAATGTTGGGGAAATTACTACTGGGCGTAAACCGACCTATCTGGGACGGGTTAACTTCGTCAGTAGTTAAGTATGTTAAAGCCCAAGAAGGCAGATGAGGGCTCAAGGCCCATGGTCGGTTCAAGGCCTGTAGCCGTAAACCGGCGTTAGTAGTTAACTTCTACTGTAAGTTAGGAATAAGTAGAGACCAAACCGGACACATCTATGAGCCGGTATTGGGACTCTGTAAACCGACGGGCGTCACCCGTGTATATAAGGGGACGACCCGGCGGCGGTTCAAAAGACAACAGACAACAGCTCGAGACATAGGCGAAGCTTGTTTGCTCCCTAGTCATCGAAACCCCATCAATTCCATCACAACTAGACGTAGGCTTTTACCTTCATCGAAGGGGCCGAACTAGTATAAACTCTCTTGCGTCCCTGTGTCCGCTTTAACCCCTTCAAGCTAACCCGTCGCGATGGCTCCACGACTAAGTCCTTTCTCTAGGACATCTACCGTGACAAAACCACGACGTATGCCTAACAAAAAGAGGAGTGAAACCTCCAACCGAAAAGAACTGGCAAAACCTCCAACATCGAAAACATCATAGAAGATGCAAGCGAACTCCGTTTTCGATGAACTCAAGCTTGTCAACAAGATGACTGTAAGCTCTAAGACTCACAAGGAGAACCAAACAAGAACCAAGAAAGATGATGCAAGGATGCAATGGTTTGAGCTCTCAACGAACGATACGATCAAGCTACTCATCGAGAGCCCCCCTTGATAGTACGGCAATCGATCCTATAACCCGGTCTCCCAACTACCATCATGAGACCGGTAAAATAGAAAACCTATCAAGGGCAAACCTTTGCCTTGCACATGGTCCACTTGAGCTAGATGATGATGATCTTGACTTTCTCAAGTTGGACCACCTTTCTTGATTGTGTTGGCTCGATGAAGACTAGTTGATTGCTCCCCCATACTCCACTATGGATGAGCCTTTCTTCCGCACATCTTCACAAGTCCATTATCACCATAATGGATGGCAAGCTTCAAGCATTTGATCTCTTTGTGATGCTCCACTTGAACTTGCACACCGCAACCTAACCCCACAAAGAACCCTCACGAAGACCATGGGTTAGTACACAAAGCGTAATTGACAATGCTTACCATACCATGGGATCACTTGATCCCTCTCGGTACATCTTCTACGCTTTGTGGGTTGATGAACTTGATTCACTCTTTAACTTAGTCTTGATCAACCTCTCACAAGACCAATCTTTAGGTAATTCCTTGAATAGCACCTTGGTCGACACAAACTCTCCTTGAAACCAACACATGTACTCCAAGAAAAGCCTATGGACAAAACCTTCAAATATAACTCAAGGCAACCATTAGTCCATAGAGAATGTCATCAATTACCAAAACCAAACATGGGGGCACCGCATGTTCTTTCACATCTATATGGTATAAGCAGTAATGTTTCCCTGCTTATGTAAACACCTCGGTGTACAACTCTGTCAGTAAGACCTTGTTACTATTGTTGATGACATTCCGGTAACCACCGATGGATGAGAACTTTGCCCACTGGTCTGCCTCACCTTGCGAGCAGGAAAATGGTTCTCTTTGTCCCTCGCCCTTGGTACCAACGTTGTTGCCAACATAATTGACATGATATCCTCTGACTTGCCTTGCTATCATGACCGTGCAAAATGATTAGCGCATTTCTGCTTTTAACTCACATGATGGGCCCATAACCCATAGTTCCACAGGATCAAAACCTTACTCTCTTGTACAACATTGATTCTGAAACATTCTTTGCACTTGGCTTCGTATGTACTTCACGAGCCAACTTCCTCCCCATGTTTATTCTGGTATCTAATGCAATACTTATTCTCGATGCCCTGAACCCTTTTCACACTCTGTTTCAGGCATCGAACGATTTGCCTACCCGCTTGAAGCTTCTTACTGCACCTTCTTACCTTGCTCTCCATGACTTCTTGAAATTCAACTCGAGAGATAGCCCCCAGTTACCTATCTTGTGTTGAGCTCCGTCCTTTCCGAGTCTTTTCTCCTACTACACCCCTTAAATCTCAGGACGAGATTTCTTGTAGTGGAGGAGAATTGTGACGCCCGGATAATTATCCTACAGTAACCTCACACCAATAACGCCATGTCCTCAAGTTTGACTAAGCCACTTTGCCACTGTAGAAAAATCAAATCCAAATTCCTTCTGAAATACAAGTCAAATTCTTATTTCTTAATCTGTCAAATAAAAATGTTCGATGGGTTGCAAGTATTCGCCAAGAAATTGCCATGAAGAAATCAACTCAAATTGGATTTTTATTTTGACCATGGCAATATTTTGGTGGACCAACAACATTTAATTTGGTCGTTTAAATTCCAACTTACATTCTTTTTTTCACTGTGGACTGGGCCATATGACCACACTGCAAGGCCCAGCCCAATCCCCCTCATCCTTTTCCTCTGTACACTGGGGGATGGCATGGCGTCCATCCACCCCTCCATGGCCGCTGATGCCGCGTTGTCGTTCATCCCGCGGTCGAGGGGATGGATAAGAGCCCCCCCAAGCCCCTCCTCTCTCTCCCTGTCAAACCCTAGCCCCTTTTCTTCCTCCCCCTCGCTCGATCCCCTCGCTATAGCCACCGCGCACACCATCGTCGCCATGGACGCCGCCAGTCCAGCGCCCACCGAGCTCCCCGACGGCTAGGACCTACTCCAGAAGCTTCGTCGAGTTCGTCTTCGTCCTCTACACTGCCGGATCAAGGCCAGGAGGCTCCCACGTCTACGCACGCATCATCGTCTCCACCTACCTCCACCTCAGACACCTCGTCGACTGCTACCTTCAGCCTCCCCTGCGCTCTCTCGCACCCACTGAGCCTTCCATGGGCTCCGATGTGAGCCCCCCTCCGATTCCCCTACTTCCCCCTCCGAATTCTTCGCCGTAGGCCGCCGTCCCAAGCAGTCCTCGTCATCCCCGGCCGCGATTTGCAGCCCGCGACCACCGCAGCCCCGCGCACGCGCTGCAGCGTGCGCCCCGCGCTGCCGCCGGCCCCGCGCTCTGCTCCGCGTCTGCTTCCCCGCACTCGCACCGCCCTGCCACTCGCCCGCGCAGACGTGCCCGCGGCCTCCGCTGTTGCTCGCCGTGCGGCCGCCTCCGCCGCCCACGCCGGCGCCCGGCCGCGCCCATCCCGTGGCCGCTCTCCCCCCGCCCCCCGCGCCCTCGCTCGCCCTGGCTGTGCCGCCTGCACACCTCGCACCTCGCCCCCCTCTCCCCGTGCCGGCCTTCGCCCTGCAGCGTCGCGTCGTGCCTCACCACGCCTGCTCCGCTGGCCGTGGCCATCGGCCGCGCCGTGCCGGCGCCCCTACTGGCCTCACCGAGGCCACGGCCTCGCTCCATCGCGCTGGGCTACGGCCTCGCCGGTGCCCCTGATGCCCTGTGCCCTCGCACGGGCGCTCGCCCGTTAACCCGCTCGCCCGTTGCCCGCTTAACCCCCCTGGGCCACTGCCCAGTGGGGCTCGCACACCACCCCTTTTTCTGTAAAAAGAAAAACAGAATTTTTTAAAAATATATTAAATAAAAGTATTTAATTAATTAACTTTGTTTAATCAACCTATAATTAACTTGATTAGTCTAATTAGATCTTAGTTAGCTAGGAGTATGATAGATGGGCCCCACTGCTCCTTTTGACCAGTCAACCCAGTCAAGGTTGACTGTTGACCCTACTGACATCATGCTGATGTCATGCTGTTGTAGTAAACTTGTTTTTATTTTAATTAAATCTGTTAATTCCAGAAATGTTTTAAAAACTTTAGAAAATCATAGGAAATAATCCGTAACTCGGATGAAAATGTTTTCTACGTCAAAGTTGCTCAGAACGACGAGACGAATCCGAATACGCCCTCCGTTTGTCTGCCACACACTCCTAGCATAGCGAACATGCAACTTTCCCCCTCCGTTTCATCTGTCCGAAAATGCAAACTTCGGGAAAACTTTCCTGGATGTTTCCCCCCTTCCACGGTATCGGGTAACGCCGCGTTAGAACACCTCTAGCACCGCTTATTGTCCTGTTATGCACTTGCTTGCTATGTATTTACTGTTTCTTCCCCCTCTTCTCTCCGGTAGACCCCGAGACTGCCGATGCTGCCCCTGTGATCGACTACGTCGATGACGACCCCTCGTTCTTGTCTGAGCAACTAGGCAAGCCCCCCCTTTGATCATCCCGATATCGCCCATTCCTTTCTCTCATGCTTGCATTAGATTTTTCTACTGTTATTGTTTGCTCCTATTCTGATGCATAGCCTGCTTTTGTATCTGCTGTTGTACCTTATCTGCTTATCCTAAGCTGCTTAGTATAGGTTGGTTAGTGATCCATCAGTGACCCCCACTTGTCCTTGTTGCCCCTGCTTCATCATCGACGACTCGATCTACGTGATCGAAGACCAGGCCCCGACACCTCACGTCACATCACGCCCCTTTGTTGCTCGACTCTGCAGAGTTACCATCGAGTGCCGAGGGTGGAACCTCACACATCACTCCTGATGAGATCTCTGTAGAGTAGCTACTCGGTCGTGGTCATCGAGGGTGATTTCCTCCTTAACCACTTCCGATACGACTCTGTCATGCAACCCCTCAAGTGTGAACCTCGAGGGTGGTTCCTCTTATGTTCACCTTGATGTTTACATCGAGTGGGAATCCGACAAGGGTGATTCCTCAGGGTTTCCCCCCTTGGTGTTAGGCACACGGTTACTATGGTTACTATGACTTTGCACTGGACCCTGTTAGTAAAGACGGGTTGGCCCTGAGGGGTACCCGCGCGAGCTTAATTGCGAGTGATGTGGAGTCGGGCGGACCTGGAAGGTGCCCGTGAGATAATTACGAGGCGTGGCCGGGCATTCCTAGCCCTTGCCGCAAGTCCTCGAGACGGGGCAACGGGGTCACATCTTTCGTGAGTCTCTGCTTGTTACCGCGCGTTCCTAATCCACTACGATTTGGATATTTGATCCGAGAGGCCTCTGGCCTAATAGCACTAACCATCACGTGGGCATAGTATGGGTGTTCTGCGTCGTATGCATCATCCGAAGCTTAATAGACGTCAGCGACTAAGCGGCGCGCGCCGGGTTGGACTGCGTAAGCGCCTGCCTTGTTGAAGGAGGTAGCTAGGTCTGCTCACCGGCCGCGTTCGCAACGTGCAGGAGTTCCCGGGGAGATGGCCCATGACCCCTGGGGGCATAGGTTTAGTCCGGCGTGTTGGCCTCTCTATTAAGCCTAGGTCGGGTTGCGGCATATTGTTTGGCCGAGGCCGGGCATGACCCAGGAAAGTGTGTCCGGCCGGAGTTAATCGAGCGTGGTGGGTAAGTTGGTGCACCCCTGCAGGGAAGAAAACATCTATCGATAGCCTGTCCTGCGGTAACGGACACTTGGAGTTGTATCCCGATCGATACAACTAGAACTGGATACTTGTGATGAGAACTGGATGGTGATGAGTAATGGATTGTGATGACACTGGATAGTATGGCTCTGGGATTACTTTCTCGCAGGGAGTCGAGAAAGGATCTCTGGCCGAGGTTGATAACACTACTACTACTACTTTACTTTATGCTACTCTACTCCCTCTTGTTGCTGCAAGATGGTGGTTTCCAGAAGATGCTAGTCTTCGATAGGACTAGGCCTTCTCTCTATTCTGGCATTTCTGCAACCCAGTCCACATATACAACCCTCCTTTGATAATATTGCATATGTAGTGTAGATCCTTGCTTGCGAGTACTTTGGATGAGTACTCACGGTTGCTTTGCTCCCCCTTTCCCCCCTTTCTTCTTCTTTCCGGTTGATGCAACCAGATGTCGGAGCCCAGGAGCCAGATGCCACCGCCGATGCCTGCTACTATGTGGAGGCCGCCGTCGACCAGGAGTAGTTAGGAGGCTCCCAGGCAGGAGGCCTTGCCTTTTCGATCGATGTTGCTTTTGTGCTAGCCTTCTTAAGGCAAACTTGTCTAACTCATGTCTGTACTCAGATATTCTTGCTTCCGCTGACTCTTGTGTATTCGAGCCCTCGAGGCCCCTGGCTTGTAATATAAAGCTTGTATTATTTTAATTTGTGTCTAGAGTTGTGTTGTGATATCTTCCCGTGAGTCCTTGATCTTGATCGTACACATTTGCATGTATGATTAGTGTACGATTGAATCGAGGGCGTCACAGTTATTTTCCATAAGCACGTATGACTATATACGGAATACATGCCTACATTACATTGATGAATTGGAGCTAGTTCTGTGTCACCCTATGTTATGACTGTTACATGATGAACCACATCCGGCATAATTATCCATCACTGATCCGGTGCCTACGAGTTTTCCATATACTAGTCCCGCTGCTAGTGTTACAATCACTACAAAATACCAAAAACATTACTTTTGCTGTCTTTACTTTTGTTGCCGCTACCACCACTATCATATTACTTTGCTACTAAACACTTTGCTGCAGATACTAAGTTTCCAGGTGTGGTTGAATTGACAACTCAGCTGCTAATACTTGAGAATATTCTTTGGCTCCCCTTGTGTCGAATCAATAAATTTGGGTTGAATACTCTACCCTCGAAAGCTGTTGCGATCCCCTATACTTGTGGGTTATCAGCGTTAGTAACTCGAAATAAAAGCCTGAGGAGACTAGCTAAAGGTGAGATGACGATATGTGTTGGAAGTGTTTACAAGGTTGATGTAATCAAACATCGCACGCTCCCTCTATCATCGGGATTGGTGTTAAACCAAAATAATTGTTATTTGGTGTTTGCATTGAGCATAGACATGATTGGATTATGTTTATCGCCACACGGTTATTCATTTAAGGAGAATAATGGTTACTCTGTTTATTTGAATAATACCTTCAATGGTCTTGCACCTAAAATGAATGGTTTATTGAATCTCGATCGTAGTGATACACATGTTCATGCCAAAAGATATAAGATAGTAATGATTGTACCACGTACTTGTGGCACTGCCATTTGAGTCATGATGGTATAAAATGCATGAAGAAGCTCCATGTTGATGGATCTTTGGACTCACTCGTTTTTGAAAAGATTGAGACATGTGAACCATGTCTATTGGTAGATATGCATGAAGAAACTCCATGCAGATGGATCATTTCGACTCACTTGATTTTGAATCACTTGAGACATGCAAATCATACCACGTGGGCAAGATGACTAAAAGGCCTCGTTTTCAGTAAGATGGAACAAGAAAGCAACTTGTTGGAAGTAATACATTTTGATGTGTGCAGTCCAATGAGTGCTGAGGCACGCAGTGGATATCGTTATGTTCTTACTTCACAGATGATTTGAGTAGATGCTGAGTATATTTACTTGATGAAACACAAGTCTGAATTATTGAAAGGTTTAAGTAATTTCAGAGTGAAGTTGAAGATCATCGTGACAAGATGATAAAATGTCTATGATATGATCATAGAGATGAATATCTGAGTTACGAGTTTGGCACACAATTAAAACATTGTGGAAATTGTTTCACAACTAATACCGCCTGGACCACCATAGTGTGATGGTGTGTCCGAACATCACAACTGCACCCTATTGGATATGGTGCATACCATGATGTCTCTTATCAAATTACCACTATCGTTTATGGGTTAGGCATTAGAGACAACCGCACTCACTTTAAATAGGGCACCACACAATTCCATTGGGACGACACCGTATGAACTATGGTTTAGAGAAACCTAAGCTGTCGTTTCTTAAAAGTTTGGGGCTGCGATGCTTATGTGAAAAAGTTTCAGGCTGATAAGCTCGAACCCAAAGCGGATAAATGCATCTTCATAGAATACCCAAAAATAGTTGGGTATACCTCCTATTTCAGATCCGGAAGCAAAAGTGATTGTTTCTAGAAATGGGTCCTTTCTCGAGGAAAAGTTTCTCTCGAAAGAATTGAGTGGGAGGATGTGGAGACTTGATGAGGTTATTGAACCGTCACTTCAACTAGTGTGTAGCAGGGCACAGGAAGTTGTTCCTGTGGCACCTACACCAATTGAAGTGGAAGCTTATGATAGTGATCATGAAACTTCGGATCAAGTCACTACCAAACCTCATAGGTCGACAAGGATGCATACTACTTCAGAGTGGTACGTAATCCTGTCTTGGAAGTCATGTTGCTAGAAAACAATGAACCTACGAGCTATGGAGAAGTGATGGTGGGCCCAGATTCCGAAGAATGGCTCGAGGCCATAAAATCCGAGAGAGGATCCATGTATAAAAGAAAGTATAGACTTTGAAAGAACCACTTGATGGTCGTAAGGCTGTTGGGTGCAGATGGATTTTAAAAGGAAGACAGACAATGATGGTAAGTGTCACCATTAAGAAAGCTCGACTTGTCGTTAAGATGTTTCCCGACAAGTTCAAGGAGTTGACTACGATGAGACTTTCTCACTCGTAGCGATGCTAAGAGTCTGTTGGAATTATGTTAGCAGTTACTGCATTATTTATGAAATCTTGCAGATAGGATGTCAAAACATTGTTTCCTTGACGTTTTTCTTGAGGAAAGGTTGTATGTGATACAACCGGAAGGTTTTGTCAATCCTGAAAGATGCTAACAAGTATGCAAAGCTCCAGCAATCCTTCTAAGGACTAGAGTAAGCATCTCGGAATTGGAATGTACGCTTTGATGAGATGATCAAAGATTTTGGGTTTATACAAAGTTTATGAGAAACTTGTATTTCCAAAGAAGTGAGTGGGAGCACTATAAAATTTTTGATGAGTATATGTTGTTAACATATTGTTGATCAGAAATGATGTAGAATTTCTGGAAAGCATGTAGGGTTATTTGAAAAGTGTTTTTCAATGGAAAACCTAGATTAAGCTACTTGAACATTGAGCATCAAGATCTATAAGGATAGATCAAAAACGCTTAATAGTACTTTCAAATGAATACATACCGTGACAAGATTTTGAAGGAGTTCAAAATAGATCAGCAAAGTTCTTGGCTATGTTACAAGGTATGAGCATTGAGTAAGACTCAAGGCCTGACCACGGCAGAAGAGAGAGAAAGGACGAAGGTCGTCCCCTATGCTTTAGACGTAGGCTCTACAGTATGCTATGATGTGTACCGCACCTGAAGTGTGCCTTGCCATGAGTCAGTCAAGGGGTACAAGAGTGATCCAGGAATGGATCACATGACAGCGGTCGAACTTATCCTTAGTAACTAGTGGACTAAGGAATTTTCTCGATTATGGAGGTGTTAAAAGAGTTCGTCGTAAAGGGTTACGTCGATGCAAACTTTGACTCTAATACGGATGACTCTGAGTAGTAAACCGGATTCATATAGTAGAGCAGTTATTTGGAATAGCTCCAAGTAGCGTGTGGTAGTTGCATCTACAAGATGACATAGAGATTTGTAAAGCACACATGGATCTGAAAGGTTCAGCCTCATTGACTAATAAAACTCTCTCACAAGCAAGATATGAACAAACCCCATGGGTGTTGGATTCATTGCAATCACATAGTGATGTGAACTAGATTATTGACTCTAGTGCAAGTGGGAGACTGTTGGAAATATGCCGTAGAGGCAATAATAAAATGGTTATTATTGTATTTCCTTGTTCATGATAATTGTCTATTGTTCATGCTATAATTGTATTAACCGGAAACCGTAATACATGTGTGAATACATAGACCACAACATGTCCCTAGTAAGCCTCTAGTTGACTAGCTCGTTGATCAATAGATGGTCATGGTTTCCTGACCATGGACATTGGATGTCATTGATAACGGGATCACATCATTAGGAGAATGATGTGATGGACAAGACCCAATCTTAAGCCTAGCACAAGATCGTGTAGTTCGTATGCTAAAGCTTTTCTAATGTCAAGTATCATTTCCTTGGACCATGAGATTGTGCAACTCCCGGATACCGTAGGAATGCTTTGGGTGTACCAAACGTCACAACGTAACTGGGTGGCTATAAAGGTGCACTATGAGTATCTCCGAAAGTGTCTGTTGGGTTGGCACGAATCGAGACTGGGATTTGTCACTCCGTGTAACGGAGAGGTATCTCTGGGCCCACTCGGTAGGACATCATCATAATGTGCACAATGTGACCAAGGAGTTGATCATGGGATGATGTGTTATGGAATGAGTAAAGAGACTTGCCGGTAACGAGATTGAACAAGGTATCGGGATACCGACGATCGAATCTCGGGCAAGTATCATACCAGTAGACAAAGGGAATTGTATACGGGATTGATTGAATCCTTGACATCATGGTTCATCCAATGAGATCATCATGGAACATGTGGGAGCCAACATGGGTATCCAGATCCCGCTGTTGGTTATTGACCAGAGAGATGTCTCGGTCATGTCTGCATTATTCCCGAGCCCGTAGGGTCTACACACTTAACATTCGATGACGCTAGGGTTATAGGGAAAGTATGTACGCGGTTACCGAATGTTGTTCGGAGTCCCGGATGAGATCCCGGACGTCACGAGGAGTTCTGGAATGGTCCGGATGTGAAGATTGATATATTGGACGAAGGGTTTTGGAGTCCGGAAATGTTTCGGAGGTACCGGGTGATGACCAGCATGACCGAAAGGTGTTTCGGGAGCCCCGACAAGTGTTTGGGGATTCATGGGCCAAGGGAAGGGGGCAAACCAGCCCACTAAGGGGTTGTGCGCCCCCTCACCTATTCCCATGTGACCAGGGGGTTTGGGGTGCCCCATCTAGGGTTCCCACCTCCTGGCTTGGGGGCCAAGTCACCCAAAGGGGAGATCCCATCTGCCCTGGCCGCCGCTCCCCCTAGGGGAAACCCTAGGGCGCCTCCCCTTGCCCTTGCCCCTATATATAGTGGAGGTTTTGGGGCTGCACAACACACGAGTCTCTCTCTCCCAAGGCGCAACCCTACCTCTCTCCCTCCTCGTCTCTCGTAGTGCTTAGCGAAGCCCTGCAGGAGTACCGCGCTCCTCCACCACCACCACGCCGTCGTGCTGCTGCTGGACGGAGTCTTCCCCAACCTCTCCCTCTCTCCTTGCTGGATCAAGGCATGGGAGACGTCACCGGGCTGCACGTGTGTTGAACGCAGAGGCACCGTTGTTCGGCGCTTAGATCGGAATCGATCGCGATCTGAATCGCTACGAGTACGACTACCTCATCCGCGTTCTATTAACGCTTCCGCTTAGCGATCTACAATGGTATGTAGATGCACTCCCCTTCCCCTCGTTGCTAGATTACTCCATAGATTGATCTTGGTGATCCGTAGAAAATTTTAAATTTCTGCTACGATCCCCAACACTGTGGTGGTCCTGAATAAGAGGGGAAAACATATCGAACATGCCGCCTTTCAACTTTTCATTTTCCTTCTGAGCGGCTGATAGTTGAGCCTTCAAGCTCCCTATCTCTTCGGACTGTTTGTCTTTTTCCTCCTCAAGTTTTCTTTCCCTGGACGCGCCCATTGTGGTCCCTTTCAACTCCGCTAGTTCAGCGGTGACCGCACTTAGTTGCGTCTGGTTTGCGTTTAGCTCCTGAGCTAGCATTGTGTTCTTTTCTTGCAGAACCTGCAAAAAAATATCGATCCCTAAATCAGTTTGCTTCACTGTTTCAAGTCTCAGGAGCTACTGGCATACAACCATGCAAAATTGCGTCAAATTTTACCTGTATATTCTTCAAGAACAGCCGAATAACTCCGGCAAGGCCGTCTCGAGCGGCTCGGATATATGCATCTATCGAACTCAGTGCGGTGAATTCTTGTTCGGTCAAGGACGGAGCACGCATAGCTTCCTTTAATCAATGGTGATTCATCACGCTCTCCACTTCGGAATTCGTGACCGACACATCATCTGAATCCTCTTGAGGAGGCGGGACGGGCGTGGCGTCGGCTTGCGTCCTAGCTGACGAGTCCGGCACCGGATTAGGGGACATTTTGCTCATCGGGCATTTTCCCACCGTTTGTCACGTACTCCTCCTAAAGATTAATAGACAAAAAGGGGAGACTCCCAACAATCCGGACTCATGCCTAGGCATGCATTAAAGCATACATACCTCTTGGAAGACTGTGAGGTCTCCGCAGTACTCCCGGTCCCTTTTCGTTTTGAACGATGGCCTTGTGTGGGGGCCTCCCTCGAGGAGATACGATCCCTCGAGTGTCGATCATGTTAAAATCTAGATCAACAACAGGTGAGGATACAGATGAGGATCTCTTCTTAGGAAGCCTCTGGATACTTACAATGCAGAATGGGTAAGGCAAGGATAGTCGGCGATCATGGCCACTTTCGAACCGTCAAAGCTCGCCTGATAGAAAACCCCATCATCGAATTATATAAATATATCCGGATCCTCGCAAAAGCCAGGATCTTTATCATGATTGTGATCCTCCAGCTGAGGAGCAGGATAGTGGACGTCCTCGGTCATCCTCCTCCATGACTAGTTGGTGGCAAAAAAAGGTACATTCGGTTAGTGTCTGCAATGCAGTGAAATAAGCACAGACGAATCGAGATCTTACCCATTCAATGGGGGTGTACATGGAATAGGCCTCTCGACAGTTCGGAGAAAATCTTCCTTTTCGCCCTTGTACAAATCGGCCAAAATTGAAGCCAGTTCGGCTGGGGTATCCGGACCCTGCCGTCTGTAACGGGACGCGTCGTCTTCTCCGTTGTAACACCATAAGGGAGTTACTCTGGATTGAAGAGGCTGCACGCACCTCTTTATTGCAATCGCCATGACCTCAACTATTGAGAGTTCGGAGTGGGCGAGCAGCCTGACCTTGCTGACCAGCCTCTGTATCTCCACATTGTCCTCTTCTTTGGGACTTCGGGGACGCCAGTTGAGGCGCTTCTTTAGAGGAGCGCTGGAAAATTCAGGGAGACCGTGCCTGAATGGATCCGGCAACGGAACATTGTCCATATAGAACCATTTCGAAGACCACTGCGGGTATACTTCTTTAGGTGTACCTACAGGGTATCCGGATCCGGCAATACGCCATACTTCGACGCCACCCACTTCAAATATGGAACCCCCTTGGTGGCGAGGAACAAGGCAGAAGAATTTCCTCCATAATCCAAAATGGGCCCCGATGCCTAGGAATAGCTCGCAGAGGGCGACGAAGCCTAAGATGTGCAGAATCGAACCTGGGATGAGGTTGTGCAGTTGGATGACGTAAAATTCCAATAACCCCAGGAGGAAGGGATATATTGGAAATCGTACGCGTCGTAACAAAAACGGGATGAAGCACACCCTCTCCTCCTTATTGGGGTTGGGGAAGTTCTCAGCCATCGCATCATTGCCTATTGAATATAATCCCGCTCGAATGGGAACTAGATCTGTGAGGGGGAGGTAGCCTCGCATCTGGATACGGCTTAGTTGAAGATGAGGCACGGAGCAACTCTGCCAATCACCCTCTTGAGGGCCATGGGGGCGCGAAGAGGAGCCCGGGGTGCTAGCCATGATGGAAGGCTTTATTTTGTGGCTAGACTTGGCCGTTTTTTCTTCTGCGCGGTGTGAGATGGCCTTTGGATATCCATGTCTCTTTATATAGGTGTTGTCCGAGCGTGGTGAAGGTATTATTTGCGAAAAAGCATGGACTGTTCATATTCACCCGGCACGCGAAAATCGAAGCGCCGTCAGGGGGAATCGTAAAAGACATTAAGGTTATCACCAGATTATCATTGGTCCGGATTGTAATGAAGAACCCGCCTTGCAAAGCCGAAGACATGGGTCGAATATCACATCATCGTTGAAGGCAAGTTTGGGGGCTACTAAGGGAGTCCTAGTGTCGGTGTCAAAACCGGCGGATCTCAGGTAGGGGGTCCCGAACTGTGCGTCTAGGCCGGATGGTAACAGGAGGCAAGGGACACGAAGTTTTACCCAGGTTCGGGCCCTCTCGATGGAGGTAAAACCCTACGTCCTGCTTGATTAATATTGATTATATGGGTAGTACAGGAGTAGATCTACCACGAGATCGGAGAGGCTAAACCCTAGAAGCTAGCCTATGGTATGATTGTTGTTGTATATGTTGTCCTACGGACTAAAACCCTCCGGTTTATATAGACACCGGAGAGGGATAGGGTTACACAAAGTCGGTTACAATGGTAGGAGATCTGCATATCCGTATCGCCAAGCTTGCCTTCGATGCCAAGTAAGGTCCCTTCCGAACACGGGACGAAGTCTTCAATCTTGTATCTTCATAGTCTAGGAGTCCGGCTGAAGGTATAGTTCAGCCATCCGGACACCCCCTAATCCAGGACTCCCTCAGTAGCCCTTGAACCAGGCTTCAATGACGACGAGTCCGGCGCGCAGATTGTCTTCGGCATTGCAAGGCGGGTTCCTCCTCCAAGTACTTCATAGAAGACTTGGAACACAAAGATAGTGTCCGGCTCTGTAAAATAAGTTTCCACATATTGCCATAGAGAGAATAATATTTACACAAATCTAATCTGCTGACATATTCCGTAGTGTGACACACCACGGCCAAGCCTTTATCCGAGTCGTTTTATTATCCCACCTCAGCGCGTCATGCAAGGCGGTTTCCTAGGCATGTCTTGTTAAAGCAGAGATCGTGTCCCCTTATTCTAGGATTCTCATCAATACGGGCATGGGTAACCCAACCACTTCTAGGACTCCTAGATTATAGGCAAGTGCAAACGGACACGGAGAGGACGCTTGATATTCACCCTCTTTATAAAGGGAGAAGGCTTTTATTTTCCCCTCTCGTGCTCAATCGAATCCTTCCCCCACCTCAAGCTCAAACGCCCAAAGTTCAGGTCAGGTGCCCCGAACCTTCAGTCATGTCCGGATCTAGCCTTCAAGGCCGATGGGTTCCTTCCTCCGTCACGGAAGAAGACATCAAAAAGTTGAGGGAGGCTAGATATCTGACCGCCGAGATACTGCATCGGCTGCCTCCCCGAGGGCAGGCCGTTCCCACCCCTGAACCCAACGAGAACGTCGTGTTCGTCTCCCACTTCCTCCGAGGTCTAGGCCTTGCTCTGGATCCTTTCATCAGGGGTTTGATGTTTTATTATGGGCTAGACTTCCATGATCTAGCTCCGGACTCCTTTCTTCATATTACGACATTTATTGTCGTGTGCGAGGCCTTCCTCCGGGTTACCCCTCACTTTGGCCTATGGCTCAAGACCTTTGAAGTAAAGCCGAAGATGATCGAGGGGCAACATGCAGCGTGTGGAGGTGCCTCAATACGCAAGATGACGGGAGCTCCGTGGCCCAAAGGTTCCATCCCAGAGGTGTCTGAATTGTGGCAGCAGGAGTGGTTCTACATCACGGCTCCTAGAAGTGCCAAGTGGGTGGTCGCCCTGCTTTCCGCTCGGGCCCTCCACCACAACTGATGCCATGGATCAGCAGAGGTCTGAGCTGGGGTCCAGTCAAGGACGTGCCTATACTACAAAGCCGCATTCGAGATCTCTTCAATGGAGATTTCAGTTTGGTTGCGGTAATACAAGTTATGCTGGTTCGTCAAGTCCAGCCTTGCAAACGCCGGCCTCTTCACCTGTGGGAGTTCAATCCCGAGGGACCGCGTGTCATCCAAAATTTTCTCGGCCTGACGCACGAGGAGATGTACAAGTCATTCTTCGGACCTCAGGTGGAGTGTCCGGAAATCACCGAGGACGTGGGCCTGAGTAGTAACCGCGCCGCCGAACAGGTAAGGCATCTTCCGGCCGAACATACTATCCCTCCTTTGTTACGAAGTTATTTTTGAGAATTTGCTTTTTGACCAGGACTGGCTAACAAAGGCGAAGTTGATTCGGTGTTCGGCCCCCCTCCCTGAGGGTTTGGAAAATCCGGTATTGGAAAAGATGCTCCAGACCGCACCTTGCCCGGAGCCCTTGAAGGAAGATACTGTGGAGGATAATACGGGCGGACGCGGGGCCCCAACGCTGCCCATTCTAACCGAGGGAGCGAGCGTCTCCATGAAGGAAGACGACCAGAAGAGGAAAAGGACTGCGCCCTAGGATTCGGAAACCGAAGCTTCCAAACGGGAGAAGAAGTCTCCCACAGAGGGTCCTACCTTGGGGGCGCTGTTGCCACACAAAGTCCCCAGGGGGATCAATGCTCTCGCGAGTCGTAAGTGACCCGAAATACTTTAATAGTACAGATATGCCATCTTTTTCTTCTGAGAAAATAACCACCGCATATATCTTTGCAGTTCGGGCCTTAGCCCCTCTCAAATGAGCTCGTCTTCGGGGGATCTTCTTCCAGAGATGATGGAGAGTGAAACGCCTCCTCCGGACTCCTCCGCTCCGGAAGCGGGCGACCCTGAAGTGTCGTCGCGGAGGGCCTCTCCGAGTCCGGTGAGGCCAGAAGGTAATCCCATTGACCCCCGAAGCTCCCAGTGTCCGGCTCCCGAAGAGAGCAAACAAAAGAGTCTGGCACCATCTAGTGTGCGATCGGATGTTTTGAGGGAGTTGGTGGGGCGAGCGGCCATCTCATATGAACACCGTGTGCTGATGAATACGGTGATGGAGAGGATATCGTCCGCCGAAAGCAGATTGCATGAAGCTTTTATGAGTCTACTGACAGGCTTTGAGGTACGTAAAAGAATGTATGATAGTCCTGCACATGCTAGGTGTGCCCTGTGTAGATAGTAGCCCCTGAGACTCTGGTTGTCGTCGGAAACGACGACGAATAGAGGATCATATTCCCAGGTGATAACCATACTGCCTTTATGTGCAGGTGATGGAAGCTCCGGTGGCTAGCCGGACTAGCGAGTTTGCCCATTTAGAACGGTAGTTGGATGCGGCAGACGCCGACATTGAGCTTGTTAACAGAAGGCTTGACGAGGCACAGGGTAAGTGTCATTATCTGGTAAACGCCACATAGGAAGAGCAGCATGATGCCAGTATCTTTAACATGTTGTGACTGCAGATGGAGCTGCCACTGTTGAAGCCTTGCGGGCAGAACTTGCCCGAGCCAAGGAACAAGCGAGGTTGGGTAATGCTACTGCTTTGAAGGTGGCCGAAGAGTTGCAAGCCGAGAAGGCCGCGCATGGCGAGAGCCGAGACAAGATGGCCATAGAATTAAAAGCCGCCGCTGACCGTTGCCGGGTTCTCGAAAAGGAAAACCAAGGGAAGGCATCGGACCTTGAGAAGGCTGTTGCGATGAGAAAAGACCTCCGCTCTACTATGAGGGCAAAGAAGGAGGAGCTGCGGGAAGCCGGGGATATTGTAGCTGGGAAATCCTTTATGTTGCGGAGGAAGTTCGGAGATCCACGGTATGCCCCTCTGGATCGGCTGTGGAGTTCGGAGGATGTATATATGGATTTGGCGGCGAGCGATGCCGATGCGGCCAAGTATTTCCAGGGTCAGACGGACCGTGAAGTAGACCGGCTATTTTGGAGACAATTCCATTCTCCCGAGCGTCCGCTTTCATTGACTGACCAATTAGCCGAATGGGCCGAACTAAATAGGTTGTCCGGACTCTCCATGAGGTCTGTTGTGGATCAGCTATGGCCGGAAAGGTCAAAATCGAACAGCTATTTCAGCTTGGTGCAGCAGTTCCTTGACGTGGTGCCACGCATTAATGCGATGAAGAGGTCGGCGTGCATAGAGGGCGCACGGATGGCCTTTGCCCGTGTTAAAGCATACCGGGCGGAGATGGATGCTACCACTGTTGCAGCGCGGGATTCGGCCATAGGTCGAAGGGCTGCTGAGCACTACTTTGAAGAAGTTCTTGAGGGTGCTCGTTTGATAGAGACCCAGTGCTCAAAAAATATTATGTTTCAGTGATATGTAATCTCATTGTAAGCGAAATGCTTTTATAAATTTTTATAAGGCTATTTTTATACTTTTGCCTGAAAGTAATATGATGCCTCCTGGGCGGCCGTTTATGTATACATGTGTATAACCTGAAAGATTGCAGCCGTCGGCTTCAACCCTCACGCATATAATGCGGAGGTACTCGTAAAAACACGCGTTCACACTTAACCCAACGTCTTGGTCCTATTAAGGAGGTGATAGTGGAGCGAGCGAGGCAACCGTACTATAATGCTTTAGCACTTTCACTTAGCCATAGGAGTTTGACAGTGGGGCTACTAGATAGCCCCTGGTGGCTCCGCACTCTCCCGATTCCGGGGTGCGTACATGCCTGGCCGGAAAACGGCCCTTTGTTAAGGCGGAGGAATTCTAACATTCCCACAGGTCATTGAGTGGTTGACCAGTCTCACGCTACATCATGACAGTCAGTTTTCGGCTTTCTCTACTGAGGTGCTCGTCCGGATGAACCAGGGCACAATCGCAGTAGTTCTGCTGGTGCTACCTTAGCCGGTAAAGCGGAACGTAAGGCACCAAAACACAGGAGCCGGGCAAACCCAACATTTGACCAAAGACAATGATTCGGAGCTGATGCATATAGGGCCAAACTCGCGACGCCGAACACTCCCTAAGGTATTCGGTCTTTGTGGTATAAACCGGGCCTAAATAATGGCCTTTGTAAGAAGCCCCTTGTGTCCAGGTACGTGCATTGTTCTGGCGTGGCCACATGCCAAGACGTCAGCATCCTTCTCAATGGTGGATATGTATCAACAAGAGACAGTAAAAAAAGGTTTACGCAGGGTCTTAATCTAAAAAGAATCCTTGGAGCGGGTCCCTGCTGCACGTCTGCGCCTGTGTCTCCGTTGTGCCGTATCCTGGACGGGTGTAGCACGATGATCATCTGTAAAAGAGAGGAAGTTAAGTGAAAAAGTTGTCGTGCAAAAAGATAGTTTTTAAAGAAACCATGTATAATTCAAGATGATAAGAAAATGCCACTCGTCTGCGCGTGTTGAGCCCCTTGTATTGAAAAAGGGGTGTGACCATTTATTCGGTATAAGTAGCGGCGCCGGACTCGATTAGTTGTATCTGAGGTCTTGACGACCTATTGGATGATTTCGCTTGTCCGGGCGCCTTTAGTGTGCGGCTGCCAAGGCAGCCTCACTCTCTTCAGCGCGCAGAGATCGCTTAATATTTCCGTGCACTGTGATGATGCCATGTGGACCGGGCATCTTGAGTGCGAGGGAGGCGTAGTGTGGTATTGCATTAAAGCGAGCGAAAGCTTCGCGTCCGAGCAGTGCTTGATAGCCACTTTGAAATGGAGCGATGTGGAAAGATAAATGCTCGCGACGAAAGTTATCGGGGGAGCCGAATATAACTTGTAGTAGGAGGGAGCCCGTACAACGAGCCCCTGGGCCTGGCGTTACTCCTTTAAGGGTAGTATTGCTATGGCGAATTTGTGTTGGGTCTAACCCCATCCCGCGGATTGTATCCTAATATATTAGGTTTAGGCTGCTGCCGCCGTCCATCAAGACTCGTGTGAAGTGATATCCACCAATTACTGGGTCTAATACCAGGGCAGCCCATCCTGCGTGTCGGATACTTGCTGAGTAATCGCGATGGTCGAAAGTGATCGGTTGAGACGACCAGTGGCAGGACTTTGCGGTGACAGGCACTTGGGTATATTTTCCTGGGAGTGTCGTGTTGTTTTTTCCCTTGATCACGTGTAACACGTTTACTGTTTTGACTTCTGGTGGAAATTTCTTTTGTTCCCCCATGTCTTGCTTGGGAGGCTCGTCCTCGTCTTCACTTGGTGTATCCTCCCCCTTGTGTACGGCGTTGAGCTTGCCGGACTGCTTGAAGACCCAACATTCTTTGTGGGTATGATTAGCAGGTTTACCAGGGGTACTATGAATCTGACATACTTGGTCCAGAATCTTGTTGAGGCTGGACAATTCATCCCTAGTGCCTTTAGGGGCGGCTTTTGACCTAGCCGAGAGCTTTTGAATCTGGCATTTACTGTCGTGCCCTTCGTGTTGTCTACTTTCTTCTGGCGTTTGTTATTGCTGTTGTGCCATGATTTCCCATTTCCATCTCTAACTTCAGATGTACTGGGGTCGCTGGTGCTGCATCTGGCTAGCCAGCTGTCCTCACCCGCGTAAAAGCGGGTCATGAGGTTTGTTAATGCGGCCATCGTTCTCGGCTTATTTTGGCCGAGGTGTCTGGCGAACCATTCGTCACGGACGCTATGCTTGAAAGCTGCCAAGGCTTCGGCGTCCGGACAGTCGACGATCTGGTTCTTTTTAGTAAGAAACCTGTTCCAAAGCTTTCAGGCTGACTCTCCGGGCTGTTGAGTTATATGACTCAAATCATCCGCATCCGGAGGTCGGACATAAGTCCCTTGAAAATTTGCCCGAAAGGCGTCTTCGAGCTCTTCCCAACTTCCAATGGAGCTTTCGGGGAGGCCTTTGAGCTAGTGACGAGCTGGCCCTTTGAGCTTGAGGGGTAAGTACTTGATGGCGTGGAGATCGTCTCCTCGAGCCATATGGATATGAAGGATGTAGTCCTCAATCCAGACCCCAGGGTCTGTTGTTCCGTCGTATGCCTCTATGTTTACGGGCTTGAATCCCTCTGGAAATTCGTGGTCCAGCACCTCATTGGTGAAACATAGGGGGTGTGCGGCACCCCTGTAGCTGGGTGTACCGTGTTGTTCGGATGTTTGTTGTGTTGCATTGTATGCTGGGGCGCGCTTGCGTGGTCCATAGATGGATCTTGTTGCGCCGTCCTTTGGGTGCGAGACCTCGCATGGGTCGCGTATTGTGTTGTGAGCGGCGTTGTATGCCACTCTTTGTTGGTAGAGGGGTCGTCTATCCGACCAGGTGGCTGCTTTGAGATTTGGTTGTGGAGGTTCTGAGGCCTCCTCATCGAATTCGGGTAGCAGCTTCCGCTTTGGGTAGCTTTTGGAGGGGCGATTGTCGCCGTACCTTGCTGCAGTGTTGAGTATTTTACTCCATCTGATTTGGAGTGTGTCTTGCGCAGCATTGAGCCTTTGCTTCTACTTTTTCAGACTCCTCGCGGTGGCAACAAGCCTTTTACAGGCAGTCTGCTGCTCCAGGTGTCTGTCCGGTGTTATGTCATCTGGACCATTATCCTTGATAGGATTTGTTTGTTCGGTTTGATTATCCGGATTGCCGTTGTCCGGTAGCGGTTCACCCTGCTCCAGCGCTGGGTCTGTGTGATCGCTATTTCTGTCGAGGCGGGATTTGGGGCGGCGCTTGCGTCGCCGCTTTGACTGCTTTTCGAGGGAACAAGCCTTCGGTGCGTCCTTCCGCTCCTCGTCGTCATCTTTTGGTGCGTCCACCATGTATACGTCGTATGACGAGGTGGCGTTCCAGGGCCCAATAGGCGCTGGTTCTTCATCGTCTCCTTCATCGGCGTCCATACTGTCGATGTCTTCGGAGTCGAAGTCGAGCATGTCGGTTAAATCATCGACAGTGGCTACAAAGTGGGTGGTGGGTGGGCTTTGAATTTCTTCATCGTCCGCATCCCAATCTCGCTGACCGTAGTCCGGCCAGGATTCTCCTGATAAAGAGAGAGACTTTAGTGATTTTATAATATCGCCAAAGGGCGAGTGCTGAAAGATGTCCGCGGCAGTAAACTCCATGATCGGCGCCCGATCGGATTCGACCGGCAGAGGCGCGAATGGTTCAGAGTCCGGAGAGGAGTCCGGCTCCTTGGAATCATGAGTCTCGCGGAGTGCGGGGCTGGTGTTCGGCTCGATCGCCATTAGGATCGCAGCCCCCGAGGCAGCGTCCAACCACCCATCCTCGATCGGCGCGGTTGGCTCTGAATTAAGGGTCGAAGCCAATGCTGGTGCGGCCTTCAGGGCACTGTTAGGCGGCAGAGCTAGATCATGCTCGTCGTGGCAGTGTGGCGCGCTCGGCAGTGGCTCGAATCCGTCGAAGATCAAGTCCCCGCGGATGTCAGCCGTGTAGTTTAAACTTCCAAATCTGACCTGACGGCCAGGGGCATAGCTTTCGATCTGCTCCAGATGGCCAAGTGAATTGGCCCGCAGTGCAAAGCCACCGAAGACAGAGATCTGTCTGGGGAGACAAGTTTCACCCTGGACCGCATCACTATCGATGATCGTAGGAGCCATCCAGCCTGACGGCGACGACACAGAGGAACTCTCAATGAAAGCACCAATGTCGGTGTCAAAACCGACAGATCTTGGGTAGGGGGTCCCGAACTGTGCGTCTAGACCGGATGGTAACAGGAGGCAAGGGGCACGAAGTTTTACCCAGGTTTGGGCCCTCTCGATGGAGGTAAAACCCTACGTCCTGCTTGATTAATATTGATGATATGGGTAGTACAGGAGTAGATCTACCACGAGATTGGAGAGGCTAAACCCTAGAAGCTAGCCTGTGGTATGATTGTTGTTGTATGTGTTGTCCTACGGACTAAAACCCTTCGGTTTATATAGACACCGGAGAGGGTTAGGGTTACACAAGTCGGTTACAATGGTAGGAGATCTGCATATCCGTATCGCCAAGCTTGCCTTCCACGCCAAGTAAGGTCCCTTCCGGACACGGGACGAAGTCTTCAATCTTGTATCTTCATAGTCTAGGAGTCCGGCTGAAGGTATAGTTCGGCCATCTGGACACCCCCTAATCTAGGACTCCCTCACCTGGATTATGGGGTCCTCGGGTGTCCGAGCTGTATGGCGTGGGCCGGACTGATGGGCCATGAAGATACAAGATAGAAGACCTTCCCCCGTGTCCGGGTGGGACTCTCCTTTGCGTGGATGGTAAGCTTAACGCTCGGATGTGTAGTTTCCTTTCTCTGTAAACCGACTCTGTACAACCCTAGGTCCCTCCGGTGTCTATATAAACCGGAGGGTTTAGTCCGTAGAGGCTAAGACAAATCATATAAGGTAGACATCTAGTGTTTAGCCATTACGATCTCGAGGTAGATCAACTCTTGTAACCCCTATACTCATCAAATACAATCAAGCAGGACGTAGGGTTTTACCTCCATTAAGAGGGCCCGAACCTGGGTAAACATCGTGTCTCCCTTGTCTCATGTTACGCTCGATCCTCAGACGCATAGTTCGGGACCCCCTATCCGAGATCGGACGGTTTTGACACCGACAGTGATCCCGTTCATCAAATGACAACACATGTCTATGGTCAGGAAACTTAACCATCTTTGATTAACGAGCTAGTCAAATAAAGGCATACTAGGGACACTCGTTTTGTCTATGTATTCACACATGTATCAAGTTTCCGGTTAATACAATTCTAGCATAAATAATAAACATTTATCATGACATAAGAAAATATAAATAACAACTTTATTATTGCCTCTAGGGCATATTTCCTTCACTTATTTCCAAAACAACTATTACATGCAGGGTCATGCACGTCGATCATCATGTCTGTCTTGGGCCGGCGGGGCTGTGAAAACACATAGAAAATTGTCATACTTAAGATTTTCACATCTGTATTAGTTCCACTTTGCCGCATGATGAGCTAGTCGGCCGGCTTAAATAGCCGGATCGTTTAGAAGCGATAAGCTTCTGATATTATTGCATCCTTTGTTAAGAAGACAGAGTGTAACTGTGAATCTTCTAAGCTTATCATATAGAAGATTCATAGTCAGGGTCTATCTTCTTGACAAAGGAAACATAAACGTCGGTATCTTTTTTTGAATCATAACATGTCGACAAAAGTCGATGAACAAATAAAAATGTATTGTCATTGTAGTAGGGCTATCAACGTATATGAAGGAGACAAACTTGACACTCGATAAACAATCATCAGTTTCTGAAATGCAATCTAGTGTCAAGCTATCTCGTTCACACAGCGAAAATTGATTGACATATTGCAACAACTGAGAAGCTTGCCGCAATCCACCGGCGCGACTATTTAAGTCGGTCGGCGTCCGACATGCGTGGCGATGTGGGACTAAAATTTGGGTGCACCGATGAGAGAGGAAGGAGCTTCGGTGGTTGCGGGTGGGACCAGTATGACCTGCGGCAGGGTTGGCAGACGAGTCCGGGCCGCCCCATATTTGGGCTAGATATGATGGGTGCCAGTCAACCCGGACGTTTGAGGCTGATTTGAGACGCCCGTCTGGGTCGGTTTTTTCTAACCGGGTCGTCTGCCCGGGCGTTTGACATAGGTTTGGGGTGCCCGGCTGTAGATGCTCTTAGGCCGTATACAATGCAAGGTGCTTAGGCGAGGTGCTTAGAAAATAAATCAGTTAAGCACCGGTGTTTATTTATAGAGCGTAGACGCTTAATTAGACGTCTCTTCTGTAGAAATAGACAGTGCTGCTTTAGGAAAGTCTAATTTATTTTTCTAAGCATCTCTCTAATCACCTACTAGCATTTTACAAAGCCTTAACGGTATTAACAATGTTCCCGTCAAATCAAATAGAAAAGAAACCAGAAAATAAAATTCAACCTACATACTGTAACGGCCCGAGGCCACTGAGCCCAATAGACGAATGTTGCAGGCATAGGAGGGATCCCTATTCCACGAAGAATACGGGCTTGGCTAGTTGGGCTAGCGGGAGCATCTCTGTGAGGGTTCTTATTCAGCCTCAGCCGCCGCTGCCACAGAAATTTTGATCCCCTCGTTTTCAGCTACCAACTTGGCAATAAGAGGTAGGGAACCTTAGATTTTCAAGAGCTCTGTGTTTTTTGTCAATGTTAGTGATCATTATATCTCTGTGAGAATAAAATTACTCTCATTTTTTGGTGGTGTCATGAAATTAGAGAGATTTACGTCCTCACAGATCCGATTATTTTGATCTGATGAGTTTATGTTCGTGTGTCAAGCTATTTTTGTGGGTTTAATTTTTTGTGGAGGTGAAATCTTTCATTGACACTATGATGACGATATTGTGATTCGACAACCTGCATTTCTAGGGGGTCATGCCTAGCCCAAATACGTTCATCGATAAAGACTTCCCATCTTTTTGAATGAGCGACTCAAGACGCTTTCAAAACCTTTATTGGTAATGTTTATGCTAGTGAAAGAGTGATAATATCGTTGCTCCAGTCCAATTGCAAGTTCTTTACCGAAGTCTTGGGAGTTTTTCTTCTAGCACAGATTGATACCACAAAGAAGATCTTTCCAAAAAAAATTATTGTAATTCTTAGTCATAGGGTTACTTTGTATTTCTTTTATCTTACATCCAAATCAGTGTACTAATAATTGTTATGAGTATGAATAAAATTACAGTTGTTTCTTAAAGAAAAGGCTAATTGGGCTAGGAGCACATCCTGCTCTTTTGTCGCCGGAGCAATATCTCGCTTCTAGCGAGATGGTAGCTCCTCTAGAGTGAAGTGTGGCACAGTCAGTCCACCTTTCGCGGTACCGGCGTGTCCGTTTTTTTCCTCTATGTTTTCTTGTTTGTGTTTTTCATCGTTTGAGTTGGTTCTTTCTTGTCTTGTAGTTTTGTTCGGTTTTCACTGTTTGGGGTCGAGGTTTCTTGTTTTTTCATGGGTTTTTTTCACTACTTCACCGGTTTTCTTTCGTATTTCTTTTTCTTCTTTGTTATACTTTTTTCACCTGTTTCTTTTATTTTTTCCATTTTCTTCTTTATATGTTGGTTTTCTTTGTTTCTTTCTCGGTTTCTTTGTCTTCTTCGCCTTTCCTTTAGTTTATTTTGTTGACTTTCACTAGTTTTCCCCTTTTTCTCATTTTATTTTTTCCTTCGGTCTTCTTTGTTTCTTTCTCATTTTTCATTTATTTTTATTTGTTTCTTTCTCAGTTTTCACTGTTTTCCAAATAGATGATGTATATTCTTTTTCCTAAGTACAAGTTATGAATACCTTTTTGATTACATGCTCAATATTTTTTAAATACACAATGAAAAATTTCTAATAAGAATAAAAAATTCACTCATAATATAAATTTTTCATATACATCAGGAATATTTTTATATACATGTTACATATTTTTTTAAATATATGTTTTTAGATGTCTACTTTTATTTAATGTACATTGTACATTTTTCGTACTCATCATAGACATTTTTTATACATGTTTAACATTTTAAAAATATATGATTAACATTTTTCATATACATTGTATATTTTTTTATGCATGAGGAATACTCTTTTATATATGGATTTAACATTTTTAATATGCGTGATTAACATTTTTCAAATACTTGACTAACTTTTTGTATATATATGATCAATGTCTTTCATGCACATTGTATACGTTTTTCGTATACACGAGAAACATTTTCTCTATAAACATTTAACATTTTTGAAATGTAGTATGTAAAGTGTTTTTTTGTAATACATATATTTAGAATATTTGTAAGTATAAAAAAGTGGGGAAAAAGAAAAAATGAGGTTGTGGCTTGTGGGATTGTGGCCTCCTACATATCTGGGCTGACCCATCTCAAGCTTACCTTCAGGTGAGGCTGCCCTACGTCTCGCTATAAGCGAGACATAGGCGTTCCTCTCTTCTGTAGTATATGTGTGGTCTCAATGTTACCCTAAAAAATGTGGCCCCAATGTTAATCATGGGTTTCTTCTGTACAATGCACTTAATAGGCATTTCAAATTCAGCCTAAAAATACACATTAGACTTTGCCCATTTAAATGCATTTGCAAGGAGTGATCTTATTTCTACAATGACTCGGGTTAGATCGAAAGACATGATCGTCTGTCAATTAGGACATTGGAACCCGACTCATACTAGACAAGCAAGATGAATGCATGCACGCACACACTATACAGGATGTTCGGTAGGCACAGTTTGGGATCATTCCCAGACCAGGAGTTAGAGTTACACGATAACGTCTTGACTAAGGTTTTGGCACAAGAACAAGAAAAACATAAATTGGGCAGAAATGTTAGATAAAGAAACACAAGAATTCAAAAAAAATTATGGGTATCCCGTTCCGTCCAATTAGAAAGAGTACTGACATTTTCCACCACATGCCGAGCTATCTCAAAAGTACAATTAGGAATAGGGTGTGTCTAAGGCACATCTAGATATGCTCTAGTTATTGCACATCTAAGTGAGTGAATCAAGCATAAAAGAAAAAGAAAAAAGAGAAAGAAAATATTCATACGAATCTTAATGTAAGATCAATGACATATGATTTAGATGTGCAATACTTATGGCACATCTAGATGTGCTTTAGCAAAACTGTTAGGAATACCAAGGATCCTAAATTTCCTTTAGTGTCATTACTAATGAAAATTCGTGTATGCGGCCAATTCGACCGCTTCCAGTATATGACTCGGTAAATCCATGTTTCAAATGGACCGCCCAATTCTTGCACTGGTTCCAAATGTTCTATTATGACTAGGTCCAGTGATTGTAGAGAATATGATTTTGCCCTAGGTGTGTGCGTGCATGCACGCACACATTATGCTAGAACTAGAAGGAAAAGCATGCCATGTTGGCTGTTGCGGTATTGGTTTTTCTTAGCATTGTGCGGTAATCAATGGACAAATAACTCCCTGCAGCAGCATGGATTTCATTTCAATATGTAGCCATAAGAAAGTGGAACATAATTGCATTCTATCCAATATCAAAAGTTGTAACCAAAGAAATGTACGTGTAACCTGAATTCATTTGTCTATGTTTATGCGAGTAGAATCACTCACATTGACATTGTTGTTTAACATGACTGAAGAAGCAAAGCAAGCGAGACAAAATTTAAAATATGGTTATAAAAGGAGAGGGGTGTTTCGGATCTCGGCCTCCATGGAGGCCAAAATTTTGAAAATTCAAAATTCAAAATTTTTGGTTTCAAAAAAATCTAAAAATATATGTACAAGTAAACAAGGATGTGAGGTGTATGTGTGTAAAATTTCAGGATGAAATACATTGAAATGCGACCTGTACAAAAAGAAAAGTACATTGTGTGGGAGAATGAATAGTATCATGTGTTAAAAAGGCTGGGTTTTTTCTTGGCACAACCCTCATTTCAACGTATTTCATCCTGAAAATTTACACACTTGTGCATTATGCCTTCATCTATATCTGTATTTTTTCCAGAATATTTTAAAATGTGAAAATATGAATTTTCATGAATTTTTCATTTGGAGGCCTCCATGGAGCTCAGCCTCCAAAAGCAATTTTTGTTATAAAAGTATAAGAAAAATAATATAGGTTTCAAGTTTAGGGTGAAACTTTGTGGTTGAAGGAATGAGGATGTAGAAATTGTTGGAGTCACCTCTTTACCATGAGGTAGTGACATTGCGCCTAAATTAAGGAGGCGACATCTCAGAAAATAGAAATAGAAGGATGCATTTATGTATTTTTTTAGGGAAGAAGGATGCATTTATATAAGGTACATGAAAGTTGAGTAAAATAAATAATTGCAGTATTAGAAATAATGAAGTTTTGCAACATAATGAACGATATAAGACTCGTCATCAAGGCAAACTATCGATGGTCATGAGTACGACATGGGCTACTATCTGATTGACAATTTATCTTCTATGGGCGACTCAATACCATCTCTGAATCAATGGGTCAAAAAAAGCTCACTTTGCCGAAAGACAACAAGGAGTTAGAAAGGATGTGGAGAGTGCATTTGGAATGCTCTCCCTACCCATTTTGCAGTTGTTCTTGGACCTGCAAAACAACAGGTTTCTGTGACCTTGTGATAGGTGATGATGCAAAACAATAGGTTTCGGAGACCTTGTGATAGGTGATGACATGTGTGTGTGATCATGCACAACGTGGTGTTGGAGGATAAGGGTGAAGATATCGCCGGAGGTCTGAAATTTGAGAACATGGGTGACCTATCCAACTCCCACATCAGAATCCAGCCACATTTGAGGAGTCTGTCCAAATGTATCAACAAAATCATCATCAAGCAACTCATGAATAGCTCAAGGAAGATTTGATTAAGCACTTACATGCATGTTGGATTCAAATTTGAAGTATTTTATATTTTAAAATTTAATTGGATGATAATATTATAATTGAAACTATATTTTTACTTATCAAAGGTATGACATGCTACTATTTTAAGTGCTCCACACATAAAGAGAATAAACAAAGGCATACTTTGATAGGGAACATAATTGGGTGGCTGATTTCCGCATCAGTGTTCATAAAATTCGAATCAATCCGAACAAACACATTGTCTACTTACAAAGCATGTAAAATAAAATCTATGTACGTGTCGGACAATGAGGAATGTTCGGTCAACGCAATAGACATAGTCGGCACGTCCATAGAAGTTTGAGGGGTATAGATGCTCTAAGAGCAACTCTAGCAGACCCCGCATCCTCCCGACCCGCAAAACGTTTTTGCAGTTCGCAGAAAAACGTCATTGCGGGTCGGCACAGACGGTCGCAGTTGCAGACCCCGCATAATGGATCCGTAAAAAAGAATATTCCTAGAATATGCATTTTTAGGGGTTGGGGTTGCGGCGTCTGACCTGGCGTATCTCCTCCTGGCCCGCAAAACTTAAATTTGCAACTCAATTTGATCTAGCATATTGCATTGCTTTGACAACATTGGATACAAAAGGCATCACCAAATCTTTGCTAGAATATCAAGACCAAAGAAAACAAGAACTACAAGAATGCATTTTAGAAGATTTCTAATTTCCATAACTGCTCCCACTAGTTGGACTAATATCTTCTCCATGCATTCGTTGTTGATCTGTGGATTCTTGATTTTGCATTGTTCTTTCTTCATCTTTGGTTCGGAAGAAGTAGATGTTGCTTCCCCTCTAGTTGCACATGCAGCTGCATCATTGCCTTCGATTGTACCAAGGAGTGCACTAACATCTATTAAATTTCTTTCTATCAACAAATCAATGTATTGCCCTTCCCAAAACCAACATGAGCATCCTTCGTCCTACACAAAAGAATGAGCAACCTCGAAGTGAGCCATCGCAATTTAGCAAAAGAATGAACTGTGAAACGACCTACCGCAAGTGCACGTACCCCGTCGTTTTCGTATTTGAAGAACACCCATCCGGGGTGCTTTGGCGTGCTCGAAGTGAGCCGCAACACTTTCCGCGTGCAGTCGTCGCACTCTATGAGCGGCATCGGCAAGCCACAAAGACGTTGCGCGAGTGCCGAGCCTGGTGGACGGCCGAACGAGTCCATGCCCGCAAACCTTCGGCGATGGTGGGCGGACGAACTCGCACCTGCTTGCGGCGATGCGCCCTTGCCTGGGCTGCGGGAGAGGCTCCCCGACCACTCCATTGCTTGGCGCAGCAACCGGCGGCCGGAAAAAGCCAAATCCGGCAGCCCGTGATGAAGTGCCGCAGATCTGCAAATCCGGCGGCCCGCCGACGCAGGGGGGGAGGGGGAGGCCTCGTGCGTGTGGCGGCCTTCCGGCGTGCTCCTGCCGGTTGCGGTCGCCGGAATCTTGGGCGGCGGCCGGCGACTTGCGCGAGAGGGGAGAGGAGAGGTGGTTGGTGAGAGAAAGCGCGGGATGAAATGTTCCCCCACCAACCGCTTCCACTTATATGCAGGGCACCGCAACCACGAGGGGGAAACCCGCGTTTTTCTGGGTTGGGTTCGGGATTTTGCCGCGCCCCCTAAAAAATTTTGCGGGCCCGGGCGGGATGCGGGGTCTGATCGGGTAGGTTTTTTCGCCCCTGCCCACATTTTGGCGGTTATTTTACGGGTCGGGGCGGGATGCGCGGTCTACTAGAATTGCTTTAAGAGCATCATGTACAATAGTTGCATATAAATATGTACTACTTTATTAATACATGACTCATATTTCACTCCTACAAAGTGTTTAGTAGCGCGTGCTACAACTGACTGCTAATCAGTAGCCCGTTTCTCTTTTGTCTTCTCTATCTCATCAAAAATATAATATTTAGGGCATGTTCGGCTGTCCACCAGCTCCGTGGAATTACAGAATCTGCGGAGCGCCTATCTTCCAACTCCACTATTTTAGCCTACAGCTCCGGCAGCTCAGCCTGTTTCTTTTTAACATCAATACAGACACAAGCGCTCATATACACATGCATACACTTATCCCTATGAATGCACACACGCACACCCTATCCCCATGTGCACCTCCGAAAGACTGAGCCGACATATCATATTAAAATTTACAAAGTCATCGTAGGCACCTCATCGTCAACGGGAATGTCTCCTCTCATTGAATGCGCACCGCCGAAAATCTTAAAATAAATCCAAGAATAAATGCGAGCACTAGAATTTAAATCCTATAGGGTAAGGATACCACAGTCTCTCTAACCATCCAAATACGTGTTCTTGTTCTTCGTGACTATGGGCCGCGCCTGACACACAACCGCGCACATGCGGCCGCGTATCGAGATAGTGTACACGTACTCGCCCGGTCACCCACGTGTCGATGTGTGCGCGCGCATCGCATGGTCACTCACGGCACACGGGATGATACCGTACCCTCGGATCGCGCCACGAATATCCTCGCGGACATGCCTGATATTTTTACCTGCCGGTGGCAGTGGCGGACTAGCAGGTCAAGTAGCCGGTTTATTTTATTCCGGAAAAGTAAGAAAAGGCCGAGAGATAAGCCACGAACGAAACGTATCAGTCGCCGGAATACGTCCACGTCCCTTTCGCCTTTCAGCACCCCCGCGTCGCCGCGGTCCCATTCTGCGCCCACCGTCCGGTGATCTCCCGTGCGGCCCGGCCGAGTAGCCCCGCCCTGTCTGCGGCGATGCTGCCGGTTTAAATCATCCACGAAGCTCAGCTACGAGGCTATGCGTGTGGAGACGGCACAGGGGATCCTGGTGAGTCACGCTACAGCGATTCCACGTGGGCCATGTGGTGGTGGGTTTGTCGATCTTATCTCGTGACTCGGTTCACCATGGGAATGGACGCGACAGCTCCAAGTCTCCAACTCGTCCGTTATCTCTTTGGGGGACAATTTTGCTGATACCACCTCGTGTTATCCAAGCTCGTCTTTTTGGAAAACTGGACGATGTCCCGCGAGTTGCGGCAGGATTTTGTACGAATAAAAATTGCACCAAACTAATCATAGTAGCTATTGTCTTTACAGTTTCTCCTATAGTATGATGATTTGTTTATCAGTATTTTATAAATAAATACATATATCTATCTATAAGTTCAAAGTTGGAAGAAAACAAAATAAAATATGCATGACTCACTTTTCTTTCATATAGAGCACTCAGCATGAAGCTATGAGCTGCATGCATACATCATTTTTTTTTCTTGATTGAAACACTCATAAGCAGCAGTTACTGCATGCATGCATGCATCAGTTACTATGGGGGTGTTTGGTTCAGAAGTCCTAGAACTTTTTCTAGTTCTAGGGACTAATCAAAAAAGACTCTCTAGTAGAGTTTTTTTCTAGTCCCTGTAGAAAAAGTCCCTCCCGTTTGGTTCCTAGAGACTTTTTAGGGACTTTTTCTAATCTCTGGGACTAAAAAGTCCCTGAACCAAACACCTCCTATATATGGTGGGTACAACAACTCACCGTGTGGCTAAATTGTTTTGATCTAGTATATCTAAAGGCTAAATTATGGTGGGTACAACAATTCATGCACTCGGACAGATATTGCTGTTTGATCTAGTATATCTAAAGGCTAAATTTTTTTGGGTGATGTGGTTCAAGAATAATCGAGAGAATTTCATGTAATGAAGGCTAGCTATTTAGATATAGTAGATAATGTCAACAAACTCGCCTATGAAAAATACACCTATATCCTATAAAAATCTTATTGGAGATTTTTTTCCTTCACCATTGGAAAATAATGTTAACAAAGATAAACATCGTCTTTCTATTTACTAATATTATTTAGGTGTTGTACACATCGTCCAACACCAAAGCGAAACCACATCTTCATCGCAGAAAAGAACCATATGTTATGGGCTTTTAAAAGGCGAATTAGCGTCCGAGTGCCGTTTGTGGGTTTTTGGCATTTTATGATTGAGTATTTCTACCGTGCAATATGTCTGCATGGTTTCCCATTTCATGCCAGCTAAGACTATCTACATTTTGAATCACACTGCATTCAAACTAAAAAACAACAAATCGAACCAATCAATAATTAATCATCGCCCTCGGATGAACATGAAAATGGTGAGCAATAATGAAATCTATCCACACAACGCTCTTTTTTGTGTGCGACTACCAGTTGATGCTTGATTTTGCGGTGGAACATGACATGCATAGCCATGGGCGTCGAGGTCACCAAGATGGAGTTTGTTCACACGACCATGGACCGGATGAAGGGAGAACACCGTCATGTACTGCATCGTCATCAACATCGCCAACAACATCTATAATGCGGATGTTGAGGATCTAGACCACACACTTCATTTGGCTACAATGAAGCGGTTGTCGGCATATGCACTCAGACTACACAAGAGAAACAATTGAAAGAAACAAACTATACGTGGTACTCCCTCCGCCTAGAAGTACTTGTCGGGGAAATAGAGTTATCTAGACGTATTTTAATTCAAGATACATTCATTTTTACCCTTTTCTTCAACAAGTATTTCAGAACGGAGGTACTATTTCACAAGAAAATGGTTCACACCGTGTGCAAATTAACACACATTGTGACAAAACGATCTCGCACGCATAATCTATTAAGCTCGTGGCCCATTTTTGCTACATTTTCACAATCTATTAAGTTCGTGGCCGATTTTTGCCACATTTTCCCAAATTTGTGAGTATTCACATCCCTGGCAAGTTCATGGGTCAGCGGTGGGCTTTACATGGAGTCTTGGCTCCATGCTCTCTAAAAGAAAAAGGGAAATCTCTACTAAACGGCAAATGTTCTGTACTTATCTGCATTTTTTAGAAAAAGCACGGACTGCCCTGCAAAAGGAGAACACTTGTGATAAACCTGCAATCCTATCACCAGCACGACGCTCCCATCAACTCCAAAAGAAAAGAAAAAAAAAGAAAAAAACACGACGCTCCCATCAAAGTTTATCCAATCCTCTGCCCGTTGCCGGCGTCTCAGTGGGCATGCGCACGCAGGTTTGCTTCTCACTGTCCGGGCCCCGTCTCCTATAAGATGACCCGAGGCTTCTGTTTGCCGCGTACAGATACAAGATAGAGGCCATAGCCAGAGAGACCCAGCAAACAGAGCAAGTCTTCCACGCCCGCCAGTTCTTGCAAGAGAGGAAAGAAATCGAAGAGGCAGAGAAGCAGAGAGAGACAGAGATGGGAAGAAGGAGAAGCCCGGCGCTGCCGCTGCTGGTGATCTTTGGCGTCCTCGCCGTCGTCCTCGCAGCTCTTCCTCCGCTCGCCGAATCCAGCAGCAGCCACCACCACCACCACGGCCATGGCCATCACTCCCGCGTCCAAAGCAGAGGTACGAGCAAGATCTTTTTGTTCCTTCCTAGCAGGAGTGCACGGAATAGTCTGGGAAATGAGCTTGTGACTGATTGGGGATGAAATTATCTCTTGATTGCAGGGCACGGAGGAGAGGAAGAGCAGTCGGCGGCTGCGGCGGCGGCGGCGAAGGCGAGGGGGAGCGCGTGGCCGTGCTGCGACAGCTGCGGCGGGTGCACCAAGTCGGACACGCCGCAGTGCCGGTGCATGGACGCGGCGCCCGTCGGGTGCCACCCGGCGTGCCGGGACTGCGTCAGGTCCCCCCTCGCCGTGCACCCGGCCGTGTACCAGTGCATGGACCGCGTCCCCAACTTCTGCCAGCGGCGCTGCAGCGCCATCGCCGCCCACTGACCGTGACCGGCCGGGGCAACCGACCAGCTGACCAACCGCCCACCCCACCTACCGCCACCGGCGACGGACGAATCTTGATGGCATCACGGCCAGAGATGCCAGCCAGCCAGCCACCTTTTTTTGTTGTTAATTAGGCGCGGCTTGTCCTGTTGACTTGACTCTGTAACACGTATGGCTTCTTGTGTAAAGTGGAGTATAAACACGTATGGCTTCTTGTGTAAAGTGGAGTATAAACAAGCTGGGCTTGGGTTTGTTTGAGCGACTCCGAGTCTCGTCCTCCGCACCTTGTTTATCTCTCGAGACAGAGTTGTTGGTAATTATAAGTTCATTATTGGAGGGGTGACTGAATAACAAATACTCATACGCTCCTGCTGGTCTTGCATCTGACGCAGCACACCACCGGTCACCGGACCGGAGGATGAACCTGGACGCGCATATCCTAGGTGCAAGGCAATCCTAGGTGCCGGCAATCCAGCGAGCACCGGATCGACGGACTGCAAGGCAATCCTAGGTGCCGGCGAGCACCAGATTCTTTAGCGCACCGGCAAGACATCAGCAACGACGGTAAGCCCTTACTCTCTCTCTCTCTCTCTCTCTCTACTACATTTGATTCGCGGTAGATTGGATTTCCGAACATGATTCGAGCGTTGTGGAGGGGACTAAATACAAAGAGGGTTGGGGGATAAGATTTGCACACCCGATTCGTCATAGCGACGATAGATTCTTGGGTTCATAAAACCTTTTTTAGTACAAGGGGTTAGGGAAACATGTTCGTATGAATGGGGTAAATTTGCCTATCCTAGTCGCGGCGACCTTGGAGGCGCTTCGAGCGACGGGGGGCCGTAGCCTTCTTCTTGTCTTCCACCACCGCCTACACCGTATCATATGTAATCTCTGTTGGAAATATGCCCTAGAGGCAATAATAAATTAGTTATTATTATATCATATTTCATTGTTCATGATAATCGTTTATTATCCATGCTAGAATTGTATTGATAGGAAACTCAGATACATGTGTGGATAAATAGACAACATCATGTCCCTAGTAAGCCTCTAGTTGACTAGCTCGTTGATCAATAGATGGTTACGGTTTCCTGACCATGGACATTGGATGTCGTTGATAACGGGATCATATCATTAGGAGAATGATGTGATGGACAAGACCCAATCCTAAGCCTAGCACAAGATCGTGTAGTTCGTATGCTAAAGCTTTTCTAATGTCAAGTATCATTTCCTTAGACCATGAGATTGTACAACTCCCGGATACCGTAGGAGTGCTTTGGGTGTGCCAAACGTCACAACGTAACTGGGTGGCTATAAAGATACACTATGGGTATCTTCGAAAGTGTCTGTTAGGTTGGCACGAATCGAGACTGGGATTTGTCACTCCGTGTAAACGGAGAGGTATCTCTGGGCCCACTCGGTAGGATATCATCATAATGTGCACAATGTGATCAAGGAGTTGATCGCGGGATGATGTGTTACGGAACGAGTAAAGAGACTTGCCGGTAACGAGATTGAACAAGGTATCGGGATACCGACGATCGAATCTCGGGCAAGTACCGTACCGATAGACAAAGGGAATTGTATACGGGATTGATTGAATCCTTGACATCATGGTTCATCCGATGAGATCATCGTGGAGCATGTGGGAACCAACATGGGTATCCAGATCCCGCTGTTGGTTATTGACCGGAGAGTTGTCTCGGCCATGTCTGCATGACTCCCGAACCCGTAGGGTCTACACACTTAAGGTTCGATGACGCTAGGGTTATAGGGAAAGTATGTACGCGGTTACCGAATGTTGTTCGGAGTCCCGAATGAGATCCCGGACGTCACGAGGAGTTCCGGAATGGTCCGGAGGTAAAGATTTATATATAGGAAGTATGGTTTTGTGTAACGCCCTCGATGCGGCTATATCTCCCACGTGTCGAAGCACGACTTAGAGGCATAACCGCATTGAAAGCAATGTCGCCAGTGATGTAATCTTCACACAACCCATGTAATACATAAGGGACCGAGATACATAGTTGGCTTACAATCGCCACTTCACACAATTACATGAATAAAGCATTACAACATCCAAGTACAATCAGGGCCCGACTACGGAGCCAAAATAAAAGAAGAACCCCAAATGCGACAAAGGTCCCCAATCGACCCCAACTGGGCTCCGCTACTGATCAACTAGAACGAAACAACACAAAGGACAAGATCTTCATCGAGCTCCTCCTGAGCATGGTTGCGTCATCTGCACGGACTCATCGGCACCTGCAAGCTGGTTTTGGAAGTAACTGTGAGCCACAGGGACTCAGCAATCTCGCACCCTCGCGATCAAGACTATTTAAGCTTATGGGAAAGGTAAAGGTATGAGGTGGAGCTGCAGCAAGCGACTAGCATATATGATGGCTAAACATACGCAAATGAGAGCGAGAAGAGAAGGCAAAGAACGATCGATAAACTATGATCAAGAAGTGATCCTAGAACAACCTACGTCAATCATAAGTCCAACAACCGTGTTCACTTTCCGGACTCCGCCGAAAAGAGACCATCACGGTAACACATGCTGTTGGTTCATTTTAATTAAGGTCAACTTCAGGTTTTCTACAACCGGACATTAACAAATTTCCATCTGCCCATAACCGCGGGCACGGCTTTCGAAAGTTCAAAACCCTGCAGGGGTGTCCCAACTTAGCCCATAACAAGCTCTCACGGTCAACGAAGGAATAGACCTCCTCCCGAGACATTCCGATCAGACTCGGTATCCCGGTACAACAAGACACTTCGACAAGTTAAAACAAATCCAGCAACACCACCCAGATGTGCCGACAAATTCTGATAGGAGCTGCACATATCTCGTTCTCAGGGCACACCAGATGAGCAAGACGTCGGGTAGGCCAGCCCAGAGTTGCCCCTGATAGCCCCGGACATCGCTCGGTTGGACCAACACTCAGAGGAGCACTGGCCCGGGGGGGGGGGTAAAATAATGATGACCCTTGGGCGCGCAACCCCCAAGGGAAAAGAAAAGGCTAGGTGGCGAAAGGTAAGACCAATGTTGGGCATTGCTGGAAAAGCTTTAATCAAGGCGAACTATCAAGGGATTCCCATTATTACCCAACCGCGTAAGGAACGCAAAATCCGGAAACATAACATCGATATGACGGAAACTAGGGCGGCAAGAGTGGAACAAAACACCAGGCATAAGGCCGAGCCTTCCACCCTTTACCAAGTATATAGATGCATTAATTAAATAAGATATATTGTGATATCCCAACAAGTAAACATGTTCCAACAAGGAATGAAACTTCAATCTTCACCTGCAACTAACAATGCTATAAGAGGGGCCGAGCAAAGCGGTAACATAGTCAATCAATGGTTTGCTAGGACAAGGTGGGTTAGAGGCTTGGTTCAACAATATAGGAGGCATGATAAGCAAGTGGTAGGCATCGCAGCATAAGCATAGCAAAAGAGCGAGCATCTAGCAAGCAAAGATAGAAGTGATTTCGAGGGTATGATCATCTTGCCTGAAATCCCGCAAGGAAGAAGAACGATTCCATGAAGAAGACAAATGGGCGTAGTCGAACGGTTCCTCACAAACGCGACGTTATCGGAACCAACCCGAAGAAGCAAACACCGAAAAGAAGCACACAACATAGTAAACAAACCACACATGGACATGGCATGATGCACAACCAAGTATGATGTATGTCCGATTTAATGATACATGTCATGGCATGGCAAGATGCACAAACAATCCTACAAATTAAGTGGAGCTCATTATGCAACGAAGTTGCATATTGAAGAAAACACCACATGACTTATTTAGTTCTCTCTCGTTTACGTACCCAACAAGATTAAATGTTTATTAACATGGCAAGAGGGTGAAGCACAATAAAACTACCTATCTAGGCAAGTTTAAATGAGGCCGGAACATCGAACAACAAATCCGGAAACTCCTCATGAGCATATTATAGATTTGGTACTGTTCTGCCCTAAACCATATTTTATAGTTGTTAAACATGCAAAGTGATGCCACCATGTTAAACTAGGCATTTTTCTATCCCATTTACATATAAAGTTTGTTTAAATCCGAGCTATGGTTATTTAGTTATGAATTAAAGCATTTTAACATGACATAGGAGCAAATTTAATCAAACAGCATTTTTAACATTTTAAACATGGATGAAAATGACATATTATGAAACTAGACAAAATTCTAAGCAAGTCTCATATTAAGTTTGTTTTAATCCGATGCACGGTTTGTGAGATAAAATATGCATGAACAACAGGGGGGTTTCTATAAAACTATAATTCGCTGGAATAAAAGGAAAATCGCCGCACTGGAAAAAAATACCAATGGGTCGAAACTGAAGCAAGTTGGTCAGCGGTAGGAAAAAAAAGGAGGGGCGCTGGGGCTCACCCATGGGCCAAGGCCCAACTGGAGGAGGAGGCCGGGCAGGTGCTGCGTCCAAAGGCGGCCCAGGCGCGACCCACGTGCGGTGCTCGTCCTCCTCTGCTCGAAGCAGAGGCAGGAGTATGGCTCGGCGGCTGCTGCCGGCTATGTGGAACGACGGCGCGGCAGGGAAGAGCTCTGGCGAGGTCAGGAATGGATGGATCCGGCGAAGGGGATCCCAGATCCGGTGACGGAGGTGGCCGGCGGCACTCGGGGACGCGGAAAACGGCGAAGTGGAGCTCGTCCATGGCGGCCTCCCTTGGGATGGCAGGTGCAAGATGAGAGAGACAGAGAGATTAGAGAGGAGAGGACCCTGAGATGTAGGAAGGAGAGTGGGGCGAAGCGACCTGGGGTTGGCGGCGGCGGATCCGGAGGACTGGTCGCCGGAGGCAGCGGCGGTGAGCGCGACCGGCTTCCGGGTCGAGCGGGAGCTCGGGGACGAGCGTCCTCAGGCATGAGGCGGCGGAGTTTCGGGACCCGATGGGCTTCCTAGGGCCCGATCTGGGTCCTGGAGGGTCCGCGCGGCTGGGAGCGGCTAGGGCGACGTGGCGAAGCCACATGGCAGCGCGAGACTGGCTGGCGGGCGCGCGGAGGCGGCGTGGAAGGCGGGGATTGGCAGGACGGTGGTTTCCGATGACGGCGCGGCCTGTGGCTCGCTGCCAAGTGGTGGAGGAGGGTTGGGGCTCGCCGGAAAACGAGGAGAAGAAGGTGGGAGGCGGTTGGGAGATGATTGGGGGCACGGAATTCGAGGAGGAGGTGGGGATTGCGGCTGGCTAGAGGTAGGGGGTAGGTTTAGGCTAGGTTTGTCCAAAAATGGGCTAGGGAAGGTGTATATATAGAGAGAAGGGGCTAGGGTTAGGGGGGTTTCGGAGCCCTCCGATCGTAATCGAACGATTTCGGTCGGAAGAGGGGTTTAGTGGGCTGGACTCGGGCTGTGTAGGAGGGTTGGACTGAGAGGAGAGAAAAGAACTGCAGCCCGACACGGGTTTCCGAAGACCGAAAACGTCCGACAAAAATACCGGCAACGGTGCCGCTATATATATAACGGTTGGGCTATCAAACGAGCTCCGAATGCGATGAAACTTGACAGGCGGTCTATCTACACTATAATAAGACCACACGTCAACTCTCATCCCATTCCGAGAACATTTTCCGGCCACTTATAAAATACTATTTCGGACATGCCGCGGGCGCGTGCAAGTGTGTCTGGGCTCAGAACGGACAACAGAGAGAACTGTGGGAACCCGGACGGATGCAAGTTTTGAAAACATGATGATGCAATGCACATGATGACATGACAAGATGCAACACGCAAGCGAATGACATGGCAACAATAGCGAATAACTGGACGACACCTGGCACATCGGTCTTGGGGCGTTACAACACTCCACCACTACGAGAGGATCTCGTCCCGAGATCTAGGATGGCACCTGAGGGAAGACGGAAGATAAAGAGAAGAGGTAAAACTAAGTTGCTTCTTTGTCCAATGAGTGAAACCAAAGAACCTTGCAAAGGTTAAGCCATTTTGAGAAAAGAATACAACGGAGATGACGAAGCTAAAAACACTCCGTTAGAAAAGAGGGACAAGGAAGAACAACTTCGAGCAGCACTTCGGTTGAGAAGTTATGCAAGACTTGATACGGTGAAAAGAACTTGAGCAGAGGACACGACACTCTGGTTAAACAAGATAGAGAAGGAATAAGACTGATATAATTTGGACAGCACTTCGACTGTAAATGGAAGAAATTGAACATAATCTTGACAAACCGAGATGAGGAGTGAAAGGAGCAACATTACTAGACCTTCGGGAGAAAGAATAGAATAAAGATAATTGAGACAAAAGAATGTAGAAGAAAATGCCAACTTCTGCTACAAAAGAGCTTGAAAAGGTATCCTTAGGAGAAGGGTCGAACGGAGTTGTTGGAGAAACCAACAACGAAAAGAATAAGCTTGATATGGTCTTATGGAATACATCTCAAATTATGAGGTGATAACCTGCCACTCACAGGAAAAAGAATTGGATTGGTATGAGCAAGGAGACAAGAAACTTATTTCACCGGATGGATGAAATAAGAACTTGGGTCATTTATGAGCACCATAGGTAGCAACAATCCTTAGGGAACGCTCTAGGTGAAATATAACCCAAGATAATTCCAACGAATAGGTTGATGGATTTAAAATACCTCATTCTTAACAATATGTGAATCATGAAACATGAGCTCAAATTATCAAAAATGACAAAATAGCACCTCCAATAATATGGTAGAAAGAATTGCACTCCGGATTGCACGAAAAAGAATACTTGTGCTCCTTAGAAAAGAATGTTGATGAACACTTCGAGAAGGAAATTAAATCATTGATGAAACCATCATGTAGAACCTTCATGAAGAACTCCGGTAACAAAAGGATAACGAGAAGAAAGAGAAGTTGAAAACACAAGGTGAATCCTTGCAATGATTAGATGGATCTTCGTGATGAAATAAATTGAGAGAGCTTGGAACTTCGGAAAAGAAAAGATGAAACAATTGAAACCAAGATTTTGATGAGGCTCCGGAATAAGGAATTAATCACTTGGATGAAACAAGAATAAGAATTACATTATGCTTATCCTTCACCAATTAAATTGATGACAAACAACGGATTTGACATATTACTTATTCTCGTAGAAAAGATTAAGAGAGATATAACATAAACTTGGGAAGGTCTTCGACGAACCATCGGTAGGATTTGGAAAACAACGAATGAGTTGATATGATAACCATGGAATAGAATCTTGAGCAAACCACCGTAAGAGTTGAAAATGAACGAAGAGAAGATAAAGAAACACCGGGAAGAATTAGCAAATGAATGAAGATGCTTGAGAGAATTTAGAGACAAGAGAACGAAGGGATCACGAACTGATTAGAGATTACTTGAACGAAGCACTGGTAAGATAGGAGAATGATAACTGACAGCTGAGAATGAATAAACCTGAATTGATGGACTCCGGATAACAAACTGAGAAGACTCTTGAATTGCTCCGGATAGGTGAAAAGATTTTTCACGATCAAAACAATTACGAGAGGATGGCAACAAGCTAGAATCACGATGTTGAAGAGAATGGAGCAAGATTAAAGAGAAACTCTTCTTCAGTCTTCAAAATCCGAGAATGACGACGAGAAACACCACCATGAATTATTTAGACACTCTGGAATGAAGAATGGAAAGGTTGAGCCAACGATGAAAAGAATTTAACCGATCTTGGAGAAAGACATTTGATTGATGACAATTCATTCTTACGTCAAACTTCGAAAAGAAATTTGAGAATAGCACCGGGAAAATAAGAAGAGTCAGGTAAGATCCTGGGAAAAGACCTGTGGGTTAGGGCCCACTCAAAAGAACACCGTTGAAAAGATTTCAAAGAGAGGTTGCACCGGTTGAACTAAAAGACTTGAAAGAGAGAACGTCCTCGAAGATATTGAATAACTGCAGAGTGGAAACACGAATCTTCGAGATATCTTGAGCACTCCGGAACAATTGAATAGCGAGAAGAGGAATGAATATGAGGTGCACCGGCATGAGAAAACATTTGAAATACGGAAAAGAATATGAACAACACCGAAAGCTTGAATTGGATCCACCGGAGAAGAAAAGGCAAATATTAGTATCTTCATGAGAATCACTGGATAAGAACATTGAAGGAGAAGAATGGAGAGACTTCACATCAATAAGATGGATACACGATAAAGAAATCCGAGTCCTAGGATAAACAAGGGTGGGTGGGTGGGAAAACACTGTTGAGAATGAAACGAACACCGTTGAGAAGAAATGATAATTGATCTTGCTGATGTTGAAATGACCGGATCCACTTGAAGAGAAAACACGCCGGTGAAAAGGATTGACAAGACAATCTTGATGATCAAGAAGGATTGGTATCCACATCGGAGTATGAGAACACCATTTGGGGAAGGTATGGAATCAACACTTGACATTGAAGCAACTCGAATACCACAACTCAAAACAAGACAAAGGATTGGCTTGCAGAATAAGCCGGAACAAACATATGATAGAGATTTCGTCCGAAGTTTTCGTGGTGGGGCCTACACGGGCTCGATCGTACAGCACCATCATGTACAAGGCAATGCACATGACATACGAAGCGTCCCCGAGTCGGCATAGCCAAGGACTCTTTAATACACAACGATACCACTGTAAAACCGACCGTGAATAGGAGAACCACTAGACGTCGAACCCCAATTTCATATCATACATCTGTCGGAAAGATATCCTAAGAGCTACTTGAATTCCACTTATAAACTCCCGAAATTTTCCGGTTATGCAATCAGGTGTTGGGGATACAGGGGAAGCATAATATCTCACCCAAAACTAACAAATCCTACATCTAGCTGTATCCATCCTTCAACACATAACCAAGAAACCTTCGGAAATCCTCTACCTCAACCTTCGAAAAGCATCCGTTATACAAGTTATGGCAATACTCCCGAACTCCCGCCCCAGTACTGGGTGGCGTCGAGGTTATCTCACCAACGAACTGCATAAAAGAGATTTTCGATGTCGGCGTACTAAACTCAGGTATTCCAGAACTGCAACGATAAAATTATGACGACAACACCTTAGAGCTCAACTCCCCGAGACACTTCCACAAAACCCCTGACAGGAGGCACCAAGACAATGTTCTCATCATAAAACCATCGGAACAATTCCAAGATACCCGCGTGATCCTAAAAAAAAATTAGTGAAATTTGAGAAGAGAATAGTCAAAACTCTACGTCAGGATGCCTTACCAGAGCGATGAGGAGACTGGGAAGTAAAAAGAATTCCTAAACTCTCCGATATATAATTCCTAAATGACTCAAAACATTTTTCCAGACACAACTCGGCCGCTAATAACGATCAAGCAATGGGGCTCCTAAGGTCGGGGAAGGATCTGATTACCAACTTGTAACGCCCTCGATGCGGCTATATCTCCCACGTGTCGAAGCATGACTTAGAGGCATAACCGCATTGAAAGCAATGTCGCTAGTGAGGTAATCTTCACACAACCCATGTAATACATAAGGGACCGAGATACATAGTTGGCTTACAATCGCCACTTCACACAATTACATGAATAAAGCATTACAACATCCAAGTACAATCAAGGCCCAACTATGGAGCCAAAATAAAAGAAGAACCCCAAATGCGACAAAGGTCCCCGATCGACCCCAACTAGGCTCCACTACTAATCAACTAGAACGAAACAACACAAAGGACAAGATCTTCATCGAGCTCCTCCTGAGCTTGGTTGCGTCATCTGCACGGACTCATCGGCACCTGCAAGCTGGTTTTGGAAGTAACTGTGAGCCACAGGGACTCAGCAATCTCGCACCCTCACGATCAAGACTATTTAAGCTTATGGGAAAGGTAAAGGTATGAGGTGGAGCTGCAGCAAGCGACTAGCATATATGGTGGCTAAACATACGCAAATGAGAGCGAGAAGAGAAGGCAAAGCACGATCGATAAACTATGATCAAGAAGTGATCCTAGAACAACCTACATCAATCATAACTCCAACAACCGTGTTCACTTCCCGGACTCCGCCGGAAAGAGACCATCACGGTAACACACGCTGTTGGTTCATTTTAATTAAGGTCAACTTTAGGTTTTCTACAACCGGACATTAACAAATTCCCATCTGCCCATAACCACGGGCACGGCTTTCGAAAGTTCAAAACCCTGCAGGGGTGTCCCAACTTAGCCCATAACAAGCTCTCACGGTCAACGAAGGAATAGACCTCCTCCCGAGACATTCCGATCAGACTTGGTATCCCGGTACAACAAGACACTTCGACAAGTTAAAACAAATCCAGCAACACCACCCAGATGTGCCGACAAATTCCGATAGGAGCTGCACATATCTCGTTCTCAGGGCACACCGGATGAGCAAGACGTCGGGTAGGCCAGCCCAGAGTTGCCCCTGATAGCCCCGGACATCGCTCGGTTGGACCAACACTCAGAGGAGCACTGGCCCGGGGGGTAAAATAATGATGACCCTTGGGCACGCGACCCCCAAGGGAAAAGAAAAGGCTAGGTGGCGAAAGGTAAGACCAATGTTGGGCATTGCTGGAAAAGCTTTAATCAAGGTGAACTATCAAGGGGTTCCCATTATTACCCAACCGCGTAAGGAACGCAAAATCCGGGAACATAACACCGATATGACGGAAACTAGGGCAGCAAGAGTGGAACAAAACACCAGGCATAAGGCCGAGCCTTCCACCCTTTACCAAGTATATAGATGCATTAATTAAATAAGATATATTGTGATATCCCAACAAGTAAACATGTTCCAACAAGGAACGAAACTTCAATCTTCACCTGCAACTAACAACGCTATAAGAGGGGCCGAGCAAAGCGGTAACATAGCCAATCAACGGTTTGCTAGGACAAGGTGGGTTAGAGGCTTGGTTCAACAATATAGGAGGCATGATAAGCAAGTGGTAGGCATCGTAGCATAGGCATAGCAAAAGAGCGAGCATCTAGCAAGCAAAGATAGAAGTGATTTCGAGGGTATGATCATCTTGCCTGAAATCCCGCAAGGAAGAATAACGAGTCCATGAAGAAGACAAATGGACGTAGTCGAACGGTTCCTCACAAACGCGACGTTATCGGAACCAACCCGAAGAAGCAAACACCGGAAAGAAGCACACAACATAGTAAACAAACCACACATGGACATGGCATGATGCACAGCCAAGTATGGTGTATGTCCGATTTAATGATACATGGCATGGCATGGCAAAATGCACAAACAATCCTACAAATTAAGTGGAGCTCATTATGCAACGAAGTTGCATATTGAAGAAAACACCACATGACTTATTTAGTTCTCTCTCGTTTACGTACCCAACAAGATTAAATGTTTATTAACATGGCAAGAGGGTTAAGCACAATAAAACTACCTATCTAGGCAAGTTTAAATGAGGTCGGAACATCGAACAGCAAATCTGGAAACTCCTCATGAGCATATTATAGATTTGGTACTGTTCTGCCCTAAACCATATTTTATAGTTGTTAAACATGCAAAGTGATGCCACCATGTTAAACTAGGCATTTTTCTACCCCATTTACATATAAAGTTTGTTTAAATCCGAGCTACGGTTATTTAGTTATGAATTAAAGCATTTTAACATGACATAGGAGCAAATTTAATCAAACAGCATTTTTAACATTTTAAACATGGATGAAAATGACATATTATGAAACTAGACAAAATTCTAAGCAAGTCTCATATTAAGTTTGTTTTAATCCGATGCACGGTTTGTGAGATAAAATATGCATGAACAACAGGGGGGTTTCTATAAAACTATAATTCGCTGGAATAAAAGGAAAATCGCCGCACTGGAAAAAAATACCAATGGGTCGAAACTGAAGCAAGTTGGTCAGCGGTAGGAAAAAAAGGAGGGGCGCTGGGGCTCACCCATGGGCCAAGGCCCAACTGGAGGAGGAGGCCGGGCAGGTGCTGCGTCCAGAGGCGGCCCAGGCGCGACCCACGTGCGGCGCTCGTCCTCCTCTGCTCGAAGCAGAGGCAGGAGTATGGCTCGGCGGCTGCTGCCGGCTATGTGGAACGACGGCGCGGAGGGGAAGAGCTCCGGCGAGGTTAGGAATGGATGGATCCGGCGAAGGGGATCCCAGATACGGTGACGGACGTGGCCGGCGGCACTTGGGGACGCGGAAAACGGCAAAGTGGAGCTCGTCCATGGCGGCCTCCCTTGGGATGGCAGGTGCAAGATGAGAGAGACAGAGAGATTAGAGAGGAGAGGACCCTGAGATGTAGGAAGGAGAGTGGGGCGGAGCGACCTGGGGTTGGCGGCGGCGGATCCGGAGGACTGGTCGCCGGAGGCAGCGGCGGTGAGCGCGGCCGGCTTCCGGGTCGAGCGGGAGCTCGGGGACGAGCGTCCTCAGGCACGAGGCGGCGGAGTTTCGGGACCCGATGGGCTTCCCAGGGCCCGATCTGGGTCCCGGAGGGTCCGCGCGGCTGGGAGCGGCTAGGGCGACGTGGCGAAGCCACATGGCAGCGCGGGACTGGCTGGCGGGCGCGCGGAGGCGACGTGGAAGGCGGGGATTGGCAGGACGGTGGTTTCCGGTGACGGCGCGGCCTGTGGCTCGCTGCCAAGTGGTGGAGGAGGGTTGGGGCTCGCCGGAAAACGAGGAGAAGAAGGTGGGAGGCGGTTGGGAGATGATTGGGGGCACGGAATTCAAGGAGGAGGTGGGGATTGCGGCTGGCTAGAGGTAGGGGGTAGGTTTAGGCTAGGTTTGTCCAAAAATGGGCTAGGGAAGGTGTATATATATAGAGAAGGGGCTAGGGTTAGGGGGGTTTCAGAGCCCTTCGATCGTAATCGAACGGTTCCGGTCGGAGGGGGGTTTAGTGGGCTGGACTCGGGCTGTGTAGGAGGGTTGGACTGAGAGGAGAGTAAAGAACTGCAGCCCGACACGGGTTTCCGAAGACCGAAAATGTCCGACGAAAATACCAGCAACAGTGCCGCTATATATATAACGGTTGGGCTATCAAACGAGCTCCGAATGCGATGAAACTTGACAGGCGGTCTATCTACACTATAATAAGACCACACGTCAACTCTCATCCCATTCCGAGAACATTTTCCGGCCACTTATAAAATACTATTTCGGACATGCCGCGGGCGCGTGCAAGTGTGTCTGGGCTCAGAACGGACAACGAAGAGAACTGTGGGAACCCGGACGGATGCAAGTTTTGAAAACATGATGATGCAATGCACATGATGACATGACAAGATGCAACACGCAAGCGAATGACATGGCAACAATAGCGAATAACTGGACGACACCTGGCACATCGGTCTTGGGGCGTTACACTTTGGCCACCGAAAGTGTTCCGGGCATCACCGGTAGTGTACCAGGACCACCGGAGGGTCCCAGGGGTCCACCGGGAGGGGCCACCAGCCCCGGAGGCCTACATGGGCCAATAGTGGGAAGGGACCAGCCCCTAGATGGGTTGGGGCGCCTCCCACCAAGGCCCAAGGCGCCTCCAAGAGGGGAAGGGGGCAAACCCTAGGGCAGATGGGCCTTAAGGCCCACCCCAGGTGCGCCTCCCCCTCTCCCCCTTGTGGCTGCCACCCTAGATGGGATCTAGGGTTGCCGCACCCCTTGGGGTGGGAACCCTAGGTGGGGGCGCAGCCCTCCCTCTCCCCCTATATATAGTGGAGGCAAAGGCGCAGCCCAACACACGATTCGATCTCCCTGTTGGTGCAGCCCTACCCCTCTCCCTCCTCGTCTCTCGTAGTGCTTGGCGTAGCCCTGCTGGAGTCCCACGCTCCTCCACCACCACCACGCCGTTGTGCTGCTGCTGGACGGAGTCTTCCCAACCTCTCCTTCTCCCCTTGCTGGATCAAGGCGTAGGAGACGTCACTGGGTTGCACGTGTGTTGAACGCGGAGGCGCCGTTGTTCAGCGCTTAGATCGAAATCAACCACGATCTGAATTGCTACGAGTACGACTCCTTCATCCGCGTTCTTGTAACGCTTCCGCTTAGCGATCTACAAGGGTATGTAGATGCACCCCCTTCCCCTCGTTGCTATATTACTCCATAGATTGATCTTGGTGATGCGTAGAAAATTTTAAATTTCTGCTACGATCCCCAACAGTGACATCATGAGCTAGGTCTATGCATAGTTTCTATGCACAAGTAGAACACAAAGCAGTTGTGGGCGTCGATATTGTCAATTTACTTGCTGTTACTAGTCTTATCTTGATTCAGCGGCATCGTGGGATGAAGCGGCCCGGACCGATCTTACACATACGCTTACGTGAGACTGGTTCCACCGACTGACATGCACTAGTTTCATAAGGTGGCTAGCGGGTGTCTGTCTCTCCCACTTTAGTCGGATCGGATGAGATGAAAAGGGTCCTTATGAAGGGTAAATAGAAATTGGCATATCACGTTGTGGTTAAGATGTAGGTAAGAAACGTTCTTGCTAGAAACCTATAGCAGCCACGTAAAAACTTGCAACAACAATTAGAGGACGTCTAACTTGTTTTTGCAGCATATGCCTTGTGATGTGATATGGCCAAAAGGATGTGATGAATGATATATGTGATGTATGAGATTGATCATGTTATTGTAATAGGAATCACGACTTTCATGTCGATGAGTATGACAACCGGCAGGAGCCATAGGAGTTGTCTTAATTTATTTATGACCTGCGTGTCAACATAAACGTCATGTAATTATTTTACTTTATTGCTAAAGCGTTAGCCATAGTAGCAGAAGTAATAGATGACGAGACAACTTCAAGAAGACACGGTGATGGAGATCATGATGATGGAGATCATGGTGTCATGCCGGTGACAACGATGATCATGGAGCCCTGAAGATGGAGATCAAAAGGAGCAAAATGATATTGGCCATATCATGTCATTATTTGATTGCATGTGATGTTTATCATGTTTTACATCTTATTTGCTTAGAACGATGGTAGCTTAAATAAGATGATCCCTCACTAAAATTTCAAGAAAAGTGTTCCCCCTAACTGTGCACCGTTGCGAAGGTTCGTTGTTTCGAAGCACCACATGATGATCGGGTGTGATAGATTCTAACGTTCGAATACAACGGGTGTTGACGAGCCTAGCATGTACAGACATGGCCTCAGAACACATGCGAAACACTTAGGTTGACTTGACGATCCTAGCATGTACAGACATGGCCTCGGAACACGGAATACCGAAAGGTCGAACATGAGTCGTATAGAAGATACGATCAACATGAGATGTTCACCGTTGATGACTAGTCCGTCTCATGTGATGATCGGACACGGCCTAGTCGATTCGGATCATGTATCACTTAGATTACTAGAGGGATGTCTATCTAAGTGGGAGTTCATTGAATAATTTGATTAGATGAACCTAATTATCATGAACATAGTCTAAATTGTCTTTGCAAATATGTTGTAGATAAATAGCTCACGTTGTAGCTCCCTGTTTCAATACGTTCCTAGAGAAAGATTAAGTTGAAAGATATTGTAAGCAATGATGCGGACTAGGTCCGTAGTCCGAGGAGTTTCCTCACTGCTACACAGAAGGCTTACGTCTTTGATGCACCGCTCGATGTGCAAACCCCTAGAACGTCGTCTGTGGATGTTGTGAACACCTGACGGACACATCCTGATGACTACTTGATAGTTTAGTGCACCATACTTTACGGCTTAGAATCGGGATTCCAATGACGTTTTGAACGCCATAAGACATATGAGATGTTCCAAGAGCTGAAATTGGGATTTCAGGCTCATGCCCATGTTGAGAGGTATGAGACCTCTGACAAGTTCTTTTGCCAACAAGATGGAGGAGAATAGCTCAGCTAGTGAGCATGTGCTCAGAATGTCTGGGTGCTACAATCACTTAAATCAAGTGGGAGTTAAACTTCCAGATAAGATAGTGATTGATAGAGTTCTCTAGCCACTATCACTAAGCTACTAGATCTTCGTGATGAACTATGACATGCAAGGGATGAAGTTGATCCCGGAGCTGTTCGCGGTGCTTAAGACCGCAAAAGATAGAAACCAAGAAGGAGCATCAAGTGTTGATGGTTTAACAAGACCACTGGTTTCAAGAAGGGCAAGGGCTAGAAGGGAGACTTCATGAATGGCAAACCAGTTGCCGCTCCAGTGAAGGAACCCAAGGTTGAACCCAAACCCGAGACTAAGTGCTTCTATTGTAAGGGGAACGGTCACTGGTAGCGGAACTACCCCAAATACATGGTAGATAAGAAGGCTGGCAACTTCAACAAAGTATATACGTGTTATTAATGTGTACCTCACTAGTACTCCTGGTAGCACCTGGGTATTGGATACCGGTTCAGTTACTATTATTGGTGACTTGAAGCAAAAGCTACAGACTGAACGGAGACTGGCTAAGGGCGAGGTGACGATGTGTGTTGGAAGTGTTTCCAAAGTTGATGAGATCACCATCGCACGCTCTGTCGGTTTCAAAACCGGCGGATCTCGGGTAGGGGGTCCCGAACTGTGCGTCTAGGCCGGATGGTAACAGGAGGCAAGGGACACGAAGTTTTACCCAGGTTCGGGCCCTCTCGATGGAGGTAAAACCCTACATCATGCTTGATTAATATTGATGATATGGGTAGTACAAGAGTAGATCTACCACGAGATCGAAGAGGCTAAACCCTAGAAGCTAGCCTATGGTATGATGGTTGATGTGTATGTTGTCCTACGGACTAAAACCCTCCGGTTTATATAGACACCAGATAGGGTTAGGGTTACATAGAGTCGGTTACAATGGTAGGAGATCTACATATCCGTATCGCCAAGCTTGCCTTCCACACCAAGGAAAGTCCCTCCCGGACACGGGACAAAGTCTTCAATCTTGTATCTTCATAGTCCAGGAGTCCGGCTGAAGGTATAGTCCGGCTATCCGAACACCCCCTAATCCAGGACTCCCTCAGTAGCCCCTGAACCAGGCTTTAATGACGAAGAGTCCGGCGCGCAGATTGTCTTCGGCATTGCAAGGCGGGTTCCTCCTCCAAGTACTTCGTAGAAGATTTTGAACACAAAGATAGCGTCCGGCTCTGCAAAATAAGTTTCCACATATTGCCACAGAGAGAATAATATTTACACCAATCTAATCTACTAACGTATTCTGTAGCGTGACACACCACGGCCAAGCCTTTATCCGAGTCGTTTCATTATCCCACCTCAGCGCGTTATGCGAGGCAGTTTCCTTGGCACGTCTTGTTAAAGCAGAGATCGTGTCCCCTTATCCCGGGATTCTCATCAATACGGGCGTGGGTAACCCAACCGCGCCATTGATTACGGCGCTTGGAGATAAGCGAGTTTTATCAGGCTGGTGGGGACATGAAGTTGCGTCCACCCATATAAGGGGATAAGGATCCACCTTTTCACCTACGCCTTCTTCCTCCTTCGCCTATCCATTCTTGCGCACTCAAGCTCCAGCGCCCAAGTCCGCACTCCCCACCTCAACCTTCTCCAGCCATGTCCGGAGCGGGAGGCAAGTGGATGGTTTCCTCCGTCATGGAGGGACATATCAAAAAGCTGAGGAAGGCCGGATACCTGTCTAACGACATCGCGTACCGGCTCCCCGAAAAGGGGCAGCTCATCCCCACCCCTAGGCCCCATGAGAGGGTGGTGTTACTCCCTCATTTCCTCCGTGGACTGGGCTTCCCTCTCCACCCATTTGTCCGAGGGCTCATGTTCTACTACGGCCTGGATTTCCACGATCTGGCCCCGAACTTCGTCCTCAACATCTCGGCGTTTATCGTCGTGTGCGAGGCCTTCCTCCGCATCCGCCCCCATTTCGGCCTATGGCTCAAGACTTTCAACGTCAAGCCGAAGGTGGTGCGCGGCAACCAGGCGAAGTGCGGAGGCGCCATGGTGGGCAAGATGGCCAACGTCCTATGGCTCGAGGGCTCCTTTGTGGAGACCCTGAAGGGGTGGCAATCGGGGTGGTTTTACATCACCGAGCCGCGCGACGCCGAATGGGTCGCACCCCCTGTGTTTCGATCCGGACCCCCTACGCGGCTCACCTCCTGGAAGGAGACGGGCCTGTCATGGGGCAAGAAGGGAGAGCTGACCGGACTCCAAACATGCGTCCAAACCCTGGTGGACAAGAAGCTGAAACTTGTCAACGTAGTCCAGGTTATGCTCATCCGCTTGATCCTCCCGTGTCAACAACGGGCTTTCAACCTGTGGGAGTTCGACCCGGCACGACACCAAACTCTGAGCAGGCTCTTCGACACGACGTACGAAGATGCCTGGAAGGTGCTTTTCAAGGGCGCCGAGGCTCCCGCATCCGCTACCGAGGATCGCGGATTCAGTGTGCAGCGTCACGCTCTCACGGTAAGCTGTTTTTTTTCTTTTACAGGGTATCGGTTTTTCATAGTTTGACTCCATGCGGGATCTAAACTCCCTTACCTTCGACAGGATTGGCAGGTGACATCCGGACAGATCAACTGTCCGGCTCCTTTGCCCGAAGGCCCAGCGGATGCTCGCTTGGCGAAGCTGCTGGTTCCGGCACCCTATGTGGTGCCGGAGAAGAAGGCCGCAAAAAAGGCCGCAGGGACTCGAAAGAGTGCCCGGCGCCAGGAGGTGTCGGATCCATCATCCGATGGTTCCCAGGCGCATTCCTCCCGTGAAGACGGGGAGGAAGAAGAAGAGACCTCTCCCCCTCCAGCGGGAGGAGAGAAGAAAAGGAAGGCCGCCCTCTCTGGGGAGGCCGGAGGGTCCAAGAAGTGGAAAACCCTTCCTACGGACTACTCCACCGACGCCGACGACGGCGGAGAGGAGTGGCAGCCCAGGGCCAAGCCCCTGGCAAAATCGTAAGTATCCGGATACCAGAGTAATTCATAGTATTCGTTTATTGCACAGCTTTCCCTTACGTCGAATATGTTTATGCAGCCCACCCAAAGACCAGCTCGACGCATCGTCGAGCGGCTCACTGGACTCGTCGGATGTAAACTCGCTTCCGACGGCTTCCTCCCCCCGCCCTACGGACGACACCGAAGTGTTGTCCCAACAGGTTCCAAGCCGGGAGGAGGTGGTCCTGGAGGCGCCGCAAGGCGACCTCCCGGACTCCAGGAGTAAAGGGGATGAAACCCCCCAGGGATCCAAGTCTGGCTCTAGGCCGGACACCGCTCCGGAACCTTCAAAGGTTCCAGAGTCCGGCGGGGGACCTCCTTCCAAGAGGAGTAAGTCCACCGTGCCGGTGGCCCCCGTCCAACCGGAGGCGTCGGACAATATGTTGGAGGCGCTCCAAGGCGCCTCCATCGATGAGGAGCACCGCACTATTATGAGTGAGGTGGTCTAGAAGGTTCAGTCCGCCAAGAGCAGACTGACTGAAGCTTGTACTAGCCTTTTGACAGGCTTTGAGGTAAGTAAAGAATGTGTAAACAATAGTACCGCATAGACAGTAGCCCCTGATGCTCTGTTTGGCGTTCAGGAAGAAAAGCCGAATAGAGGATCAAATAGAATTCGCAGGAGTCTAACAAAAATGAGTCAATATGCATATGCAGGCTTCCCTGCTTGCGTCCGCCACACTGGCTGCGGAAGTGGACACGCTAAAGCAGAGCCTCAAGCGGTCCGAGCAAGAGCTCGGGCGTGCCAAGAAGCAGCTCGAGGACAATGAAGGTAAGAAATACCTTGTTTTTTTAAATATATAAAAAAGGTGCAATTGCAAAGAATGACATGATTATCGTGGCTATTGTAGGGGCCACGTCTGAAGTGGCGACCCTTAAGCAAGCGCTGGTCGAGGCCGAGAGGAGGGCGGCCTCGGAGCGCACCGAGCGGGAGAAGTATGAGGCTGAGGTTGGCAAGGTGCGGCAAGAGCTCCAGGCTCTCATGGAGAAACATGAGAGTTTGGAGCTTGACTAAAAGACGCGAGCGTCCGAGCTCGCGGTGGCTATTGAAAATGCCAAGTCTGCCAAGGTCGAATCCCAGAAGACCCTCCAGGAGTTGGATGAGGTGAAGAAGATAGCGGCGGGTAAGGCATTCTTTATCCAAAGCAAACACATAAACATGAGTTACTTGTTACTTACCCGAATCCGGAGCTCTCCAGGAGCGTTAGCAAATCTTCCGCGGAGTGGGTCCGATGCCACCGCATTCTATCGAGCCGAGGAGGGCAACTCGACAGAGAAGGCGTTCTGGTCTCAGTATGCTGAGGCCGGACACCCCGTGCCCCTGAGCGACCAACTGAAGCAACTGGTCGAGCTCCACAAGGCGGCCGAACAGGCCATGAAGGGCCTCATTGTTCGGCTGTGGCCTGGAGGGGCTCTGCCTGGGAGCTATTTCGGGCTGGTGCAGCGGCTGGTGGAGGCCTGTCCAAGGCTCGAAGTCATCAAGCGCTCCGTCTGCATTGAAGGTGCCCGTAGGGCCCTTGCCCGTTCTAAGGTGCACTGGGGCAAGCTGGATGCTGAGAAGCTTGTGAAGGACGGGCCACCGCCGGGGAAAGAGCATCGCAAGCCCGAGAATTACTATAAGGATGTTCTAAAGGGTGCCCGCCTTGTGGCGGATGAATGTTCTAGGGATGTAATTTTTGAGTGAAACTTGCTCGTTTTGTCCTGTGCGCTGAAAACTTGTTCATATGCGCTAAGCAATTCTATTGGAATTTAAAATATTATCTTCTGTGCGGCTGTTTATCAATTCTGAGAGATGGCGAGTCGCCGGCTTCTGCCTCCGTGCCACTAGTGTTGGGGTGCTCGGGGATAAACTTGAGCGCTCTTTTTCCCATGTTTGGGTCCTTCGAGGGAGGCGCTCAACCCAACGAACAAGGCAATCGGACTATAATGCGTGAACACTCTCACTTAGCCATATAATTCTATAATTTTAAATTTCGGCGAAGCCCCCGGTATTCAGAAGACCGAGTTTGGGGCGCTATCCACGCCTTGGCCGGACAGAGCCGGCTCCTCGCCCTAAGCGGCATAAGTCTTTAGGGACTCGAAAAACCTCTCGAACAGCGACCAGCTCTCGCTTCATCATGACAGTCAGTTTTAGCTTTCTCCACTGAGGTGCTCGACCCAGCTCAACTGGGGCACAATCGCAGTGGTTCTCCTAGTGCTACCTTAGCCGATATAGCAGAACGTAAGGCACCAAAACATAGGAGCCGGGCAAACCCAACTATTGACCCAAGACATGATTCGGAGCCGATGCATATAATGCTATAAGTTCGGGGTGCCGCACTTGTTAAAGTGTTCGGACTTCTCACACCATATTGAGGGGTACTAAAGCCCCTGGCGTATTTTGGCCGTACCAACGTGTACGGGTGCAACATGTCGTTAAGGAACATATATAAAGAAAAAAAGGTAATGCAAAAATAGACGAAAGCTATGCATTTTTTATTAAAAAGGGATGCGATCAAAGCAGAACGATACAAATAATGTGATAAGTGGAAGGTTGGACTAGTTAACATGTCCGTTCCAGGGGCAAGCTGCGGAATAGTATGCGGAGCAGGTATACTGCTCGTGATAGAGACCACCTGGGAGTTCCGTACTGCGGCGTGGCTTGTCTGCTTCCCTGGTTCTTGCATCGTTTGTGCGGCAATTGAACTGCCGAACAGGCCTTCCAAAGGATGGAGTCTTGAAAGTAAGAGAAAATATAAAAAATCGGCAGCCCCTGGTACGGTTTAAGCCGTATTTTTGGGCGTGCCGTGATGGTGCCCCTCCCCCTGTACCCATGGTATCTCTAGAGCATAGTTATGTACGCGAAGTACTGGCGTCGCCTTTTTGCGAGGGTTGGGGTCGCGTTGCTACGCCTGCTCGGATCGTGCCAGGCGGTCTTGTTGTAGGTTACTCCATGCACGCTTGACGGTGTCCGGTCGTTTAGTGGCCGGACTGGAGAACTGCCTGGAGAGGCTGCTTTGTACTTCCGCTGCAAGGGCCGCCGTGTGCTCCTCTGTTCGGAGGGAGCGTTCGGTGTTTCCATTGACCGTAATTACTCCTCGAGGGCCTGGCATCTTGAGCTTAAGGTATGCGTAGTGCGGTACCGCATTTGAACTTAGCAAATGCGGTTCGCCCGAGCAGTGCGTGATAACCACTGCGAAACGGGACTATGTCAAAGATTAACTCCTCGCTTCGGAAATTATCCGAAGATCCGAAGACCACTTCAAGTGTGACTGAGCCTATACAGTTGGCCTCTACACTTGGTATTACGCCTTTAAAGGTCGTTTTGGTGGGCTTAATCCTCGAGGGATCTATGCCCATTTTCCGCACTATATCCTGGTAAAGTAGGTTCAGGCTGCTGCCGCCGTCCATAAGGACTCTAGTGAGATGAAATCCGTCAATAATGGGTCTAGGACCAATGCGGCGAATCCGCCATGACGGATGCTAGTGGGATGGTCCCTTCGATCAAAGGTGATCGGGCAGGAGAACCATGGGTTGAACTTTGGGGCGACTGGCTCTACCGCGTATACGTCCCTTAACGCGCGCTTCCGCTCCCTTTTGGGGACGTGGGTTGCGTATATCATGTTCACTGTCCGCACTTGTGGGGGAAAACCCTTCTGTACATTGTTGTTCGGCGGCCGGGGCTCCTCGTCGTCATCACTATGCAGCCCCTTGTCTTCATTTTCGGTGTTTAACTTGCCTGCCTGCTTGAACACCCAACAATCCCTGTTGGTGTGATTGGCCGGTTTTTCGGGGGTGCCATGTATCTGGCACAAGCGGTCGAGTATTCGGTCCAAACTGGACGGGCCCCTAGGACTCCTTTTGAATGGCTTTTTCCACTGACCGGATTTAGAGCCTCTGAATCCGGCATTAACTGCCGTATCCTTAGCATTGTCACCGTTAATGCGGCGCTTCTGCTTGTTGCGACGCGACCTGCCACTACTGTCCCTGGTGTCCGAATTACCAGGGTTCTTGGTCATATTGTTGCTATGAGCAAGCCAGTTGTCTTCTCCCGCACAAAAGCGGGTCATGAGTGTCGTGAGTGCTGCCATAGATTTCGGCTTTTCCTGTCCAAGGTGCCGGGCCAGCCACTCGTCACGGATATTGTGCTTGAAGGCTGCTAGGGCCTCAGCGTCCGGACAGTCGACTATTTGATTTTGCTTTGTTAGGAACCGTGTCCAGAATTGCCTGGCCGATTCCTCTGGCTGCTGAATTACGTGACTTAGGTCGTCGGCATCTGGGGGTCGCACATAAGTGCCCTGGAAATTGTCGAGGAATGCGGCTTCCAGGTCCTCCCAACAACTGATTGATCCTGTTGGCAAGCTGTTAAGCCAATGCCGAGCTGGTCCTTTAAGCTTGAGTGGGAGGTATTTGATGGCGTGGAAATCGTCGTCGCGGGCCATGTGGATATGAAGGAGATAATCCTCGATCATACTGCAGGATCTGTTGTGCCATCATATGATTCGATGTTCACGGGTTTGAAACCCTCGGGGATTTGATGATCCATTATTTCGTCTGTAAAGCATAGTGGGTGTGTGGCGCCTCTGTACTGGGCGATATCATGACGTAGCTCCAATGAGCTTTGTCTACTGTGTTCGGCCCTGCCGAATTTGTGGCCGGCGTGACGGTTACCGTCTCGAGCCATGGGGCGCCCACGCGATCCGTAGATCGATCGTGTTTGCCTTGCCTTGTCCTCCAACATGTCTCGTAAGTCCGGCGCATATTCCCGTGCCTTGGTACGGGGTGCGGCTTGAGTGGAGGGCCGGGAGGCCTCTTTGTCGCGGCCACGAGGTGGCCGGTCGGCCGCATCAAGTGCCTCCTCCTCTAATTGGGGTAGCAACCTGCGCTTTGGGTAGCTCTTGGAGGGGCGTTCGAGTTTATGCTCTTCGGCCGCAAGGACTTTAGTCCATCTGTCGACCAGCAAATCTTGATCAGCTCTAAGCTGTTGCTGTTTTTTCTTGAGGCTTCTTGCCGTGGCCATAAGCCTGCATTGAAAACGCTCTTGCTCGACGGGATCCTCTGGCACGACGAATTCGTCGTCGTCGAGGCTTGCCTCATCTTCGGAGGGAGGCATATAATTATCGTCCTCGACCTCTTTGTCTGCCGCTCTCTCATGAGGGCTGGTTTCTCCATCCTCCTGTGCTAAGTCTTGCTGGAGGGGGTTTTCTTTGGCACTTTCCGGAGTACTATTATCTCCCGTGCTGGAATCACCGTATTTGTTTTGGCGGGATTTTGAGTGGCGCCGCTGACGCCGGCGCTTAGGCTGTTTCTTGGAGGGGTCATCCTCCGCTGTTCTATCGCCATCTCCCTCTTTTGGGGTGTCCACCATGTATATGTCATATGACGAGGTGGCTTTCCAGGGCCTAGTAGGCACTGGTTCTTTATCATCTCCTTCATCGGCGTCCATACCGTCGATGTCTTCGGAGTCGAAGTCGAGCATGTCGGTTAAGTCGTCAAAAGTGGCTACAAAGTGGGTGGTGGGTGGTCTTTGAATTTCTTCATCGTCCGTACCCCAACCTTGCTGACCATAGTCCGGCCAGGGCTCTCCTGATAAAGAGAGAGAGTTTAGTGACTTCAGGATATCGCCGAAAGACGAGTGCTGAAAGATGTCTGCGGCAGTGAACTCCATGATCGGTGCCCAATCGGATTCGATCGGCAGGGGCGCGGAGGGTTCGGAGTCCGGAGAAGAGTCTGGCTCCTTGGAGTCATGAGTCTGGCCGAGTACGGGGCTGGTGTTCGGCTCAATCGCCGTTGGGGTCGCAGCCCCCGAGGTGGCGTCCAACCGCCCATCCTCGATCGGCGCAGTTGGCCCCGAATTGAGGGTCGGAGCCGATGCGGGTGCGGCCTCCAGGGCACTGTTCGGCGGCAGAGCTAGATCATGCTCGTCGTGACAGTGCGGCGCGCTCGGCAGTGGCTCGAATCCGTCTAAGATCAAGTCCCCGCGGATGTCGGCCGTGTAGTTTAAACTTCCAAATCTGACCTGACGGCCAGGGGCGTAGCTTTCGATCTGCTCCAGACGGCCGAGCGAATCGGCCCATAGTGCGAAGCCGCCGAAGACGAAGATCTGTCCAGGGAGGAAGGTCTCACCCTGGACTGCATCGCTATTGATGATCGTAGGAGCCATCGAGCCTGACGGCGACGACACAGAGGGACTCTCAATGAAAGCACCAATGTCGGTGTCAAAACCGGCGGATCTCGGGTAGGGGGTCCCGAACTGTGCGTCTAGGCCGGATGGTAACAGGAGGCAAGGGACACGAAGTTTTACCCAGGTTCGGGCACTCTCGATGGAGGTAAAACCCTACGTCTTGCTTGATTAATATTGATGATATGGGTAGTACAAGAGTAGATCTACCACGAGATCGAAGAGGCTAAACCCTAGAAGCTAGCCTATGGTATGATTGTTGATGTGTATGTTGTCCTACGGACTAAAACCCTCTGGTTTATATAGACACCGGATAGGGTTAGGGTTACATAGAGTCGGTTACAATGGTAGGAGATCTACATATCCGTATCGCCAAGCTTGCCTTCCACGCCAAGGAAAGTCCCTCCCGGACACGGGACAAAGTCTTCAATCTTGTATCTTCATAGTCCAGGAGTCCGGCTGAAGGTATAGTCCGGCTATCCGAACACCCCCTAATCCAGGACTCCCTCACGCTCCATCTGCCTTCGGGATTAGTATTGAACCTAGATAAATGTTATCAGGTGTCTACGTTGAGCATGAATATGATTAGATCATGTTATTGCAATACGGTTATTCATTTAAGTTAGAGAATAATGGTTATTCTGTTTACATGAATAATACCTTTCATGGTCATGCACCCTATGTGAATGGTTCATTGAATCTCGTTCGTGGTAATACACATGTTCATGCAAAAAGATGTAGAGTTAATAATGATAGTACCACTTTCTTGTGGCACTGCCGCTTAGGTCATATTGGCGTAAGATGCATGAAGAAACTCCATGTCGATGGATGTTTGGAGTCACTTGATTTTGAATCACTTGACACATGCGAGCCATGCCTCATGGGCAGGATGACTAAGACCCCGTTTTCAGGTACAATGGAACGGGCAAGTGACTTGTTGGAAATCATACATGCTGATGCGTGTGATCCAATGAGAATTTAAGCGTGTGGTGGATATTGCTATTTTCTCATCTTCACTAACGATTTGAGTAGATATAGGTATATTTACTTAATGAAGCACAAGTCTGAAACGTTTGAAAAGTTCAAGCGATTTCAGAGTGAAGTTAAGAACCATCATAACAAGAAGATCAAATTCCTATGATCTGATCGATGAGAATTTCTGAGTTATGAGTTTGGCAATCACTTAAGACATTGTGGAATTGTTTCACAGTTGAAGCCACCTGGAACACCACAGGGTAATGGTGTGTCCGGACGTCGTAATCGAACCCTATGAGATATGGTGCGATCTATGATGTCTCTTACCGATCTACCGTTTTAATTTTGAGGTTATGCGTTAGAGACAGCTGCATTCACTTTAGATAGGACACCATCTAAAGTCCGTTGAGACGACGTCATATGAACATTGGTTTGGCAAGAAACCAAAGTTGTCGTTTCTTAATGTTTGGGGCTGCGATGCTTAAGGCTTCAGCCGAAGAAGCTCGAACCCAAAAGCGGACAAACACATCTTCATAGGATACCCAAAGGTGAAAGTTGGGTATACCTTCTATCTCAGATCCGAGGGCAAATTGTTTGTCGCTAAGAACGGGTCCTTTCTCGAGAAGGAGTTTCTCTCGAAAGAATTGAGTGGGAGGAAGATAGAACTTGATGAGGTTGTCGAACCTTTATTTCAACCAGAGAGTGATGCAACACAGAAAGATGTTTTCTGTGGCGCCTACGTCTGTTGAAGAGGAAGTTAATGATATTGATCATGAAGCTTCGGATCAAGTTGCTATCCAACCTCATAGGTCGACAAGGATATGTACTACTCGTGAGTGGTACGGTAATCCTGTCTTAGATATCATGTTGTTAGACAACAATGAACCTACGAGCTATGGAGAAGCGATGGTGGGCCTGTATTCCGACAAATGGTTAGAAGCCATGAAATCCGAGATAGGATCCATATATCAGAACAAAGTATGGACTTTGGTGGACTTGCCCGTTGATCGGCAAGCCATTAAGATAAATGGATCTTTAAGAAGAAGACGGACGTGGGCAGTAATGTTACCGTCTATGAAGCTCGACTTGTGGGAAAGAGTCTTTTCACAAGTTCAAGGAGTTGACTACGATGAGAATTTCTCACCCGTAGAGATGCTTAAGTCCGTCGGAATCATGTTAGCATTAGCTGTATTTTTCGATTATGAAATCTTACAGATGGATGTCAAAACAAGTTTTCTTACCAGTTTTCGTAAGAAAAGTTGTATGTGATACAATAAAAGGTTTTGTCGATCCTAAGGATGCTAAAAGGTATGCTGGCTCCAGCAATCCTTCTATGGACTAGAGCAAGCATCTCGGAATCAGAATATATGTTTTGATGGAGTGATCAAAGCTTTTAGGTTTATACAACGTTTGCTAGAAACTTGTATTTACAAGAAAGTGAGTGGGAGCACTACAACATTTCTGATAAGTATATGTGGATGACATATTGTTGATTCGAAATGATGTAGAATTTCTGGAAAGCATAAACGGTTGTTTGAAGAGTGTTTTTCAAAGGAAGACCTAGATAAAGCTGCTTACATATTGGGCATCAAGATCTATAGAGATAGATCAAAACGCCTGATGGTACTTTCAAAGAACGCACACCTTGACATGTTTTTGAAGGAGTTCAAAATAGATTAGTCAAAGAAGGGGTTCTTACCTGAGTTGTAAGGTGTGAAGTTGAGTAAGACTCGAAGATTGACCACGGCAGAAGAAAGAGGAAGGACGAAGGTCGTCCCCTATGCTTTTGTCATAGGATCTATACGGTATGCCATGCTGAAGTACCGCACCTGATGTGTGCCTTGCCACATGTCTGGCAAAAGGGTACAAAGGTGATCTAGGAGTGGATCACTAGATAGCGGTCGAAATTATCCTTAGAGGAATAAGGAAATGTTTCTCGGTTATGGAGATGATAAAGAGTTCGACGTAAAGAGTTACGTCGATGCAAGCTTAACACCTATCCGGATAGCTCTAAGTAGAGATACCGGATACATATAATGGAGCAACAATTTGGAATAGCTCCAAGTGGAACGTGGTAGAAGCATCTACGATATGACATAAAGTTTTGCGAAATACATAGGGATCTGAATATGGCAAGACCCGTTGACTACAACCTCTCTCACAAGCATAACATGATCAAACCCAGAACTCATTGAGTGTTAATCACATAGTGATGTGAACTAGATTATTGAGTCTAGTAAACTCTTTGGATGTTGGTCACATGGCGATGTGACCTGTGAGTGTTAATCACATGGCGATGTGAACTAGATTATTGACTCTAGTGCAAGTGGGAGACTGTTGGAAATATGCCCTAGAGGCAATAATAAATTAGTTATTATTATATCATATTTCATTGTTCATGATAATTGTTTATTATCCATGCTAGAATTGTATTGATAGGAAACTCAGATACATGTGTGGATAAATAGACAACACCATGTCCCTAGTAAGCCTCTAGTTGACTAGCTCGTTGATCAATAGATGGTTACGGTTTCCTGACCATGGACATTGGATGTCGTTGATAACGGGATCACATCATTAGGAGAATGATGTGATGGACAAGACCCAATCCTAAGCCTAGCACAAGATCGTGTAGTTTGTATGCTAAAGCTTTTCTAATGTCAAGTATCATTTCCTTAGACCATGAGATTGTGCAACTCCCGGATACCGTAGGAGTGCTTTGGGTGTGCCAAATGTCACAACGTAACTGGGTGGCTATAAAGGTACACTACGGGTATCTCCGAAAGTGTCTGTTGGGTTGGCACGAATCAAGACTGGGATTTGTCACTCCGTGTAAACGGAGAGGTATCTCTGGGCCCACTCGGTAGGACATCATCATAATGTGCACAATGTGATCAAGGAGTTGATCACGGGATGATGTGTTACAGAATGAGTAAAGAGACTTGCCGGTAACGAGATTGAACAAGGTATCGGGATACCGACGATCGAATCTCGGGCAAGTACCGTACCGATAGACAAAGGGAATTGTATACGGGATTGATTGAATCCTTGACATCGTGGTTCATCCGATGAGATCATCATGGAGCATGTGGGAACCAACATGGGTATCCAGATCCCGCTGTTGGTTATTGACCGGAGAGTTGTCTCGGCCATGTCTGCATGACTCCCGAACCCGTAGGGTCTACACACTTAAGGTTCGATGACGCTAGGGTTATAGGGAAAGTATGTACGCGGTTACCGAATGTTGTTCGGAGTCCCAGATGAGTTCCCGGACGTCACGAGGAGTTCCGGAATGGTCCGGAGGTAAATATTTATATATAGGAAGTATGGTTTTGGCCACCGGAAGTGTTCTGGGCATCACCGATAGTGTACCGGGACCACCGGAGGGTCCCGGGGGTCCACCGGGAGGGGCCACCAGCCCCGGAGGCCTACTTGGGCCAATAGTGGGAAGGGACCAGCCCCTAGGTCGGTTGGGGCGCCTCCCACCAAGGCCCAAGGCGCCTCCAAGAGGGGAAGGGGGCAAACCCTAGGGCAGATGGGCCCTAAGGCCCACCCCACGTGCGCCTCCCCCTCTCCCCCTTGTGGCCGCCACCCTAGATGGGATCTAGGGCTGCTGCACCCCTTGGGGTGGGAACCCTAGGTGGGGGCGCAGCCCTCCCTCTCCCCCTATATATAGTGGAGGCAAAGGCGCAGCCCAACACACGATTCGATCTCCCTGTTGGCGCACCCCTACCCCTCTCCCTCCTCGTCTCTCGTAGTGCTTGGCGTAGCCCTGCTGGAGTCCCGCGCTCCTCCACCACAACCACGCCGTTGTGCTGCTGCTGGACGGAGTCTTCCCAACCTCTCCTTCTCCCCTTGCTGGATCAAGGCGTAGGAGACGTCACCGGGCTGCACGTGTGTTGAACGCGGAGGCACCGTTGTTCGGCGCTTAGATCGGAATCAACCGCGATCTGAATCGCTACGAGTACGACTCTTTCATCCGCGTTCTTGTAACGCTTCCACTTAGCGATCTACAAGGGTATGTAGATGCACTCCCCTTCCCCTCGTTGCCAGATTACTCCATAGATTGATCTTAGTGATGCGTAGAAAATTTTAAATTTCTGCTACGATCCCCAACAATCTCTCCTCATCGTTTTCGTCCAAAATGATGGGTCTTGCATGGTCGCATACCGCCGGTCCCTTGACCACCGTCTGCACTACATCATGGTCATCCTCCTGCGCTACTAACGTCCTAGTCCAGAACGTTATGGCACACTGGTTTTGAGGAGCAATGTACGTACCCCTGTATTTGGCCCATCTTGCTATCTGACCAGCATCGCGGGAGTCGTCCTGATTCATGACCCAACGCAAGATGTCGACTGACATGGCACCCTTCACTGGATCAGGAATCAACATTTTCAACTCCTCCACTGTCACCTTCTTTACCACAGCGTCAGCCTCCTTGTGCGTGTCCTAGATGCCAGTGAAGTTCGAGCACACTTCCATGGTGTTTTCAAACTTGGTGCAGTCACCCATAGAGCACCCGAGGAAGAAAGCCCTCCATCCAATGCCCCGGTGGAATGAGTTGGGGATGTGGTTCATGGCGATGGAGAGGTGTTGAAAAAGAGAGGTGGAAGATGAGTGACAGAGAGAGAGACAGGGTTTGAGTGTGGTGGTGTGGTAAATAGGTGAAGGAAATATGCCCTAGAGGAAATAATAAAGTTATTATTTATTTCCTTATATCATGATAAATGTTTATTATGCATGCTAGAATTGTATTAACCGGAAACATAATACATGTGTGAATACATAGACAAACAGAGTGTCACTAGTATGCCTCTACTTGACTAGCTCGTTGATCAAAGATGGTTATGTTTCCTAAACCATAGACATGAGTTGTTATTTGATTAACGGGATCACATCATTAGGAGAATGATGTGATTGACTTGACCCATTCCGTTAGCTTAGCACTTGATCGTTTAGTTTGTTGCTATTGCTTTCTTCATGACTTATACATGTTCCTATGACTATGAGATTATGCAACTCCCGTTTACCGGAGGAACACTTTGTGTGCTACCAAACGTCACAACGTAACTGGGTGATTATAAAGGTGCTCTACAGGTGTCTCCGAAGGTACTTGTTGGGTTAGCGTATTTCGAGGTATCTCTGGGCCCTCTCGGTAATGCACATCACTTAAGCCTTGCAAGCATTGCAACTAATGAGTTAGTTGCGGGATGATATATTACGAAACGAGTAAAGAGACTTGCCGGTAACGAGATTGAACTAGGTATTGAGATACCGACGATCGAATCTCGGGCAAGTAACATACCGATGACAAAGGGAACAACGTATATTGTTATGCGGTTTGACCAATAAAGATCTTCGTAGAATATGTGGGAGCCAATATGAGCATCCAGGTTCCGCTATTGGTTATTGACCAGAGACGTGCCTCGGTCATGTCTACATAGTTCTCGAACCCATAGGGTCCGCACGCTTAACGTTTCGATGACAGTTATATTATGAGTTTATATGTTCTGATGTACCGAAGGTTGTTTGGAGTCCCAGATGAGATCACGGACATGACGAGGAGTCTCGAAATGTTCGAGACATGAAGATTGATATATTGGAAACCTATGTTTGGATATCGGAGGTGTTCCGGGTGAAATCGGCATTTTACCGGAGTACCGGGAGGTTACCGGAACCCCCCGGGAGCTTAATGGGCCATAGTGGGCCTTGTGGAGAAGAGGAGAGGCGGCCAGGGCAGGGCCGCGCGCCCCTCCCCCTAGTCCGAATAGGACAAGGAGAGGGCCCCCCCTTTCCTTCCTCTCTCCCTCCGGTAGGAGTAGGACTCCTCCTGGCGCGCCCCCTCTAGGCCGGCCGCACCTCCCCCCTTGCTCCTTTATATACAGGGGCAGGGGGGCACCCTAGAGACACAACAATTGATCGTTTGATCTTTTAGCCGTGTGCGGTGCCCCCTCCACCATAGTCCACCTCGATAATACTGTAGCGGTGCTTAGGCAAAGCCCTGCGTCGGTAGAACATCATCATCGTCACCACACCGTCGTGCTGACGAAACTCTCCCTCAACACTTGTCTGGATCGGAGTTCGAGGGACATCATCGGGCTGAACGTGTGCTGAACTCGGAGGTGCCGTGCGTTCGGTACTTGATCGGTCGGATCGTGAAGACGTACGACTACATCAACCGCGTTGTGCTAACGCTTCCGTTCTCGGTCTACGAAGGTACGTGGACACACTCTTCCCTCTCGTTGCTATGCATCACCATGATCTTGTGTGTGCGTAGGAAATCTTGAAATTACTACGTTCCCCAACAGTGGCATCCGAGCCAGGTTTTATGCGTAGATGTCATATGCACGAGTAGAACACAAGTGAGTTGTGGGCGATATAAGTCATACTGCTTACCAGCATGTCATACTTTGGTTCGGCGGTATTGTTGGATGAAGCGACCCGGACCGACATTACGCGTACGCTTACGCGAGACTGGTTCTACCGACGTGCTTTGCACACAGGTGGCTGGCGGGTGTTAGTTTCTCCAACTTTAGTTGAACCGAGTGTGGCTACGCCCGGTCCTTGCGAAGGTTAAAACAACACCAACTTGACAAACTATCATTGTGGTTTTGATGCGTAGGTAAGAACGGTTCTTGCTAAAGCCTGTAGCAGCCACGTAAAATTGCAACAACAAAGTAGAGGACGTCTAACTTGTTTTTGCAGGGCATGTTGTGATGTGATATGGTCAAGACATGATGCTAAATTTTACTATATGAGATGATCATGTTTTGTAACCGAGTTATCGGCAACTGGCAGGAGCCATATGGTTGTCGCTTTATTGTATGCAATGCAATCGCCCTGTAATGCTTTACTTTATCACTAAGCGGTAGCGATAGTCGTAGAAGCATAAGATTGGCGAGACGACAACGATGCTACGATGGAGATCAAGGTGTCGCGCCGGTGACGATGGTGATCATGATGGTGCTTTGGAGATGGAGATCACAAGCACAAGATGACAATGGCCATATCATATCACTTATATTGATTGCATCTGATGTTTATATTTTATGCATCTTATCTTGCTTTGATTGACGGTAGCATTATAAGATGATCCCTCACTAAATTATCAAAGTATAAGTGTTCTCCCTGAGTATGCACCATTGCGAAAGTTCTTCGTGCTGAGACACCACGTGATGATCGGGTGTGATAGGCTCTACGTTCAAATACAACGGGTGCAAAACAGTTGCACACGCGGAATACTCAGGTTAAACTTGACGAGCCTAGCATATAACAGATATGGCCTCGGAACACGTAGACCGAAAGGTCGAGCGTGAATCATATAGTAGATATGATCAACATAGTGATGTTCACCGTTGAAACTACTCCATCTCACGTGATGATCGGGCATGGTTTAGTTGATATGGATCACGTGATCACTTAGAGGATTAGAGGAATGTCTATCTAAGTGGGAGTTCTTAAGTAATATGATTAATTGAACTTAAATTTATCATGAACTTAGTCCTGGTAGTATTAGCATATCTATGTTGTAGATCAATAGCTCGCGTTTAGCTCCCCTGTTTTATTTTTGATATGTTCCTAGATAAAACTAAGTTGAAAGATGTTAGTAGCAATGATGCGGATTGGATCCGTGATCTGAGGTTTATCCTCATTGCTGCACAGAAGAATTATGTCCTTGATGCACCGCTAGGTGACAAACCTATTGCAGGAGCAGATGCAGATGTTATGAACGTTTGGCTAGCTCAATATGATGACTACTTGATAGTTTAGTGCACCATGCTTAAACGGCTCAGAATCGGGACTTCAAAGACGTTTTGAACGTCATGGACCATATGAGATGTTCCAGGAGCTGAAGTTAATATTTCAAGCAAATACCCGAGTTGAGAGATATGAAGTCTCCAACAAGTTCTATAGCTAAAAGATGGAGGAGAATAGCTCAAGCAGTGAGCATGTGCTCAGATTGTCTGGGTACTACGCTTGAATCAAGTGGGAGTTAATCTTCCAGATAAAATAGTGATTGATAGAATTCTCTAGTCACCATCACCAAGTTAGTAGAACTTCGTGATAAACTATAATATGCAAGGGATAACGGAAACGATTCCCAAGCTCTTCGTGATGCTGAAATTGACGAAGGTAGAAATCAAGAAAAGCATCAAGTGTTGATGGTAAACAAAACCACTAGTTTCAAGTAAAGGGACAAAGGGAAGAAAGGGGAACTTCAAGAAGAACAGCAAGCAAGTTACTGCTCAAGTGAAAAAACCCAAGTCTGGACCTAAGCCTAAAACTGAGTGCTTCTACTGCAAAGGGACTGGTCACTGGAAGCGGAACTACCCCAAGTAATTGGCGGATAAGAAGGATGGCAAAGTGAACATAGGTATATTTGATATACATGTTATTGATGTGTACTTTACTAGTGTTTATAGCAACCCCTCAGTATTTGATACTAGTTCAGTTGCTAAGAATAGTAACTCGAAACGGGAGTTGCAGAATGAACAGAGACTAGTTAAGGGTGAAGTGACGGTATGTATTGGAAATGGTTCCAAGATTGATATGATCATCATCGCACACTCCCTATACTTTCGGGATTAGTGTTAAACCTAAAATAAATGTTATTTAGTGTTTGCGTTGAGCATGAATATGATTGGATCATGTTTATTGCAATACGGTTATTCATGTAAGTTAGAGAATAATTGTTCTTCTGTTTACATGAATAAAACCTTCTATGGTTATACACCCAATGAAAATGGTTTGTTGGATCTCGATCGTGGTGATACACACTTTCATTGAAGCCAAAAGATGCAAAGTTTATAATGATAGTGCAACTTATTTGTGGCACTGCCGTTTAGGTCATATTGGTGTAAAGCGCATGAAGAAAATCCATGCTGATGGGCTTTTGGAATCACTTGGTTATGAATCAGTTGATGCTTGCGAACCATGCCTCATGGGCAAGATGACTAAGACTCTGTTCTCCGAAACAATGGAGTGAGCAACAGATTTGTTGGAAATCATACATACTGATGTATGTGGTCCGATGAATATTGAGGCTCGCGAAAGGTATCATTATTTTCTGATCTTCACATATGATTTGAGCAGATATGAGTATATCTACTTGATGAAACACAAGTCTGAAACATTTGAAAAGTTCAAAGAATTTCAGAGTGAAGTGGAGAATCATCGTAACAAAAATAAAAGTTTCTACGATATGATCGCAGAAGTAAAATATTTGAGTTACGAGTTTGGCCTTCAGTTAAAACAATGTGAAATAGTTTCACTACTCACGCCACCTAGAACACCACAGTGTAATGGTGTGTCCGAATGTCATAACCGTACTTTATTAGATATGGTGCAATGTATGATGTCTCTTACTGATTTACCACTATCATTTTGGGGTTATGCATTAGAGACAACTACATTCACGTTAAATAGGGCACCATCTAAATCCGTTGAGAAGACACCGTATGAACTATGGTTTGGCAAGAAACCTAAGCTGTCATTTCTTAAAGTTTGAGGTTGCAATGCTTATGTGAAAAAGTTTCAACCTGATAAGCTCAAACCCAAATCGGAGAAGTGCGTCTTCATAGGATACCCAAAAAGAAAATGTTGGGTATACCTTCTATCACAGATCCGAAGGCAAGATATTCATTGCTAGGAATGGATCCTTTCTAGAGAAGGAGTTTCTCTCGAAAGAAGTGAGTGGGAGGAAAGTAGAACTTGATGAGGTAACTGTACCTGCTCCCTTATTGGAAAGTAGTTCATCACAGAAATCTGTTCCTGTGACTACTACACCAATTAGTGAGGAAGCTAATGATGATGATCATGTAACTTCAGATCAAGTTACTACCGAACCTCATAGGTAAACCAGAGTGAGGTCCGCACCAGAGTGGTACAGTAATCCTGTTTTGGAGGTCATGTTACTTGACCATGATGAACCTACGAACTATGAGGAAGCGATGATGAGCCCAGATTCCGCGAAATGGCTTGAGACCATGAAATCTGAGATGAGATCCATGTATGAGAACAAAGTATGGACTTTGATTGACTTGCCCAATGATCGGCGAGCCATTGAGATTAAATGGATCTTCAAGAGGAAGATGAACGCTGATAGTAGTGTTACTATCTACAAAGCTAGAATTGTCGCAAAAGGTTTTTGACAAGTTCAAGGTATTGACTACGATGAGAGTTTCTCACTCGTATCTATGCTTAAGTCTGTCCGAATCATGTTAGCAATTGCCGCATTTTATGAAATCTGGCAAATGGATAAACAAAACTTCATTCCTTAATGGATTTATTAAAGAAGAGTTGTATATGATTGAAAGATCGTGGATGTCGCCTAGAGGGGGGTGAATAGGCGTTTTAAAATAATTACGGTTTAGGCTTGAACAAATGCGGAATAAACCTAGCAGTTAATTTGTCAAGCACAAAACCTAAAACAACTAGGCTCACCTATGTGCACCAACAACTTATGCTAAGCAAGATAAGCAACTATGTGATAGCAAGATATATGACAAGAAACAATATGGCTATCACAAAGTAAAGTGCATAAGTAAAGGGCTCGGGTAAGAGATAACCGAGGCACGCGGATACGATGATGTATCCCGAAGTTCACACCCTTGCGGATACTAATCTCCATTTGGAGCGGTGTGGAGGCACAATGCTCCCCAAGAAGCCACTAGGGCCACCGTAATCTCCTCACGCCCTCGCACAATGCAAGATGCCGTGATTCCACTAAGGGACCCTTGAGGGCGGTCACTGAACCCATACAAATGGCAACCCTTGGGGGCGGTCACCGAACCCGTACACTTTGGCAACCCTTGGGGGCGGTCACCGGAACCCGTCAAATTGCTCGGGGCAATCTCCACAACCTAATTGGAGACCCTGACGCTTGCCCGGAGCTTTAGACCACAATCATTGAGCTCCGAACACCACCAACCATCTAGGGCACCCAAGCACCCAAGAGGAACAAGCTCAAGGGTACCAAGCACCCAAGAGTAATAAGCTTCTCAACTTGTAACTTCCACGTATCACCATGGAGAACTCAAACCGATGCACCAAATGCAATGGCAAGGGCACACGGAGTGCCCAAGTCCTTCTCTCTCAAATCCCACCGAAGCAACTAATGCTAGGGAGGAAAATGAGAGGAAGAACAAGAAAGAGAACACAAAGAACTCCAAGATCTAGATCCAAGGGGTTCCCCTCACATAGAGGAGAAAGTGATTGGTGGAAATGTGGATCTAGATCTCCTCTCTCTTGTCCCTCAAAAACTAGCAAGAATCCATGGAGGGATTGAGAGTTAGCAAGCTCAAAGAAGGTCAACAATGGGGGAAGAACACGAGCTCCAAGGATAAGGTTCATTGGGGAAGAAGACCCCCTTTATAGGAGGGGGAAAATCCAACCGTTATGTGCTCAGCCCGCACACGAGCGGTACTACCGCTTCACGAGCGGTACTACCGCTCAGGCAGAAGAAACAGAGAAAAGGAGCAACAAAACATGAACCTTGGGGCGGTAGTACCGCAGGAGACAGCGGTGCTACTGCTGGGTTAAGCGGTACTACCGCTCCCTTCGGCGGTACTGCCGCGCAGAACGAAGGGGAAAGGGAAAGAGGGAATCGGGCGGTACTACCGCGGAGGAAGGGCGGCACTGCCGCTAAGGAGCGGTACTGCCGCACTATTGCCGCAGCGAGGTACCGCACAATCCGACACAGAAAAAGACCCCTCGAATCAACGCGGTAGGGACCTGGTAAGCCAGTGGTAGTACCGCTGCGGAGTCACCGCCGGTACTACCGCTGCGGAGCGGTACTGCCGCTTGTGACCCCTCAGCGGTACTACCGCTGGGTACCACGGTACTACCGCTGGGACCCTGACAAAAATCACACTCAAGAAAACAAGAACTGCCATAACTTCTGCATATGAGCTCCGAATTGAGCAAACTCAAGCTTGTTGGAAACAAGACGACGAGTAGCATCAAAACAGCGACTGGTTATAGTAAGAAGAGGCAGGGGAGGTATGCCTAACAAAAAGAGGAGTGGAACCTCCAACCGAGAAGAATCGGCAAAACCTCCAACATCGAAAACATCATAGAAGAAGCATGCGAACTCCGTTTTCGATGAACTCAAGCTTGTCATCAAGATGACCGTAAGCTCTAAGACTCACAAAGAGAACCAAACAAGAACCAAGAAAGATGATGCAAGGATGCAATGGTTTGAGCTCTCAATGAACGATACGATCAAGCTACTCATTGAGAGCCCCCCTTGATAGTATGGCAATCGATCCTATAACCCGGTCTCCCAACTACTAACATGAGACCGGTAAAATAGAAAACCTATCAAGCGCAAACCTTTGCCTTGCACATGGTCCACTTGAGCTAGATGAAGACGATCTTGACTTCCTCAAGTTGGACCACCTTTCTTGATTGTGTTGGCTCGATGAAGACTAGTTGATTGCTCCCCCATACTCCACTATGGGTGAGCCTTTCTTCCGCACATCTTCACAAGTCCATTGTCACCACAATGGACGGCAAGCTTCAAGCATTTGATCTCTTCGTGATGCTCCACTTGAACTTGCACACCGCAACCTTTCTTGATTGTGTTGAGTCGATGAAGACTAGTTGATTGCTCCCCCATACTCTACTATGGGTGAGCTACTCTTCCGCACATCTTCACAGGTCCATTGTCACCACAAAGGACAACAAGCTTCAAGCATTTGATCTCTTCGTGATGCTCCACTTGAACTTTGCACACCGCAACCTAACCCCACAAAGAACCCTCACGAAGACCATGGGTTAGTACACAAAGCGTAATTGACAATGCTTACCATACCATGGGATCACTTGATCCCTCTCGGTACATCTTCTATGCTTTGTGGGTTGATCAACTTGTTTCACTCTTTGGCTTAGTCTTGATCAACCTCTCACAAGACCAATCTTTAGGTAATTCCTTGAATAGCACCTTGGTAGACACAAACTCTCCTTGAAACCAACACATGTACTCCAAGAAAAGCCTATGGACAAAACCTTCAAATATAACTCAAGGCAACCATTAGTCCATAGAGATTGTCATCAATTACCAAAACCAAACATGGGGGCACCGCATGTTCTTACAATGATGCAACAAGAAAGTTTTGTCAATCCTAAAGGTGCTAACAAAATATGCAAGCTCCAGCGATCCATCTATGGACTGGTGCAAGCATCTCGGAGTTGGAATATACGCTTTGATAAGTTGATCAAAGCATATAGTTTTATACAGACTTGCGGTGAAGCCTGAATTTACAAGAAAGTGAGTGGGAACACTACAACATTTCTGATAAGTATATGTGAATGACATATTGTTGATCGGAGATAATGTAGAATTATTCTGCAAATCATAAAGGAGTGTTTGAAAGGAGTTTTTCAAAGAAAGACCTCAATGAAGCTGCTTACATATTAAACATCAAGATCTACAGAGATAGATCAAGACGCTTGATAAGTTTTTCAGTGAGTACATACCTTGACAAGATTTTGAAGTAGTTCAAAATGGAACAGTCAAAGAAAGAGTTCTTGCCTGTGTTACAAGGTGTGAAACTGAGCAAGACTCAAAGCCCGACCACGGCAGAAGATAGAAAGAGAATGAAAGTCATTCCCTATGCCTTGGCCATAGGTTCTATAAAATATGCCATGCTGTGTACCAGATCTATTGTATACCCTACACTGATTTTGGCAAGGGAGTACAATAGTGATCTAGGAGTAGATCACTGGACATCGGTCAAAATTATCCTTAGTGGAATAAGGATATGTTTCTCGATTATGGAGGTGACAAAAAGGTTTGTCGTAAAGGGTTACGTCGATGCAAATTTTGACACTGATCCAGATGACTCTAAATCTCAATCTGGATACATATTGGAAGTGGGAGCAATTAGCTAGAGTAGCTCCGTGCAGAGCATTGTTGACATAGAAATTTGCAAAATACTTACGGATCTGAATGTGGCAGATCCGTTGACTAAACTTCTCTCTCAAGCAAAACATAATCACACCTTAGTACTCTTTGGGTGTTAATCACATAGAGATGTGAACTAGATTATTGACTCTAGTAAACCCTTTTGGTGTTGGTCACATGTCGATGTGAACTATGGTTGTGTTAATCACATGGTGATGTGAACTATTGGTATTAAATCACATGGCGATGTGAACTAGATTATTGACTCTAGTGCAAGTGGGAGACTGAAGGAAATATGCCCTAGAGGCAATAATAAAGTTATTATTTATTTCCTTATATCATGATAAATGTTTATTATTCATGCTAGAATTGTATTAACCGGAAACATAATACATGTGTGAATGCATAGACAAATGGAGTGTCACTAGTATGCCTCTACTTGACTAGCTCGTTGATCAAAGATGGTTATGTTTCCTAAACCATAGACATGAGTTGTCATTTGATTAACGGGATCACATCATTAGAAGAATGATGTGATTGACTTGACCCATTCCGTTAGCTTAGCACTTGATCGTTTAGTTTGTTGATATTGCTTTCTTCATGACTTATACATGTTCCTATGACTATGAGATTATGCAACTCCCGTTTACCGGAGGAACACTTTGTGTGCTACCAAATGTCACAATGTAACTGGGTGATTATAAAGGTGCTCTACAGGTGTCTCCGAAGGTACTTGTTGGGTTGGCGTATTTCGAGATTAGGATTTGTCACTCCGATTGTCGGAGAGGTATCTCTGGGCCCTCTCAGTAATGCACATCACTTAAGCATTGCAACTAATGAGTTAGTTGCGGGATGATGTATTACGGAACGAGTAAAGAGACTTGCCAGTAACGAGATTGAACTAGGTATTGAGATACCGACGATCGAATCTCGGGCAAGTAACACACCAATGACAAAGGGAACAACGTATGTTGTTATGCGGTCTGACCGATAAAGATCTTCATAGAATATGTGGGAGCCAATATGAGCATCCAGGTTCCGCTATTGGTTATTGACCAGAGACGTGTCTTGGCCATGTCTACATAGTTCTCGGACCCGTAGGGTCCGCACGCTTAAGGTTTCGATGACAGTTATATTATGAGTTTATATGTTTTGATGTACCGAAGGTTGCTCGGGGTCCCGGATGAGATCACGGACATGACGAGGAGTCCCGAAATGGTCGAGACATGAAGATTGATATACTGGAAGCCTATGTTTGGATATAAGAAGTGTTCCGGGTGAAATCGGGATTTTACCGGAGTACCGGGAGGTTACCGGAACCCCCCGGGAGCTTAATGGGCCATAGTGGGCCTTGTGGAGAAGAGGAGAGGCGGCCAGGGCAGGGCCGCGCGCCCCTCCCCCCTAGTCCGAATAGGACAAGGAGAGGGGGGCGGCGCCCCCCCTTTCCTTCCTCTCTCCCTCCTCTTTCCCCCTCCACTCCTAGTCCAACAAGGAAAAGGGAGGGTGTCCTACTCCCGGTAGGAGTAGGACTCCTCCTGGCGCGCCCCCTCTAGGCCGGCCGCACCTCCCCCCTTGCTCCTTTATATATAGGGGCAGGGGGGCACCCTAGAGACACAACAATTGATCGTTTGATCTTTTAGCCGTGTGCGGTGCCCCCTCCACCATAGTCCACCTCGATAATACTGTAGCGGTGCTTAGGCAAAGCCCTGCGTTGGTAGAACATCATCATCGTCACCACGCCGTTGTGCTGACGAAACTCTCCCTCAACACTCGGCTGGATCGGAGTTCGAGGGACGTCATCGGGCTGAACGTGTGCTGAACTCGGAGGTGCCGTGCGTTCGGTACTTGATCGGTCGGATCGTGAAGACGTACGACTACATCAACCGAGTTGTGCTAACGCTTCCGTTTTCGGTCTACGAGGGTACGTGGACACACTCTTCCCTCTCGTTGCTATGCATCACCATGATCTTGCGTGTGCGTAGGAAAATTTGAAATTACTACGTTCCCCAACAGTAGGGTGTGTAAATATAGGAGCTCTGGACGATAGGCATGAATGCTGATCTCTAAACTTCATGATGTTCATAATGCAATTCAACATGGAGGTGGTGGCGCCTAGAGAGAAGGGCAAGGAGGTGGTGTCACCCTTGGACAGGGGCAAGGATGTTGTGTTGCCCTTGGACCAGGGGCAAGGAGGTGGTGTCGCCCTTGGAGGACGACATGGTGTTGTAGGAGCACCCTAGCGGCAAGGGGGGGGGACTACGACCACTATCCCAATGAGGCAAGGCCAGCCCACTTTGTAAGGTGATCATTGCCCCGAAGTTGGAGTGCCTGTCTATACCCCTAGTGTCAGTGGTAAAAATGACAGACCTCGGAGCAGGCGGTCTCGAGCTATGGATCTTGGATCGATAGTAACCGGGATGAAGGAGACAATGTTTACCTATGTTCGGGCCCTCTCGAAGAGGTAATACTCTACGTCTTGCTTTGATTGTACTGATGATGATGATGATGATGTATTGGGTACAAGCTTGATCTACCTCGAGATCGTGATGAGAGACCTTACTCTAGGGCTAGATGGATGTGATTGCGATAAGGGTCCCCTCTACGGGCTAAACCATCTGGTTTATATACACGCTGGGTAGGACATCTAGGGTTACATGGTCGGTATCCAGGGGTACGCATGGAGGCGGCATGAGATATCTTGGAGTATACGCCAAGTCTTCGGTAGATGCGATCTTGATCACGTCCAGGCGTGTAGCTTCCAGAGTCCACCTGATGGAGAATGAAGGCCTACATGCCCACTCGAGGACTATGGGCCGACTAGGTTGGCACTCCCTAGTCCAGGATACCGTCATTTAGACTTCATGAAGCATGTCCCCGTCCCTCATGAGTTCTAGCTGAAAATGAACACTGGCTGCACGTGAAGGGTCACGGTCCGGGTTATTAATGGGAGGGTCACACTTGATGAGGGTTTGCCTCCCTTCACCGTTGTCCACCAAATTAGGATCGGCTACACGGCCACCTTCAAGCTGCTGACCCCCGACACACTGAAGGTGATCGTCTTCAGTGACGATGGCATGGAGGTGGTCACCAAGTGCAAGAAGCACGGTGACGTCTTCGCAGTGAGCGTCTAGAGAGGTCATTTTGCCTGGTTTGGTTTTAAGACTATTATGTGTTGTTGATTTGGTTTAAAATGGCTCGTATTATGTTAAACTTGTTCTTATGCTGGTTATGTGTGTCTCTGGTTTGTTCTACCTGCTCTAGTTTCATCTTATGCTATATACGTGTGTCTCTGGTAACCTCACCAACTCATCGAGGAGGTTACCAGACAATTGTGTTGCATGTAACCAAACAACCGGACTTGTGTTTCTTCCAAAGCAAGCCTGAGACCAAATAGCTTGCCTTCCATTCTGTCACATGCAGGCTAGAGGGGATGCAGGCAATCAATCAATATGTATATGTTGGTTATTTGCCTACATTAGCTCAATCATGCTGACCCGAGATGAATGTGCAAAGGGGCAAAAAATGGTGCAGACAACCAAACACGTCATATATGTACATTATCCCGAAATGAATCACTTTGAGCTAGCTATGAAAAAAATGCACCAACACGCACACCTAGACCGCCAAAAACCACCACTGGCAGCTAAAAAGGTAAACAAATCTTCCTCACAAAGGAGGGAGGGCAAAATCTTTCAAAGAGGTGGGGGAATAGGGAAATCGTTTTAGGTTGTATGGCGAAGCGGCGGCTCTGGGTCGTGTTATGGAGTGTCGTCTCTGGCTGCTTGGGCGGCGGAGTTGTCTACTCGCCCAGTACGCGCCTCGGGGCCGGTGTGTGTGCCGGAGCAACGACTCCGGATCATGTGGTGGAGTGTCGACTCTGGTTGCTTGTGCGGCAGAGTCACTGTCTCACATGGATTGCAGGCTCGAGGCCAGCGCAATTGGCTATGTATCGGTTTTTGACTAATTTTATAGATAAACTGGTCAATTATCTTCTTCTATATGAAAAGGTAGAGCTCGTGCCGTTTGCTCAATTTTTTTGACATGAATTCGACAAACCATCATAGGTAGTTTTATTGGCATCAAACCATAATTATATCATCCATGAGAGTTGCAGCATAAGGGCATCTTCAACACGGACTCCTAAAAAGGCCAATGTATCCGTCCGTGGAAAGTTATATGGGAGCTGGCCGTCCAACCATGTCTGCATATATTTCAAATAGAATATGAACAAATTGATCGGATGATTTTCATTTAAATTGAAACACACTCATTACATTTTCAACATAATCCATTAAACAAAAGCGTCCAGAAGTTAACCTAGTATAAATCTTCGGTGGCGGCTGTCCTTCAAGTCCTCGTTGTTTCCATGTCTGGTGTCCTCGATGACCATGAGCACCGAGAAGTGAAGTTGTGGGTTGCCGGCGAGGAAGAATAAGACATGGGACACAGACCGGCCCACATTGGACACAAGTATTTCATAGCTCAAGATATTCTTTTTTCTAGGAAAATATGGTTAAAATTAGGCCCAAGAAGATACTTTCTGAGTGATATTTCCTAACCTTTTTTAGGGCAACATTTTGTTCATTGTCGACTGAGAAACCAAATATAGCATCGAGTCTTCCCATGGAAGGGCATGCATCATGAAGATCATAGTCTAGCGAGCGCCAAGCAACCTCATTTGGTGTAATATAGCGACATTCTAGATTATTATCTATTTGACTGATTATTTCACTTTATGTATCATATGTTCCATCATTAGACTATATTCAAAATCTAGCACAATCACATCCTTTTTTCATATACTTGAAAATATTTTTGTACAAACCATATGATTGACCTTTGCTCTACTTGAGCTTGGTATTTAACCATCAAGTAGAGGTTGTGATGAACAATAGATCTTTTATCAATGATGCTGCATATTGTATGAAACCATTCTCCAAGACAATGGTGTAAATATTTAAGATTTAAAGATGACAACTTCCGTACCAATGTGAGTATAAAGAGACATATGAAGCAATGAAGCCAATCCGAGCAGCAAGAGACCTATGGAGCAAAATGCCGAGCACCATACGATCCGTAGCACAATCTGATAAAAAAAAACATAAGTTGAAGAATAGGAAAAATCAGAGATGGCTCAACACAGGGAGTGTGCAATATAGTACTCCCTCCGTTTCGAATTACTCCCTTCGTTCCGAATTACTTATCTTAGATTTGTCTAGATACGAAGGTATCTAGCACTAAAATGAGTCTAGATACATCCGTATCTAGACAAATCCAAGACAAGTAATTCAGAACGGAGGAAGTACTTGTCTTAGATTTGTCTAGATACGAAGGTATCCGTATCTAGACAAATTCAAAACAAGTAATTCGGAACGGAGGTAGTATAATGGAGAAACATAATGACATATTTTCTACTATGTCTATCTTGAATGAGAAGAATCAGATCAGTTTTGAACAGAGCAAGAGTGATTTGCTAATCTATATTGCAACATCTCGAGGAAAGGTGGCATCCAATTCATGATACTCTTCCAAAATGGGATTATCGATACATGTACATGTATGTTGCTGTGATTCCGTCTCTTCTTTCAGGGAATGAAAATTTTGCCATGGGTTCGAGTAGTACCTTTTCTTTCCTGAGTGCAGTTTGAGTGGTACCCCATTTTTTCTTGAAAAGCAGTGGACTTTTTTTTTCGAGAACAGGGATTTGAGTGAACAACCAGCACAAAGCTGCTGTACGGCTCTCAAAGCCCAAGTCCGTCTATCCTTTGCTGAGGCCCAGATACAGCAAACACCAGCCCACTGAACCACGCCTCCGCTGCCGCTGCGCTCTCAGTTTTTAGTACCACCTCGCCTAGCAGGAGCGTCGGGCGCGAGAGCTCGTTATATAATGAGCGCGTGGTGCCACCTTGTTCCATACTTACCTGGACGGGGTCGACGAGCGATCAAGAAGGCTCGTGGCCTAGGTTAGTGGCCCACATTGCACGTGGTGGGTGCGCTGGCCTATCATCTCCCCAAGTGGGAGAGTGAACGTCATAATTTGTGGTAGAGGGGGTACGCGTTCGCGCGGCCCCTGCCAATTCTTTAAAATTAAATTTTGGTCCCTCGCCTGCTTACGGTGTCCTGTGTTTAATTTTCGTTCTAATCCCTCACCTGTCCATTAAAATTCACAAGGGCTAAGAAAATATCAGCACTATTGTAAAATCTGTCATTTATTTTATATTTTATAATATATGCGCTAGGCTCAACGTGCCAAAGCTAAGCCTGGAAGCATGGCCATGGCGACGAGTGTCTGCCTCCCCCGGCCACTAGCAACCGGCGCGCGCGCCTCCATCTCTCTCCCCGCCCGCCCCCGCCGCCTACCTCGCCCACAGCGCAGACCCCACCGTCTCGGCGGCGCCGCCGTGGGGATGGATGCCCTCCACGTGTCCTCGCGGGACGCGGAGCCGCTCCTCCGCCCCGTGTCGGCCGCCGCCGCCGCCACTGCGCACCGTCGGCTCCGCGTACTGCGCACGACCCCAGTCCTCGCCGCCCCAAATATAGCGAATCCCCGCGCCTTCTATTCTTGGGCGGAATCCGGGCGCGGCGGTCTTTTGACGACATGGGCGGTGATGTGCAGGTGCGGACGCACGCGCAGGGCGCCGACGAGTCGGCGAAGGACGCCGGCGATGGCGCGGCGGCGGGAGCGGACTACTCGCTGGCGGCCGTCATCCTCCCGTGAGCTTATAACCCCTCGCCCCCCCATCCTTTAGTGGCATTTGGGGATAAATGCATTTCTAGCTCGAATCAAGCGTTCCAGATCGCGCAAATCAACCATCTGGGGAAGAATCGAACCTACTGCTTCTGTGCATCATGGATACATTGCTTAGTAGTTCTGCTTTGTCCGCCGTGTTGAATTTGGGCTGCAGCTTAGCGTGGAATTAGCAATGATGTAGTGCACTGTAAGAAATGTGCAACCTGATTTAACATCGTCTTATGCTATGTATGCTGCCTAGATACTCCGTACTAGACTGTCAGGAATTTTGTTCCAAACCGTGATCCTTGCGCAGTTGCGTTTAAAGCGGTCATACAAATGCGTCATATAGTTAAGGATATGTTAGATTTGCATACCAGATCGACTGCAGACAACTGTTGCATCTGGGTTTGGTCCAGTGTTACTTGTCGTTGCAATTCTGTTTGGTTTATCAATTGGAAGATACAACATATATAGGGTCGGCACGAAAGTATGTCGAGCTTTTTTAGTACTAATGAGCCAATGTTTGGAACCTAGGTTCGTGTTCCCTGCATTGGGTGGCCTCCTTTTCGGTTATGACATCGGCGCAACTTCTGGAGCGACCATATCTGTGCACGTAAGTCCCAATTTGATTGTTCCACTATTTCCTATAGTTGATGTTTGCCCTCACATGGTTTCTTCCTCATTCTTCAGTCTGCTGAGCTCAGTGGCACCACCTGGTTCAACCTCTCTTCTCTGCAGCTAGGGCTTGTGGTAAGCCTTTTGGGAGATCCCTGTGTTTTATAAGCTTACGCCCCACATTCCTAATCATTAATCAAGAACATTGTTTTTACCATGTAGTCAGGAAAAATGTTGTGCTTTAATGAGCTTTATTGTCATGTTATTTAGGCCAGTGGTTCACTTTATGGTGCTCTTGGTGGGTCCATTCTTGCATACCGCATTGCAGATTTTCTAGGTGATTTGAAACGACAGTGTGCTTCAGTATTCCTTATTATGTATTCTTTGAAGATGAAGCGAAATAACTGCTACTACCCATCTTGTTGCAGGAAGAAGAATAGAGTTGATGACAGCAGCTGCATTATATATTTCTGGTGCTTTGACCACTGGATTAGCTCCTAATTTTGTAGTCCTGATCATAGGTCGTCTCCTTTATGGCGTTGGCATTGGTTTGGTGAGTAGCTGCAAGCACAAGTATTTCTATCAAACACCCTTTTTACCACCCCAAAACTCCCAAAAAGGGGAAACTGGGAGGAACACGAGTCAAAGGAACATATTTGTGATCAACTAAAAGCTTGAATGGATAGAAGTGTCTGTTTGTGTTCTCTACCTTTCAGTCATGCCACTGAACTACCATGATGCTCTGTTCCAGGCAATGCATGGTGCTCCCCTTTATATTGCAGAGACTTGTCCTTCACAAATACGTGGGACATTGATATCTTTTAAGGAGCTGTTTATTGTAGGAGGAATACTGGTAACTATCTTGTCATATAGTATTTGCCTAAACACACTATATTCTCGTACAATAAAATGCATGATCTGATGCCGGCTGACCATTTATTATTTTAACAATTTACAGTTTGGATACCTCGTAGGGAGCTATGAAATCGATGTTGTAGGAGGATGGCGGTACATGTTTGGTTTTAGTGCTCCACTGGCTGCTATAATGGCTGTTGGTATGTGGAGTCTACCACCTTCACCTAGATGGCTACTTCTCAGGGCAGTGCAGGGAAAAGGCCCTGTGGAAGACAACAAAAAGAAGGCAATGAATGCCCTGAGAAGACTGAAGGGCCCTTCAGCAAGCGACAAGGTTTTGACAGATGAGATTGAAAATAATCTTTCCTCAATTAAGGCTGCTTACGCAGATCAAGCTGAAGGAAGCATTTTTCAAGTATTCGAGGGAGCAAGCTTGAAAGCCTTCACTATTGGAGGAGGACTGGTTCTCTTCCAGCAGGTTTTTATCCTCTTCAGTCCCACTAATACGCAGCTTAACTGAATTTAAAATCTTACCACCCTTTCCACCATCCTTTTAGATTTGAAATTCTCTGCCCGGTTAAGTTAAAATTCAAATGTCGTTTGCATGTACTCCCTCCGTAAAGAAATATAAGAGCGTTTAGATCTCCCTCTGTAAAGAAATATAAGAGCGTTTAGATCACTACTCTAAACGCTCTTATATTTCTTTACGGAGGGAGTACTTTCTATTCTAAACTATTTATATTATGTAGTACTCCCTCCGTCCGGAAATACTTGTCATCAAAATGAATAAAAGAGAATGTATCTAGATGTATTTTAGTTCTAGATACATCCATTTTTGTCCATTTTGATGACAGTATTTTCGGACGGAGGGAGTATTATTTTTGGCTTGGGAAGTTGAATCCATATTGAAAAATTTCCAGCACTATTTAGTAATTCATTTCATCCTAATTTGGACATTTTTTTAGTAGTTATCAAGTCAGCTAAAGTGCTAAACTTTTTTATTTGTCAGATAACAGGCCAGCCAAGTGTTCTATACTATGCAACCTCCATTCTGCAGGTACCTCAGTTTTGCTTTGAGCTGTTCAATTGGTTCGTTTGATTTAGAAATTAGAACAGATGGAAGTCAATACATCTTTTCATATTGCTGCTTACAATATAATTTGTTTATGTCCGTCTTCTGTAGACTGCTGGGTTTACAACTGCATCTGATGCTGCAAAAGTGTCAATTCTGATCGGGCTGTTCAAGGTAATACCGCGGAGCTAGATCACTACTGTACTCTGCTGGGCATAAAGTGTAATAGTTCAATCTTTTTGCAGTTTGTGATGACAGGTGTCGCGGTGCTTAAAGTCGACGATCTTGGAAGACGGCCGTTAATGATAGGAGGTGTTAGTGGAATTGTGAGTAACTTTACCCTTTCCTACAACTTATTTAAGTTATATGTTTGCTGCCGAAAGTGTGACCCTCATTCCTCGCCACCTATTTGAATTGATAGTCGTACCAGGCAACTAGGCATATATGCTAATGATGTAAGCGATAGTATTATAAAGGGAAATCTCTAATTATGATTAGAGGCTTAAAAAACCTTTGCATCTTTAGTAATTTTCATCAGGCATCTAAACAGCTGTACATGTTGTATTATATTGATATAATTAGGTTCTGAAAGAGTAATCCTTTTGTTTTCTTCTTCAACCTGGAAATGCAGACCGTTGCACTCTTCCTGCTAGCAGCTTATTACAAGGTTCTCAGTGGCTTCCCTTATGTTGCTGTCGGTGCTTTACTTCTTTATGTTGGATGTTACCAGGTTGGTGCTTTACTTGTGTATATGGGGTATTTATAATGAGTACCGAGTGGTACGAGAAATTAACATGCCTTGTGTTTCAGCTTTCATTTGGTCCGATAAGCTGGCTAATGGTCTCTGAGATCTTCCCACTCCGAACAAGGGGACGGGGAATCAGCCTCGCAGTACTCACAAATTTTGGATCAAATGCGCTAGTGACATTCGCATTCTCGCCCTTGCAGGTAATGGTACTAGAATTGTTATCTCCTTGTTTATGTATCCCTTGAAGTTCCAGCCTATTCGCCTGGACAACACGTCAGAACAACCGTTTGACAGATGTATGAACAAACTGAACAGTGGCGCCAACCAATTTAACCATATTGCTTTCTTCATGTCTACAGGGGTACCTCGGACCGGCCAACGTCTTCCTTCTTTTCGCAGCCATATCGCTGCTTGCCCTCTTGTTTGTCATCCTCAACGTCCCAGAGACCAAAGGGCTGAGCCTGGAGGAAATCGAATCCAAGATCCTGAAGAAGTGAATGGAAATGCCTGCTGATATTCATCCTCTAGCCTCTTCCCTGTCCGCTCCACGGATCGGATCGGAGCGTGCCACGACACCGTTAGCGCGTCTCCCTGTAAAGCTCCTCCTCCCGATTTTGCCTGTGTAGTTGATATAGCTGTACATGCATCGATCTGTAGTTGTACCGACACTCGTGACCACGCTTTCACTGCCTCTTTTCTGAATCAGCTGTCATTTTCTGTCGATGCCTGCAATTCTGATGTTACTGTTAACAGTGTATGTGTGTGTATCTATGGGAAAGCCCGGTTGCAAACTAGCTGCCACATTGGAAAGAACTTTCAGCTGAAGAGGAGCTGCCGTTTCTCGTCAGGGGAGTTTGACGCCGACGTCCGCATCGTGGCGGTGGTGAACCCTGACGTCGACGGGAACGACACTCCGACGAACCCGTCGAACGCCTCGCTGTGCTCGAACAGCGTCATGCTGTTTCCAAGATCCTCCGGCGAAGTCTCCGGCGCCGGTGCAGCGCCTTCCAGCATCTGCACCACCTGCCTCATGCTCGGCCTGCGCGGCGGGTCGGGGTGCGAGCAGAGCAGCCCGAGCTTGAGGACCAGCTCGAGATCGTCCTCGTCGCACTTGCCCATCCTCGGGTCCCTCGCCTCCGTGATCTTCCCGGCCTTCCAGTGCCCCAGGACGAGCTCCACGAGCCCCGGCGACGGCGGCGAGTCTTCGGAATCGTTGTTGCTGAATACCACGGGCCTCCGGCCGCACGCCACCTCGAGCAGGAAGGCTCCGAAGGCGAAGACGTCGGAGCTCGTGGTGGCCTTGCCGGTCTTGCTCATCTCCGGCGCGATGTACCCGAGCGTGCCCACGACGCGCGTCGTCTGCGGGTCGCCGCCGTGGTCGTAGAGCCGCGCGAGCCCGAAGTCGCTGAGCTTGCCGTTCATGTCGGCGTCGAGGAGCACGTTGCCGGACTTGATGTCCCGGTGCACCACCACCTGCTCCCACCCCTCGTGCAGGTACAGCAGCCCGGCCGCGACCCCCCGGACGATCTTGGCGCGCTGCTCCCAGCTCAGCTCCGACGATGGATGGCCGAACAGGTGTTGGTCCAGGCTGCCGTTGGGCATGTAGTCGTAGACGAGCAACAGCTCCCCGCGCCGCCGGCAGTAGTGAAGGAGCTGCACCAGGTTGCGGTGGCGCAGCCGGCTCATGCTCACGATCTCCGACACGAACTCCTGCAGCCCCTGGCGCGACCCGTGCGACACCACCTTGACGGCGACCTCGGCGCCGGACCTCGGGAGCACACCATGGTACACGCGGCCGAAGCCTCCGGCGCCGATGAGGTCGCGGAAACCATTCGTGGCGTCGTGCAGGTCTTTATAGCTGATCCTGTGAGGGCCGTATTCTACCTCCCAGTCTTCTTCCTCCTCGGCGAACTGCCGGCGCCGCCGCACCACGAGCGCCGCGACGGCCGCGGAGGCCAGGAGCAGGATCACGACGACCAGGACGAGCAGCGTCATCGGGAGTAGCAGTGGCGGCATCGTTCTCTTGGATGATGGCGATGATCCTGACGACGGGAGCCTCGGGAGTTTGGAGAGATCGA